>NC_137984.1:42303662-42903662 GCF_963924665.1 Micromys minutus | reverse complement strand
TTTCTCTCAAAGATTCCTGTAGCTCCAGCCCCTCTTGGGGACACTACAGGTACACACATTTACAGTACATATACTCTCACTGCTGTGCAAATGTATAAACAATTGAAATAAAATAAATTGTGAAGTATTAGGTTATACTAAATTTCCAAGAAGAAATTAATAGATTTCTTTTAGATAGGTTTACCAAAATGCAAATAAAAAAATTAGTGCACTTAAAAATATACATGAAGATACAAAAATTAATAAATGGAAACATCAACAGTGATTTCTGGAATGGCATCAATGATATTAAAACCTACATATTAAGAGACTTAATGGATGGCTGAAGGATTAGTGGCAAGGATACGCCATTTAGCCAAATAATGGCCCAAACTTCTAATGGTTGATGATACACATAATCGCACGTTTCCATTACTTTTAAGGAAACCAAGAAAGAATAATGAAAATATTTACACCTAGATACATCATGTTTAAAATATTGAAAGATCAAAACACACAACAGACATAAAAGGGGGTAAATGCTGCAAATGGAGTCACAGACCTATGTGAGCACCAAGAGCTTAACTCTTGGTCTGTAAAAGAATAGCAGCAACAGCAGCAGCAACAACAATAAATGTGATAATAGAATATGTTATTGTTATCATTACTTTAGATATGGTCTCATTCTTAGCTTTAGATGTCAGCTACTATGTAGATGAGGGTGGACCAGATTCACAATGACCTAACTGCTTTTTCTTTTTGAGTCCTTGAACTAAAGGCATATACCAACACATATTCAACACACTAAGGGCCCTAACTATGGATACATCTCTCTAGACTTAATTGTAATATTAATATATAAATATAAATAGATTTAATTGTAATCTGTAGAGAAAGAAAGAACCCTTATGGGTAAACACTAAATTCTTTTAAAATATGTTCCAATGTTTATTATTTTTATTTTGTAGAGAAATTAAACTGACTGAGATTAGATATAAATCTTTTGTGTTTTAAACATAGAATAATATTCATAATACACAAATTTGACCGATATGTTTGTATAATTTTGAAATAGATAATGTTCATGTAAGATTAATGATATATCTTACATCACAGGATTAGTGATTAACATAGTTTAAATTAGCTAAAACATCAAGGGAAATACAATATTATACATAAAAGACAAACTGAATGACTAGATCTATAAATTAAGTTGTTATGTATAATGCATGTTTAAAGAACTATTATGTATATTTAGAATGTCAAAGCTTAACTTATTGAAAGTGCTCAGAATATGATTCATGCTTCTAATTAAGAATGGAGTATGTAGAGACCATTCTGTAACAGAGGAGATTTGCCATGGAAGGAAGTGAGGCTGAAAAAATTATGCTTTAACTAGAATAGAGAAAAGATTTCATACACACAACAATTGTACTTCTCTAAAAATAGGTGGCTTTTCCAAGAATGACATTTCACGAATTTACCCAATTCTGATCATTAATTCCAAAATGACTCTTTCAGTAGATTACAAAATGAGAGAAAAGCAACCACCTTATGGCTTAGAAATTTCAGTAATGAATTTGGTGTGCGGTTGTTGTTTATTCGTTGGCTTGTTTTTTTTTTTGTTTGTTTGTTTGAGACAAGGTCTCTGTGTACCCCTGATTGTCCTGGAATTCACAGGCTGCCAGTTACTATGCAGACCAGGCTGGCCTGGAACCACAAGAATCACCATCTAATAACTGAAACAAATAATCTCAATTTTAAATATGTCAGGAAACCATATATGTTGTCTGAGAAAGTGGAATTGTGCAAGTAGAGTTTGTAAACTCATTTTGTGTTCATTTTGATAGAAAAACATTAATTCATTTGAAAAATTGTTGCTTTCTGGAGGCGAACAAAATCATTTTTGAGAGCATTTTGAGCTAAAAGATATTGTGTAGATTAATGCCTAACTAGATCATAGACAACTCACTCATTATCTGACATAAGAAAGCTACCAGCAATTCTGGTTCACAGGTTCAGCACAGGAGGAACAGACAAATAAACTCTTCTGTGTATGTATGTTTTTATGCATGTGTGTTTTCCTGTGAGCATACCTATGTGTGTATTCCTGTGAATGTCTAAGTGGAAGTATAACTGAGTGAATTGTGAGAGCCCCCCCCCCTCCCTCCACCCTCTCTATGTGTATGTCTGTGTGTCTCTCTGTGTCTCTGTGTGTGTGTCTGTGGGGTAACCCCTGACTGAATAAACCTAGTTAGCCTGCATGTGGGCCACACTGTGCACATGGAAGTCAGAGGGCACAGTCAGTTAACCCAGTTTCTCAGTTCACAATCCTGCTTTATTGCTTGTTTGAAATAGGATTGTCCACTTGCCTAGCTGGCATGTATACTTCCGCACATACTATATTTCCACTTTTCATGTATTAGCAATGATGGTAAAATCACACACCATGCCTTTACTTTACAAAGATTCTAAGCATTTTCATTCATTGACTCGTGGTTTTGAGGAAAAGCTTGCAGACTTAACCTTCTACCCACCAAATGTATGTAGAACTGTTCAATCTCGGAATCCATGCTAACAAGATGCTTTTCTCTACAATGGAAGTTTTATCAAATGATTGGGATGTCACTGACAGTATCTAAGACAAGTCATTAGCCCCCTTGTGACCTTCACTGTGACTAGCTTTTTATAGAACCTTGCCATCACTGGAGCTGTAGAAGTCACAAAGTGGTCGCATTGCCTCTCACTGAACTCCTCTAACAGACACTTGCACTTTCCCAAACCCTGATCAAGACTTAGAGCAGGAGCTGTGGTTCACCAGCATATCTCTGGAAGTCAGCCCCTGCTGAGTCTATTACACTTCTAGGACCGAAGAGAAATCCTGCAGGCTTCCTTTAACTTCATCATCTCCCAGGAACAAAGGTCTCTGCTGGCTGCCCTGTCTACAGCCAGTGTCTGAATATATGTTCCCTTCACTTAGGTACCAGCAACCTCACTGTTGCAGTAGTCCTACCATGGATGTTCCAATTGCTGTGTTCACCACACTTATCTGAATGCCTTCAAAATCCTTTCAACTGTTCACTCTAAAAGAAAGCATGTATATCCCAAGCTCTTATAGTAGACACTGTGATCAATGCCCTTAATCACTGATAAAAAAAGTTACAAAGAAACAAGAAACACTCAGCTAAGGGAAAAAGGGTAAAAATTTTTTACTGAAACTCATATATTACTGGGAGAAATACGTTGTTATGAAAATCTCTTTATACAGGAAGACAAGTAACTGCTCATCAGTAGGAAAATCTCAGTGAAGAGTCACAAGAAAGCTAGAGAAACGCAGGAACTGATAGAAGGAAATGGAATGTATCCTAATGCCAGGCACTGGGCTATGATTTGCTAATCTATGACTTCTTGGAGAAAAAAAATAGAATAGATATATAATTATGTACCTGGTTGATATTAGACAGTTTAAGCAATCACCTCATTGTGTATTCCAAATGTTTAATAGCATGGATTAAGAATTAAAAGTATGACAACTGTGCATCTTTTTTTTTTCCCTGAAGAAATAATTAATGGCATGGTGTTAGTAGATAGTGAACATGGTATTTCTGAAACCTTGATTTTTTTTTTCCCCAATGGAAAAAAAGTGAGACATTAACATTGTGATTATGGGAGAGTTGCAAAATTATTTTGAAAAATAATTCATTTGGGAAGCAAACCTAAGAGTTTGTATTTATGGTATAGATAACTAGGAAATTATAGTGCCCTCTTGATGGAGCTCTGGTGCATTTGTAAGTTCAAGAATGGTAAAATTAGATCTCATTTTCCTGTTGGAAATGATAGTATCTGCCTTTTTAAGTAGTGTACTTCCAAATCTCTGCACAAAACAACACAGAAAAATCATGTGGCAAATTTAAAGAAAGAAGAATACAGGTCAAAATTCCAAATATAACCAAATTTCATGAAATAAATAACGATATCAAAATATACATGTTATTTTAAATTATTTTAGATAAATGTGTTTTATAAGCTCTAATATCTTTGACTTATTGTAATAATGAAAGCGTAAAATGAAAGAGAGTCAAGTCAAAAAATAAAAAATAAGAAGGATCCAGTTAGAATTTTTCAAATCTCAAAATCTTGGGAACAAATTAACCAAATCAACTTAGTAACTATAAGAAGTGATCTTCCATAGCATGCAGAGCAAGAAATTCCCAAACCCAGAGCAGCAAATTAACATGTCAGTGAGAACGAATCCAGCCGGTGTGTGTTGGTGGACAGTCAGCAGGCGTGTCACATCCAGCTGTAACAGCATGCAATTTTGATGTCTAGACTCAGATAGCCCATAATTTTTCCCCTTTCTTTTTTCTATATATGTTTGAATAGGCTAATGGCATCACAGTGACATAAATACTGGATAGGAGGCTGCAGGAAACATTGTTTGCCGCTCTCCTGTACTTAGCTGTTCACTCAGTTTCTCATAGTGACTTCCCTGACAAGAAGTCCTGTTCTTTTATACTGGAATGTTTTTCTTGCAATTAAACTGTAGTGAATCCTCTCAAATCATTTACACATTTCATAATATAACTAGAAAATATACACCCTTGTTTTTCTTTGAGTCCAATAAGTGCTGTTCATGTTTGCATGGATTTTTGATGATCCACTGGAGAGTTGGAGCTTCTAATACTTACACTCTCAAACTTAAAGGACTTGCCCTCACAAGTATCTATTAACTACCTTCATTCTATGCTGAACTAATGAGGTTGGCTTGATATTTTCACATATCTTATATAGGCAAAAATTGCTACTGTGAGTTCATGAGCACATTGCTACACCTTTTTTAGAAAACAGAATTTCTCTTTAAGCTGTCATTTTTCATCACCAATCTTCATGCATAATTTTTAAGTTTTCCATATGTAGTTGCTTTCAGTCTTTTCTTCTTTATGTGATGATCCAAGATCTTAGAAACATTCTGTCATTTCTGAAGAGCAATACACAGCAAGAAAACTAATTAGAAAATTCAAAGCCTTCTGGTGTGGTGCAGCATCTATACTTATTGCATACATTTATGTATACATTACAGTTTGCTCATTTACTGGAATCATACATGTCCGTCATTTCAAGGTTTAAAGGTTTTAACCCATCAATAAACTATGATATCAGGTTTATGAGTCTGTCTGGAAGGGGAGTGTCTGTATATACCCAAATCAGGGCATTATGTAAGGAGACAAGCTGTATGTGGGTTTTTACTTTAGGTGGTTAAATGGCTAATTTGAGAGAAGTGCTATTGCTGTGGGTGCTGTGCAATTAGTTTTCCTCTTATAAGTAATATTAATGACATTGACCATGGCAATTTCCCTGCCTCTGCTACATTCGCTCTAAATGATATATGTGGAAATTCAAGAACCATTATTCTATTAAAATACAAAACATAAGTGACCAATAACAGTATATCAATGAAATTCAGCATTTTAAGGAATGTATAGCCCACATATTCAAATCATCAGTTTACATGATATTTTATCAATGAAGATTAAGTTGATAATATCAGAGATGCAAGTACAACTAACTGTTCATAGCTAATCATACTCATTTCTTTGTTTTTGTAAACAATTGAGTTAAAATTATGTTTTAATGTGTATTTGTTCATTGTGTTTTTAATGTTATTATATCGATAATAGTAGTCACACATATTTTTTTGCATTAAATTACGCATTCGTTTCCTGATTATGCAGAAGCATTTAACAAAAGAAATATAACTAATTTCACGTAGTTCTCTATTGCTTCCAGCAGGTGGCAGAGAGTCAATGTCATTGTTTGACCGATTCTTTTTCCTTTATACTCTGGTCTAGAAATCACTTAACCAGAAAGGTTTATATTAAATGGTGGTTCTTGTAAATTTTAGACAAAACATAACAATGTTTTTATTTCCAAAGTGCAGTTTAATGGTACTTCTCTATTAACAGAAGAATACGTATTACTGAGCTATTTTTAATGTTGAACAATATTAGCTCAGTGGAAGCAAGTTGTGTTTGGCATTCTTGCCCTCCCAGCTCTGGGAAAAGCAAATCAAATGAATGCTGAATTCTGCAACATCTTGGGTTATATAAAATAATTTTCTCAAAATCAAAATAAAACAAAATGTTAAAATAATGAAACCTTAATTTTATATTTTTTGGTACATATTATGCCTAATTGGACTTAAATCCTGCTCAATACTAGGAGAGTTCATGCCCAACAAAGTGCTAACTAAACACATGACTGGTAAGGTCATGTATGTAGAGGTGGATCTATTAGTGCTAGAACCTTAAACCAGTGTAACTTCCAACTCTAACTCTCTCTCTCTCTCTCTCTCTCTCTCTCTCTCTCTCTCTCTTTATCTATCTTTTGACTTTTTTATTTTCTCTGGGTATAGTTCTTTACTTAATTTTTATTTTTTGCTACCTTAATATTAGAGTATGCCTATGATTGTGTTTTAAAGGAGAAGTTGGAATAGAGAGATTAAAAGGGGAACAGGATATGAAGGAAGGGGGAGGAAGGAATATGGAGATGAATAACTAACACTAAAGTTCTTTGGAAAAGATATATGGAAAACTACTAATCTAGCAGTTTCCTAAGTTATATATATACATACACATTATACATACATACATACATACATGCATACATACATGTAATGATGTAGACAATGGCCCAACTAGATATCAAATGCTAACAAATAGTCCCCCAATGTTTGCAATTTGTTGTATCTTTTGGAGTCATTGACTAAAGGGCATCTATTATGTATGCCCTCAAACATCAACACCTGTTAACATCATCATTAATATTTTTCACAACTTGACTGTAAGGCTCTGATGATGAAAATATCACATACTTATGTCCTCAAAGATGGATAAATTGAGCTGGTGCTCATCTAATAGCTACACCACTGTGAAGTAAGCATCATAATGTGGTAACATAACAACATTGTAGGAATAGAAATGTGCTCATCAGTATCACCCTCTTAAACCCTGTGAACTACTACACTGTCCTGCCTACAAAATGTATTGATGCAGCACGGAAAAAATTATAGTGGAGTAACCAACCACTTTTTGCTTGTATTCAAGTCCCCATCAATTAGACTAAGACCTAAGCCTACATACATCATGAGCACTAGGTAAATGGTTTCCATTGTTATTCTGCTTAATGAACAAAGCAGTTAAGCAATTCTCAATAAGGCTCAGCAGTGTTTTCATTGTGTCCCATAAGTTTGGGTATGTTGAGCCTTTCCTTTTCAATAAATTTTAAATGTGTTTAATTTCCTTATTTCTTCCTTGACCAAGTTATCATTAAGTAAAGCATTGCTCAGCTTCCATGTGTATGTGGGCTTTCTGCTGTTGTGTTTGTTTGTTTTTGTTTTTGTTGTTGTTGTTGTTGTTGAAGACTAGTCTTAGTCCATAGTGATCTGATGGGATGCATGGGGTTCTTTCAATCTTTGTGTATTTGTTGAAGCCTGTTTTGTGGGAAAAGGTAACATGGGGTTCTAGAAAGAAGGTGTATCTATTGTTTTAGGATGAAATGTTCAATAGATATTCATAAAATCCACTTGGTACATAAGTACTGTTAGTTTCACTGTGTCTCTGCTTAGTTTCTCTTTCCATGATCTATCCATTGCTGAAAGAGGGGTGTTGAAGTCTCCCACTATTATTATGTGTGTCGCAATGTATGACTTTAGCTTTAGTAAAGTTTCTTTTATTTATGTGGGTTGCCCTTGCATTTGGTGCATGAATGTTCAGAATTGAGAGTTCATCCTGATGGATTTTTTTCTATGATGAGCATGAATTTCTTATTTTCTTGATAAATTTTGGTTTAAATTTGATTTTATTTGATATTTGAATGTTTATTCTAGCTTGTTTCTTAGGACCATTTGCTTGGGAATTTTTTTTCCCTAAAAGTTCAGAATACCGAGTATACAATTCACAGGCCATATGAATCTCAAGAAAAGGAATACCAAAATATGGATGCTTGAGTCCTTATTAGAAGAGGAATCAAAAGGAAATACAGGAACAAAGAGTGGAGCAGAGACTGAAGAACAGGTCATCCAGAGAGATCCACGTGAGGATCCATCCCATATGTAGTCACCAAGTCCAGTCACTATTTATGATGCCAAGAATTGCTTGCTGACAGGAGCATGACATGGATGTCTCCTGAGATGCTCTGCCAGAACATTTTTACTGATATAGATGAACATGCTTGCAGCTAACCATTAACTGAGAACAGGGACCCCAAAAGAGCATTTAAAGAAAGGACTGGAAAAGCTAAAGGAGTTTGCAACCGGTAGGAAGAACACTATCAACCAACTATAACCCACAGAGCTTGCAGGGATAAAACCACCAACCAAAAGGTGCATGTCGAGGGACCCACAGCTCCAGCACATATGTAACAGAGGATGGTATTGCTTGGCATCTGTTGAAGGAGAAGGTCTTGGTCCTGTGAAGATCATTTCTTTATTGTAGTGCAATGTCAGGGTGGTGAGGTGAGAGTTGGTAAGTAGGAAGAGGAGGAGCCTTGTAACAGCAGGGAGAGGGGGAATGGGAAAGATGGGAGCCAAAAAAGGGGATAACTTTTGAAATGTAAATACATAAAATATCCAATATTAAAAAAAAAAGAGAGAAAGAAACCTTTAAATAAAAGAATATAATGCTATACATATAAATCCGTGAATCATTGACCATTCCTCAGAGAAACTTCTTCTTACAGTAAGTTGTAATTAACACGGAGACCAGGAACCAGTCAACTTGTGTAGAAAGAGTAAGCCTGGAATTAAAGATACTGATATATATATATATATATATACACTAAATTATAGATGTGATATCTGTTTTGCCTATAGGCTTGGGAGGAGGGAAAAATACTATATTTTCCAGAGATGTTGGACAACTTTTACCATTTTACAGATGAAAAATGGTTTCTAAATGTATTGGTCCATTTAGATTATGACAACAGGCACAGGCACAGATCTGCAAAAGTCTAAACCAAATGTTTCATTGGAGAAGGTAAAGAAGTGTATTTTGTATTTTTTATGTACTTTGTATTATGTATTTGTTTTATGCATTTTTTTTTTAAAAATGTATTCTTTAGAATGAGGAAGAAGAGAAAGTCAAGTGGCTAGGAAGTAGGCAAATCTGGGAGGAATTGAAAAAGGGGAAAGAATATGACTAACATATCTTGCGTGCAAAAATCTAGAAATAATTTTTTAAAATGTGACAATATACTATAAAGAAATATGGTCATTTTGAGAGTAATCCTATAAAGTAGCCTTTGCATTTAAAATAATATTTTTATTTTTAAATCTACAATTCATCTTTTTTAGAAGTAGTTATTGGTATTCATAGAATTAATTTTATTACTAATAAAATTGAGGTCTAACTTTAAATTTGGAAAATTTTTATGCAACTAAGTATTTACTTACTTTAAACCATGATTGTAAAAACAATCTTATTCATGTAATATTGAAATAAATTTATTGATAATTTTCTTGACTGGAGAGTTGACTCAACGGTTATGAGCACTGACTGTTCTTCCAATGGTTCTGAGTTCAATTCCCAGCACGGACATGGTGGCTCACAACCCTCTGCAATGAGATCAGATACCCTCTTCTGGTCTCTCTGAAAACAGCTACAGTGTACTCACATAAAATTCAGAAATACACTTTTTAACAATTTTCTTTTTTTTTGTTATTTTTTCATTGTTATTTATTTGGTTTACTATTTATTTTCTTTTCTCTTCTCTCTCTTTTTTTTTTTTTTTTTTTTTTTTTTTGTGTCCCAGGCTAGCTCATACTCCTTGAGTATCTGTGTAAGGTTGAAATTCCCATTGTCCTGCCTCCTATTCCCATGCATATTTATTTCAGCTGTGTACCATCACGTGTCTGTAATCCTTATTAGTGAAGCCAGGGTTGTTGGGTAAGAAGCTGAGCCCTTGGCCAACTGAGGTACGTTTTTAATTTAAAATTTTTTTCAATATAAATTATTCTCATTGTGTTTCAATAGAATTCTTTCTTCTATAATAAAAGCAACTAAAAAGAAAGAAAATATTCTATTAAGTATAATTTGATATTGGACCACACTATTATAAAGATGGAAGCAACATTATAATTTAATTTTATTTTAATACTTAGTAGTTGTGTTTAATTTTTCAAGAAAATGAGATAACATCACAGTTTACTAAATTGCCTAATGTTCAATTCAGGGTTCTTAGCAGAGTCTTATTTTCATAATACTAGGAGGCATGAATTCTGTTATGTATGAATATATATTTAAAATTATCTTGAATTCTTTAGGGAACACTTAGGTTGATTCTTGTTGCTTCTATGACTGCTACTAGTTGTATATAAAATAAAGGATTGCTGAGATAAAAAGAGTTCAAATTTTCACATTGTTTTCAACAACTGTCAGACTAATTTTGATTTTCCCCAACTAGATGATGGTGTTGTTTTGTTTTGTTTTGCTTTTGCTTTTGCTTTTGTTTTGTTTTTTTTTTTTGTTTTTGTTTTTTTTTTCTCCAAGATGATGGACTACAGTCAAACAGCATGTCAAACACTGTGGATAGAGCATTTTGTTTCTCTCATCCCTTGTTAATCTGCCCTTTAGTGCTTTGGCATATTGGGGACTCAGATTATCTGCCAATTCAATCATGTCTATTTGCTCATGCCCCTCCTATCTTACAAAATGACATCTCAAATGGGATCAGCCAGGTGACCCCTCTCACCCACATGCTGCCATCTTACAGTCCAAGGTCCTGAGATTCCTTTTCATCACTTCTTTAAATTTTTTTTTTTTTCCAAACAGGAACAAGTCTGATGTAGAGAGTCACCAAATGATCACAGTGTCCTTTAGTGGGTCATTATTTAAGTTATGGACTTCATGTTGAATCATGTATATGTGTTTAATCAGGATATAAATGATATATGAGGGATATCTTCTAGCATCCTTCATTTGCTGTCTCCATTCTAACTGCCCTTATTAGGGCTAAACTAGCAGATGATTAGGTAAAGATAACAATGTGGCTAAAACAGGCAAAGCTTGAAATGATGCATATGAAAACCAAAGAATGGTCAACGGTTTTCAATTCAGAACACAAATAGATCACAGGAAACCCAATGATTAAGTAATTAAGTCTCCTTAGTAATTTTTATGTTATTTATGCATAAAATTTTGTGTGATCAACTGCATAGGCCGTCTAACAACAACTTAAATGTAAAAGTAAATTTTGTTTTTATTTCCTCAGATGGATAAATGAGGTAGGGGCAATGCCCATGCTTTATAAACACATGCATTGGGTTGAGCACAGAACATTTTTATCTAATCCTAAGAATAGGCCTGAAAACATCTAGTCTCTTTACCGTCTAATCTTTTCTAAGCCTAGATCTGGAAGGTTTCAGCTTTCACACCAGCTTCTGTCTGCTCACCTTGACCTATACTATTTCAACCTCTATGCTTTACTGCTAATAAACTCATGATTTCTAGCTCTTTCTAAACTTTGATTAGCTGGTCCAACTCAGATGTTCTGGGTCAAACTTCTCTCCAATCTGTCTGATTTAAATTGACTTCTCTCAGCTTCTTATTGAATTGCTTTCCTTGGAAAGACTGCCTCTGAAACCTGCAAACTGAACTGTTCTGAACTCAACTGAAACAAACTGGATCAAACTGAGCTCCCTTTCTCTCTATTGCTCCTAAAGTAGCTATTATTTTCTGTCTGTTCTCATGACAGTTGGACATATCCTATCTCAGACTCATTCTGTCAAATCTTTCTCTGATTAGTTACTTTGTCTGCCCTCCAATTAGACAACACTATTTGGTTTTAAAGGTATGGTAGTGAGAAAATGTCTATAGTAATGGCGTATCTGTATTCCATCTTTTGATATGATCCCTTGGCAGAGCACCATGTTGCTGTATTAAAATTTCTCTACATAAGAGTATTGTTTTTCTCCTTCCAACCTGTAGGATTTACAGGCTAACCTTGGTCCTTCATATATGCAGCAAGGGCCTTTACCAACTGAGTCATCTTCTAGCTCCAAGATCCTAGTTATCAAATAGAAACACACATTAAGGGTGGGGAGATATACAGGGTGTATTATCTCTCTCGGAAAATAAGGTGATGTTGCATGGGGGAAGGACTATATTTAGAGGACCAAGAGGAAAGTGGACAGTAATTAGGATGTAAACAGAATATATAAATGAATTAATAAAAACAGGATAAAGTCGTTTAAAAAAAAAAGAAAGAGACCACCACAGACTTCATCTTTCTCTTGCTGAGGAATGGAAGACTAGGAGAAAGCTTGAGGCGATGCAGAGCAGCTGTGGGGCCACATGGCTGAGCGGGTCTGGCTGTCGTGCAGTTTTCAGTGGTTTATGACTCAAGAGGAGCAGGACTGTAGTACCCAAGCCTTTACGACTCACAGAGACAGCAGTGGAGTTTAAGGTTCTGTGTGCTTTTCTCCAGTTCCCGGCACTCCCTGTTTTCAAGTGCTACATAAGCCATTTCTTCAGAATATTGTCGCTTTTTGTTTGCTTTCTTTTATGGCTGTGAGACGGATTCAGCCTACGCTTCAGCGTGTCCGGCAGGCAGTGCAGACAGAGCCTTGGACGGGAATCATGACTGTACATCTCAAAATGGCCATTGGTGGGAAATGAGCACAATGTATGTAGGGAAGCAGAAAATAAATAAATATGCATGAAGTTGAAAAAAAAAAACAGGAAAAAAAGAAATTACTAAAATTGTCTTTTCTTATGAACCAAGTTTGCATCAACCTAGGTGACATATTTTTTATTCACATAAAACCAAAGAAGTTTATTTATAGAATCATCAGAGCTAATGATAGGATTACTCAAATATCAAGATAGAAAGACTATATACTGATGAAAAATGCACAA
Organism: Micromys minutus; assembly: GCF_963924665.1. NCBI lineage: Eukaryota > Metazoa > Chordata > Mammalia > Rodentia > Muridae > Micromys > Micromys minutus. Next base: position 42,890,772 of record NC_137984.1, on the reverse strand, counting down.
ATTAATAAATGTAACCGCATACAAAATAGCTATAGAAGAGAAGAATTAACAAAGGCCACTGTCCTGTCTCACTTCATCTTATTTTCCAGAAGCCTTTGAGTGAAGCTGCTTAGGCTGACTGAAGGAAGTATAGCTGGTATATTTGCCTTACAAGCAGGACTCAAACAAATGAGGCTACTTAGAGTGGTTTGTGTTCACACAGTTTCATTGAAAAACTCTGTTGGTTAAGACTCTTTATGGAAAGCAAACCCAAGGGTATATATTTGTCAGATAAGCAAATCTAGAACATGCTAGAGGGCTTTGTTGCTCATTTATATTGTAATAAATCACCATTAATCCTGCTGCTCAAGATACACAATTTACTCTTTTATATTTTGGAATGGATCTCAACAAAAAATAAAACAAAGTAAACAGAACAAAGCCAGTGAAATCAAAGGTGTTAGCAGTCTTTTTTAGTTCTGATGATCTAGCAGTTCATCTTTAGAGAATATGATTTTTATTATATTTGTTTGAAATATCAATATTTTCCTGGTGGTAAAATGAAGGGTTTTTTTCAGCTTCATCAGACAGTTTGTGTGGTAAGTTCTTGAAGTACTTTAAATTGAATCTGCCTTCTCATTTTGCATATTTCTTGTCAATAGATATTCCTTGGATTATGTTCAGCAAACACTAAGATTCTGTATATTTTTCCATTCCTTAAATTCATTGAGGTTTATGACCTTTGACACTTCCTCCTTATGTAGGGATGCTGTATTGAGAGAGCCTCCAGTGATCAAGATGATGACAGCCATTAGGACAAGTTTACACTGTTAACTTTTCTAATGCCCTGTTAAGTATCTCTATAAAGTTGATTTATTTAAATTTGTAAAACTCTCCTTACTGTATGATACCAGCTACTCACTATGTTTGTCTTAAAACCATTTTATTTCATGACTAGAAAACACAGATAATTAAGAAAGAAAAACTTCTGGAGAGTAAAACAGTTATCTGAAATGGTGTTCTTCCTACAAGTTTCTATTTTTGATGATTTATTTATTTGAAATTATTCACAATTTGCTATGTCAGGTAAAAATATTCATTGACTGGGTCCAATTTGTATAATTTATTCTTTGGTTCAAGGATAAGTTGGATCTGAGAGCAGAATTATCTTCTACACAGTCATAGTAACTATTACATGTTTTTTTTACACAACCTGAAAATGGGTTGTGAAAATTGTACTATATCATGATTCACATATCCATGTTAAAAGGCTGCAAAAATCTTAAGTACATAAATTTTACTAAATATAACTTGTGTGAAAATCTAGCAAACCAATAAACATGTATTTTTTCTCACATATTTTAATATGTTCATGTTTTGAACAGCAAAGTAATATTTACAATATTAAAGCAATTAAAATGTTTAAAATCTGATATCATGGACATTTGAATGTAATTTTTTCTCTGCATACTTAGACAAGTTAGTGTATTAGAATTGCTGCATACAAGAGCAGACAATATTTTTGTGTAAAAGAGATAAATTCATGAATACTTAAAAGTTAGAAGAAGAAAGAAAATAAATTAAATGCAAGGAAGAGAATCATTAGAAAATTTCATCTCTAAGATATTTTTCTAAGAATTTTGTTTTGGCATGTCTAAATACTTTGTTGTAAAAAAAAAAAAAAGTAATGTTCAATTTACAAATGATTCCCATTTAAATTTTTTCATTTCTGGATTTTATAATCTTTTATTGGGAATCATTCCATTTGTTAGCATATCTTCCCCCAACTCACTATAGATTATTTATTCTTATTATTTAAATGCATTTTAATTTTTTAATATAAAATATTTAATATCTATTGAATAATTTTAATTTACTTCTTATGACATGCTCATATTTCTATTTAGATATGATCTTTCAATTTTCATTTTTAAGCAGACCTGTAACTCATAAGATTTTGGATGCACATCAGTGAGAAATATAAAACAATCTGAAAGGTAAATTAAATTGTTTATATGATGGCAAGATTAAAGATACATTTAATTTGCTATTTGTATTAAACTTTAAGGGCTAATAGTTTGATATTGTATCAAAAATTATTCTGTACCACTTTTCTCATATCAGTTTAAGACATTTAATACTATCATCCTTCATGATATAAGACTTCTATTTCTCCATATATGAGAATACTTACACAATAGCATAATTTACGGATTTTAAATTAGGAAGTAATTTTTATTGCAACAGGTGTCCACATAGGTATCTATAATAGTACTCATTTTAGAGAAAATATAATTAAATATGAAGCCACTAGAAGAAATGTGGCTGAAATATTCTAAAATTATTGGTGATTAAAGGATACATGTCTAATCAACATAAAGATTAAGGAGCCATTTGGAAGGCTAGAGGTGGGGCTCGGTGCTACAAAACGTGCCAAGCAGTTTGTGAAAATGTATAGGAAATCTGTATGTTGACTTTAAGCACTGGCTGTTGTTTTTAAATGAAGCATATCAGAAGAGGTAGAACATGGACACTAAGAAATCAAATATATGAGTTAAGCCAAGTTAGTTTAACAATAAAAATGACAAGTAAACACTGGATTAAAATCAAATGTTTGAATTAGGATGTTAGTATGTCATGGCACATTAGGATGCTTTCTGTTAAACCTGTATGAGATCTATCAGCATCCATGACTCTTAAAGAAACAGATGATGACAAAAGTGGGAAGCTTAGAATCTCATGCTGCTGATGGATATGGGGCCATCTCTGAAATTAAGCAAACTCTAAAGTAACTACCATGAAATTACAAGACCTGGCAATCTAAAAGTATAAGTACAAATATTTACAAAATAGTCAGGATAAAGTGGTGGTTGTAAGTTCTCTTCTTAATAATGATAACATACTAGTCTCCAATATAAAATGGTCAGTCCCAAAATATACATATAACATATAGACTCAGTAGTTTGTACTTAGGTATGTATGAATGTAAGTGTGTATACATAATTGTATGCAACAAAAACTAATAAAATATAGAGGTTATGAAATTCAGAGAGCTGGTGGGGGCACTTATGGGAGAATTAAGTTGGGTGGAAAAAAAAGAATTACATCACTATGTAATTATATTAACTTTTTCCTTTCTGATAGTTTAGGATAGGCTTTCTCTGTGTAACAGCTCTGGCTTTCCTGGAACTCATTATGTATACCAGCTGCTCTTACACTCACAGAAATCTGCCTGCTTCTGCCTTTCAAGTGCTGGGATTTAAGGCATGCAGCACCATGACTAGTTACAAATAATTATTTTTTTTTAATTATGAGTTTTGCAGGCAAATGGATGGAACTAGAAAATATAATCCCGAGTGAGGTGAGTCAGGCAAAAAAGACATATATGGTATGTACTCACTAATATGTGGATTTTATAAAAAAAAAAAATAAGTACAGAATACCCTAGATACAGTCCACAGAACTCAAAAAGATCAATAAGCCGAAAGACTCCAGTGAGGATTTTTCAGTCCCACTTGGGAGGGAGAAGAAAGAAACCACAATGCAAGAAAGAAGGAAGGATCTGGGAGGAAAGGGGGTGGGGGCATGATCTGGTATTGGGTGGGGGAAAGGGACAGAAAAAAGCCCCGAGGGCCAGCCGAATGAATGGAAACAAGCAACCTTAGCAGGTAGAAGGTTGGGAGGACCCTCCAGAATGCACCAGGGAGTTTAGAGACCCTCAGGATTCAAAGGGGGACCCTAGATAAAATGCCCTAGAGTGGGTAGGGGGAACTTGTAGAGCTCACCTGCAGCAGAAAGACAGGGCATCAAGTGAAGGATGGGTTGCCATCCCACAGTGAAAACTCTGACCCATAATTGTTCCTGTCTGAAAGAACTTCGTCGATGGAAATGAAAGGAGCCTGAAGAAGTTTTAGAGACAAACCCAAAGTACGATGCAGCTCAAGGGGAGGCCCCAAGGTCTGACCCCATTACTGAGGATATGGAGCGCTCACAAGAAAGTGGCCTATCATGACTGCCCTCTGAAAGACCCAACAAGCAACTGCAAGAGTCTTATACATATATTTGCACCCACGACATCAACAGAAGCTGCTGGCCCCTGTGGTTGAATTAGAGAAAAGCTGAAGGAAGCTGATGGGGAGATTGACCCTGTAAGAGGACCAACCAGTCTCAGTTAACCTATACCCCCAGATCTTTCATACACTGGATTACCAACCAGGCAGAATACACCAGCTGATATGAGACCCCTAACACATATACAGCTGAGGACTCTAAGGTCTGGATTTAGACTCAGAAGACGCACCTATCCCTCAAGATACTGGAGGCCCCCCGAGAGTTTAGAATTCTGCCTGGGTGGGTGGGACTTCCTCATGGAGACTGAGTTGGGGGTTGAGGTTGGGAGGAGGTATGTGATGTGGAACAGTAGGAGGGTGGATTGGGAGAGAAATAAAATCTTGAGGGGAAAAATGAAAAAAAAAAAACAAAAGAAAAGAACATTATGTTCAATAAAAATTAAAAATCAATTAAAAGCTCAAAAAATTCCTACAAATGGATGCGAAATTTTTAGTTCCATGACTATTTTAAAAACAACTATGAAGTGAACATGTTGACAAAAAGGGAGACAAGTTAATACAATTCCTCCTCATCGTTCATTAAAAGGAAGAAATCACCACTAAAATAAAGAAATGTATATATAATATATATGTAAATATATATAATATATTCTGGTAACTTCGATGTATAATAGCAGTCCTGTAATCATCATATCATTTTCCTTAATGCACATTCTTTTATTTATTACATCTGAGAACACCCTACTTGAAATATCACTTTTCTGTTCACATCCATTCAATATTTTTTTCTTAATTAACATTTAATTCCAAATTTTGATAATTTATAATGTACAAAATGTTAGTATCAATACCTACTTTCAGAATCTTTATATTTTCTACTTTTTGACACTATTAAATGAAACATTTATTCATTTATTTTCCTTAATTTTTGTATGCAAATTCACACACCTTTTATTATGCCAGAGGTCATGTGTAAATTAGATAAATCTGTTGTCATCTCAACCAACACATTCAGGGATCTTTCCTCCTTTGTTGGCAGTGACACGCATGCTAGCATGCTCTTTACCAGATCTGTATTTTACTGCAATACACTCTACTAGATTACTGTAATTAGAATAATATAATATTGTGCCGTATTAGAGTAAAATAATGAGATTTTTCCCTACTTATAAAAATCTATATTCTCTTCATATATTCAATTCCAGTTTCTGTGTGATAAACTTCCTATTTGTTCAGCTTATAAATATTTCTACAAAAGAAATCAATGGTTGAATATTTACTGTTGCTATATAACAATAATTTTAGTCATAACTAATTGTTAATTAAGAATTTGATTGTATACATTTTCTACATAATTAAACTTGAAATTCCTCACATTCTTATTTTGATTTTTGCATAATTGTTTTTATTTTTGTTTTTGAAATAGTGTTTCTGAATGTCAAGATGGGGTGAAACGTGTAAAGCATCATATACAGAGTACTGCTCAGCTCTCCGACAAGTAACAGTTAAAACAAGAAATTGCATTTTCCTTCTATATTTTTTGAGGTCACACAAATCATTGCAAAATTTTTTAATTGCATTTTATGTGTTAAATCTAATTTTTTTAAATTTGTTTTTCATACAATGTGATAGCTAAAAAAACACAAGCCATCTGAAAAATTTTTCCTGTAATGAGTAAAAAAAGAAGTGTCCTTCCTTATCTTTTTGGATGACTTTTGGTTGAAAATCTACATTATTCAATATTAGAATGGCTACTCCAGCTTGTTACTTGGGATGATTTGCTTGGAAGGTTTTTTTTTCCAACCTTTCACTCTGAGATAGTGTCTGTCTTTGTCTCTGAGATGAGTTTCCTATATGCAGCAAAGTGGTGGATTCTATTTATGTATCCAGTCTGATAGCCTGTGTTTTTTTATTGGGGAATTGAGTCCATTTATGTTAACAGATATGAAGGAATAGTGATTGATGTTTCCTGATATTTTCGCTTTTAGAGGCAGAATTGTGCCTGTGTATCTTTCTTCTTTTGATTTTCTTGCCGAGGCATTTTCTTGGTTTTCCTAGGATGTAGTTTACCTCCTTATATTTGGTTTTCCATCCATAATTCATTCTAGTGCTGGGTTTGTGGTCAGTTATTGTGTAAATTTAGTTTTGTAGTGGAATATCTTGGTCTCTCTATCTATGGTGGTTGAGAGTTTTGCTGGGTATAGCAGCTTGGGCTGACACTTGTGTTCTCTTAGGGTCTGCATAACATCTGTCCAGGATCTTCTAGCTTTCCTAGTCTCTGTTGGGAATTAATAGACATTGACAGAATATTTCTCCCTAAAACAAAAGAATACATCTTCTTCTCAGCACCTCACAGACCTTCTCTAAAATTGATCATATAATCTGTCACAAAAAAGCCTCAATAGCTATAAGAAGAACAAAATACTCCCATGCATCCTATCAGATCACCATGGTCTAAGGCTGGTCTTTAATAACAAAAAAGATAACAAAAAGCCCACATACACATGGAAACTAAACAATGCTCTATTAAATAATAACATGGTAAAAGAAAAAAAATAAAGAAAAAATTAAGGATTTTCTAGAATTTAATGAAAATGAAAATACAACATTAGCAAACCAATGGGATGCAATGAAAGCAGCACTGGGAGAAAAACTCATAGTTCTGAGTGCTTCCAAAAAGAAACTGGAGAGAAGATACACTAGCAACTTGACAGCAGAGTTGAAAGCTCTAGAACAAAAGGAAGTAGATACACCCAAGAGGAGTAGATGACAAGAAATAATCAAACTCAGAGCAGGAAGTGACAAAATAGAAATAAAAAGAACCATTCAAAAAAAATCAACATAATCAAGAGCTGGTTCTTAGAGAAAATTAACAAGATTTATAAACCCTTAGACAGACTAACTAGAGAGCAAAGAGAGAGTATCCAAATTAACAAAATCAGAAAGGAAAGTGGGGACATAACAACAAAAACAGAGGAAATTCAAGAAATCATCAAATCCTGCTACAAAAGCCTATACTCACCAAAGCTGGAAAATCTGAGGAAATGGATGAATTCCTAGACAGTCACCAGATACTAAAGTTAAAAGAGGACCAGGTATAATTCAGGGACTAGACAAGTCTGCCCACCCTCCTCCTACCTATAAAACATAATACTGGAAGTCTTGATCAGAACAATTACACAGCTAAAGGAAATCAAAGGGATACAAATTGGAAAGAAAGAATGAAAAACATCACTGTTTACAGAGGAACTTCTACATTTGATAAACAAGTTCAGCAAAGTGGATGGTATAAAATTAACTGAAACAAATTAGTAGCCTTCCCCTACTCAAAGGACAAACATGCGGAGAAATAAATTAGGGAAAGATACATTTCACAATAATCATAAACAGTATGAAATACATGGGTGTGACTCTAACTAAGCAAGTAGAGGACCTATATGACAAGAACTTTAAAACTCTGAAGAAGGAAATAGAGTAAGATCTCAGAAAATGGAAAGATCTCCGATGCTCATGGATTGGAATGATCAACATTGTAAAAATGGCCATCTTACCAAAGGCAATCTACAGATTCAATGCAATCCCCATCAAAATTCCAACCCAGTTCTTCACTGAGTTGGAAAGATCAATGTGCAATTTCATCTGGAATAACAAAAAACCTAGAATAGCGAAATCCATCCTCAAAAACAAGAAAATATCTGCAAGAATTACCATTCCTGACCTCAAGCTATATCACAAGGCAATTGTGTTAAAAATTCCGTGATACTGCTACGGAGATAGTCACGTGTATCAGTGGAATAAAAGAGAAGATCCAGAAATGATCCCTCACATATATTGTCACTTGATTTTTGACCAATGAGCTGTAAACATTCAGTGGAAAAAAGACAGCCTCTTCAGCAAATGGTGTTGGTTCAACCGGCACTCAGCATGAAGAAGAATGAAAATAGACCCTTCCTTATCTCCTTGCACAAAGCTCAAGTGCAAGTGGATCAAAGATCTCCACATTAAAACAAGTACACTGAAACTATTAAAAGAGAAAGTAGGGAAAACCTTAGAACACTTAGGCACAGGAGAAAATTTCCTGAACAGAACACAAATGACAAAAAGGGTCAAATATTGACAAACGGGACTTAATGAGTTTGCAAAGTTTTTGTAAGGCTCAGGAATCTGTCAACAAAACAAATGGCAGCCAACAGATTGGGAAAAGATTTTTACAAACCCCACATTTGATAGAGGCCTAATATCCAAGGTATAAAAGAACTCAAAAAGTTACACACCAGAGATTCAAAGAATTAAAAAATTGAATCCTGAGCTAAACAAAAATTTTTCAACTGAGGAATATTGAATGGCTGAGAAGCATCTACATCCTTAGTCATCAGGGAAATGCAAATTAAAACAACTCTGAGATTCCAGCTCACAGCAGTCAGAATGGCTAAGATAAAAAATTCAGATGACAGCAGATGCTGGCGAGAATGCAGAGAAAGAGGAATACTTCTCCACTTTTGGCGGGGTTGTAAACTGGTACATACACATTGGAAATCAGGCTGGCATTTCCTCAGAAAATTGGCCATAGTAGTACCTAAATCCCAGTTATTCCATTTCTGGGCATATACCCCAGTGGCACTCCAACATACAACAGACACATGCACCACAATGTTCATTGCAGCCCTATTCATAATAGCCAGAAGCTGGAAAGAACCCAGATGTCCTTCAGTAGATGAATGGATACAAAAATTGTGGTATATTCACACAATGGAGTACTACTCAGCTATCAGAAACAATGACTTTATGAAATTCTTAAGAAAATGGATGCATCTAGAGAACATCATCCTAAGTGAGGTAACCCAGTCACAAAAGAACAGACATAATATTCAGTCACTGATATTTGGATAGTATCCCCATAAAGCTCTGAACACCCCCAGAAAAAACTCAGAGACTTTATAATGTTCATTAAAATCATAGTCCAAAAGAAAAAAAAGAAAGAAAAATCATTATGCTTAATCTTTACACACCAAGAAAACTTTGACTATTACTAGGTTACCCCTTGTTTTACATGTACTTTATGCTCATTGTAACTAGTAAGATTTTAATGCATACTATCAAACCTTTAAAAAAATGAAGTACTGACAAAAATGTATTCATATACTTTTATACTAAAAAGCTTTTAAAATCTGTACATTTATCCCTGTTTTTAAAAATGAAGTTGTTAAATTAAAAGGAAAAAAAAACAGTAACCACATATTAGTTGAGAAAAAAGTACAAGCCATTTAAATATATTTTAAATATATTTACTTTTGCATTTCTCTTCAAAATATAAACAGGTTAAGTAGGAAGAAAATGCATTAAAGTCATTGAATCAGAATGTTAAATATTAAAATTACTATAATCTTCACTTTTCAAAAGCATTAACTGAAATTAAAATAAGAATACAAACCCCCAAATCTGACACAAGAAGTACTCTTGAAAGCATAATTTCACACTTACTGCAGACATATGTAATTTTATCACTTCCTTTGTCCAGATAATCTTGTGCCGTATGTTTCCTTAGTTAACTGAGATTTGTATGTCTAAACTGTCATATTCCTAGATGAAATTTTTAGAAAATACTGGAGGTCTTCATTCTTCCTAGTTTCACCATGAACACTTCAAATCAGAGTGGAACAGTTCTTACATCGCTCAAACCCCACTCTCTTAGTATCTTTAGTTACTATACAAAGGCATATCCTTGTCACAAGCTGTCCAATCTGTGCTCTATGTGAAGGACAGAACTTTCTTTACTGAATGAAACACGCTTTGAGAGAAAATATAACTTACCCGAATCAGACTTACAAGTAAAATATATGGCTCATATAATTAGGACTTAAAGTTCAGGACAAACCTTCATCATGCAGGAGAATTTGTTCGGCTTTCAACATTTAAAACTGTGTTATCTAACATACTATCTCTAAGCATGTTATTAGATCTGAAGTATATATTTTTGAGGTTGATACTTTTATGCTTTTTACTGGACATTTTATATATTTACATTTCAAAAGTATCCCCTTTCCTGGTTCTCTCCCCATCACCTCTCTCCCTGCTTCTACAAGGATGCTTTCAATCCCACTCACCCATTCCCACCTCATCACCCTGGCTTTTCCCTATACTGGGAAAACTAAATTTCACAGGACCAAGAACTTATTTTCCTACTGATGCGAGCCAATATCATCCTCTGCTACATGTGGCTGGATCCATGGTTCCTTTCATGTGTACTCTTTTGTTGGCAGTTTAATCCCTGGGAACTCTGGGGAGTCTGATTGGTTGATATTGTTATTCTTCCTATGGAGTTACTAATCCCTTCACCACCTAAAGTTCTTTCTCTAACTCCTTCATTGGGATACCAGTACTCAGTACAGTGGTTGGCTGCAAGCATCCTCATTTGTATCAGCCAGAGTCTCTCAGGAGACATCCATATCAGGTTCCTGTCAGCAAGCTCTACTTGGCAGCAACAATAGTGACTAGATTTAGTGGCTGTGTATAGGATGAATCCCCAGGTGGGGCAGTCTCTCTACAGCTTTTACTTAAGTTTCTGCTTCATTGTTCATCATTGTATTTCCTTCCATGAGTACTTTGTTCTTCCTTATATGAAGAACTGAAACATCCACATTTTGGACTTCCTTCTTCTTGAGCTTCATGTGGTCTATGAATTATATCTTGGGTGTTCCAAACTTTTGGGCTAATATTCGCATATCAGTGAGTAAAAAACGATGTCTGTTCTTTGGTGTCTGTGTTACCTCACTCAGAATGATATTTTATAGTTTCATCCATTTGCCTAAGAATTACAGGAAGTCATTGTTTTTAATAGCTGAGAAGTACTCCATTGTGTACATGTACAACATTTTCTGTATCCATTCTTCTGTTGAAGGACATCTAGAGTCTTTCCAGCTTCTGTCTATTATAAATAAGGCTGATATGAACATAGTAGTTCATGTGTCATTGTTAGATATTGGAGCATCCTTAGGATATATATGCAGGAGTGATATAGTTGGCACCTCTGGTAGTACTCTGTCCAAAATCTGAGGAACTGCCAGATTGATTTCCAGAGTGATTGAAACAGCTTACAATCCCACCATCAATGGAGGAGTGTTCCTTTTTCTCTACATCCTCACCAGAATCTGCTGTCACCTGCGTTTTTTTATTATTAGCAATTCTGACTGTTGTGAGTTAAAATCTCAAGGTTGTTTTAATTTAATTTCCTTGATGACTAAGCACGTTGAACATTTCTTTAGGTTCTTTGTGACCATTTGCTCTTCCTCCATTGTGAATTCTTTGTTTAACTCTGTCTTCCATTTTTAAAGTGGTTATTTGGTTTTCTCAAGTATAATTTCTTGAGTTCTTTGTATATATCAGCCCTCTCTTGAATGTTGGATTGGTAAAGATATTTTCTTAACTGATTAGTTACCATTTTGTCCTATTGGTAGTCCCCTTTATATTACCCAAGGTTTGCAATTTTATGAGGTCCCATTTGTTAGTTCTTTTTTTAAAACATTATTGGCTATTTTGTTCATTTACATTTCAAATGTTATCCCCATTCCCCCCTCTCCTAAGTCCCCTCTTCCCTTCCCATGCTTCTGTAAAGATGCTCTCCCTACAACCCACCCACGGACTAAACCACCATCAAATGAGTACACATAGAGGGACCATGGATCCTACCATTTGTCAATTCTTGATCTTAGAGCATAAGCCATTTGCATTTTGTTCAGAGAATTTTCCCCTCTGCCAATATGTTCAAGACTCTTTCCCATTTTCTCTTCTATTAGTATCAGAGTACATGGTTTTATGTGAAGCTCCTTGATTCACTTGCACTTGAGTTTTGTACAAGGAGATAAGAATGAATCAATTTGCATTCTTCTATATGTTAACTGCCCATTGAACCAGCACCATTTGTTGAAAACATTGTATTTTTTCCAATGGATGGTTTTACATGTTTGTCAAAGATCAAGTGACAATAGGTGTGTGGATTCATTTCTATGTCTTCATTTCTATTCTTTTGATCTGCGTGCCTGTTTCTCTACCCATGCCATGCAGTTTTAAATCTCTATTGCTCTGTAATAAAGATTGAGATAAGGGATAGTGATTCCCCCAAAAGTTTTCATATTATTAAAAATATCTTTGCTATCCTATTTTTGGTTTTGTTTTTTTTCCAAACAAATTTGTAAGTTGCTCTTTCTAACTCTTTGAAGAATTGAGTTGGAATCCTAATGGGCATGGCATATAATCTGTATTTTTTCTGCATCACATCCAGTTTTTATTTTATTGATCCTGACAATCCATTAGCAGGGGGAGGGTCTTTCCATCATCTAGGATTTTCTTTTATTTCATTCTTCAACACCCTTTTATGGTAAAAGTTTGGAAAGATGAGGAATTCAAGGCCGATACTTAAACATAGTAAAAGCAATATACAGTGAACCAGTAGCCAACATCAAACTAAATCAAGAGAAACTTGAAACAATCTCATTGAAATCAGGGACTAAATAAGGCCGCCCACTCTCTTTTTACATATTCAATATAGTACAGAAATTCCTAGCCAGAGAAATTAGACAACAAAAAGGTTAAAGTGATATAAATTAGAAATTAAGAAGTCAAAATATCACTATTTGCAGATAATATAATAGTACATTTAAATGAGCCCAAAATTCCACCAGAGAACTTCTAATTCTGATAAATAACTTGAGTAAATTGGTTAGATGTAAAATTAATTCAAACAAATTAAAAAAAAAAATTGAGTAACTTTCATCTACTCAAAGGATAAATAGGATGAGAAAGAAATTAGGGAAGGGATACTCTTCACAATAGTCACAAATAATAAAAAATACTTTGTTGTGACCCAAACGAAGCAATTGAAAGATCTGTAGGACAATAACTTAAAGTCTCTGATGCTTTTATGTTTAAAAAAAACCTTCTGCTTTCAGACTGTAAGTGATCATTGGCTTCACCTACTTTATTTATTATGAAGATGCCATACAATTCAACACACTTGCCATTGACCATATATTTAGAAGTTTTTTAAACCCTCTTGGCTTCTCTCTTGCCTCCTGGCTCTCTTACTCTCCCAACCTTACCCCTCCTCTTCCCCTTCCATTTCCCCCTCTCTCTCCATGTGATAGTGGCTGGCCTCTACTCCTCTATTCCTCTCTTTCTCTCTCTCTCTCTCTCTCTCTCTCTCTCTCTCTCTCTCTCTCTCTCTCTCTCTCTCTCTCTCTCTCTCTCTCTCTGCCTCTACTACCCTCTTAACTTTCCCATGACCGGAATAAACTCTATTCTGTACTATAAAAAAAAGAAGTTTTTTTAATCATGTATTATTCAATGATTTATTCTAATTTTTGTAAAATTTACCACAGAAAAGCATTACAGTACAGAATGTGAAAAGCAAAAATCTATAGAATTTATGTCTTGAACACAAATATATGCAGACATGGGCACAGAATTTTACAAACTCTAAAATATCTACAAAAAAGTTTAATTTGGTAGACTATTTGTATTCAGTTTTGTTTTTTGTTTGTTTTTTGTTTTGTTTTGTTTTTATTTATTTATTTTTTTGAGCTTTCCTCCTTGTGATTTCATTGGCATCTCAGACAAGAACTTGCAACAAAAACAGGTATGACCAGAAGGACTATGTGATAGGCAGAAGGCATACCCTTAACTCATTCTGATGTTGTATATGAAAATGGCCTTCATAGGCTTACATATTTGTATGTTTACTACCAAGCTGATTAACTGTTTTTGAAAGATTAGAAGGTATGCTTTTTTTTCTCTTTTTTTGAGGTATGCTTTCTTTAATAAGAGTTGCCTTGCCCACACTGTCAGGACTCTTTATGAAGCCATTCAACTTTTGTGCAGCGATTCTGAAATACATTCATACTAGAAGGTCACTAGTGATATTTGGAAGCATTTTCAGAAGTTGCTTCTAAGAGAATTCTACTGGCATCTCTGGGTTAGTAGATACCAAAGAAGTTGCTAAACACCCAATAAAATCACAGGCCGATTATGCAATTATGTAGATTATCCTGAAGCTGTTAGGATTTTAATGTTAATTCCAGTTTTCCAAAAAGGACTGCCTAGTCAGATGACTCCAACTGAACCTTCCCATTCTAATTAGTAAAATAAAGGAAAACCAGTGACTGGGTGGGGTGAGGGAAGTAGAGAGGGCTGAGAGGTCAGAGGAGGTCAGATGGCAGAGGGGGAAGATTGTGGCAACATGGAGTTTCCCAAGGACCAGCTGCATCCAGGTGGGATTGATTAGTGTTAAAAAGCTATGAACATTAAGAATTTTACAGGTCTAATTTCTCATATAAAAGAGCAGTTTGTATCTTTGTTTATTTGATGTAATCTTGTTGGGTAGAGTGTTTGTGGATTGGGAGTTGGATATATAAACCAGTATGAAAGGTTATCGGGCTGTAGAGTTATGTTTGTAGGATTTTGGGATGCAGAAACACCCCAGGACAGAGGCAGAAAACAGGTGGTAGTAAACCACCAAGGGAAGGGAGTTGTGTGGACAAGTTGGGCTGTGGTGGCAGCTCAGACCCAGTACCAGAGTGGCTCCGTATTAGGGTTGGGCCTGAGGAGTGAGATCTCAGGGCTGCAAAAGAGATAATCAGATATTTTACTTTTCAATACATACTTCGACAAACAAGCATTATTGCATCTGTAATAAATTATGTTCACCGTGAGTCGAGTTTGTCTTGATAAAATGGAGCAGCTTTCTGTACTAAATTATTGGTCTAAAAATTTGTATGTAACTTAAATTTTGAACTTTTAGAAAATAAAATCTATTTCACCTAATACTTTTCATCATAAAAAAGATTATACTAAACCTAAGAAAATCATAAACATCCATGGGATTTTTGAAATACATATACTTTTATATCTCACAAAATAGATTTTTCTACTTATAATCAGTAAAAAATTAATAAATATAAATTTAAAAATATTTTAAAAGTATTGGGTCATCATATGTGTATGATGATCATAAGACAAAATAGCTTGGGTGTTAGAAGGTTATAATTTCAAAATGCCTGTCAAATATTTTACTTTAAAACTGTCTCATTAATTTTCACTCTATGCCTACAGGGTAGACAGTAATAATTACTATTTCTATTTCGGAGATGAACAAACTTGGTCACACTGAGGTTAATTACTTATACAAGTTTAATTTAGGAGTCAGTTATAGAATAGAGAATAAAATAACAGTCATATAATTCCAACGTATAAAATTATATATTTAACTCAACAGCAGCACTATACAAAAACTGGATTTTTTTAATTTTATGACTAATTAAATTTGCTGCATGTTCTACTGCTAGTTTGCTCCTCACTTTAAGATTTTATATATTTATCAGTGAAGCTGTATTTCACTGAACAGGAATTAGGATGTCATTACCAATGCTATAGGAACATCAGTCTGTAATTTAATTTTTGCATTTGCTTTGCCTTTATCAGTCAAAAAAGCCCAAACCTTTATCATGACAGTTTCATGTAGGATGTCCATGAATTTAAATTTTGGAAAGTTGTAAACATAGAACATTTTTCTAAGTTTATAAATGAGCACTTGGTATTTAATGCATAACTCTATGTATAATCTGTACCAAAGATACATTTCATTCCATTACAATGGAAAGCTTTAACATGAAAGCATCATATAATTTAGCACATGCTGATGTATTTTTCCATACTGAACACATAATAACATATTGGTATTGTTAGGTTGATGCTTGGCTTTCAGTATATGTGGAGTATATGTCAAGTACTGTAATAACAACTATCCCTTTGGAGCAAGAGTGTGGCTCACTAGTCATAAAACTTTTTGAGAGAACCACAGTTTGCTTTTTAGTGGTCATTTTGGATGCTACACAACCACCCTTTTCTCCACCTACAGGGAATCTACTACACTCCTCTTTATCTAGGGGCATATGCATTGTGGTGTACATCCTATTACACAGATATTGACACAAACTTAAAATTTATTAAATCATGATAATCATTATCACCACCATCATTAGATATAATAAAATTAATGGTGCTGATAACAGTTCTTTCATAATAATAATCACAATCCTTACACAAGGAAATAGATAACCAGTTCATGGATCAAATTTCAAACATTAGATTTGGCCTCTGCAAATGAATAGCTGATATCCTTAGTTCTGGTGGCATAGAAACTAGATACCAAGTAATCATCGGCACAGAAGGAATTAATTGATCGACCTCACTATAGCTTATGAAATAAAGTACTCAAAACACATAAAAAGTAAGTTTGATCCAGTAAGGAGAAATTAATTTAATTTCCTCAACTTTTTGACTTCTCAATGAAGACAAGTTGTTAAGAGCAAATATTTATAATTTCTCTCAAATGAATGGATTAGCTAAAATGCTTAAAAATAATTAATATTTTACTGATATATTACTGATTATGATTCTGCTCATCAACAAAGGTACACTATTATATTAGGTATATGTTTCAGCTTTAGTATAGATAAATATAACCAACACAATGCAATATAAGCTTTCTGAACAGAAGTAATGCCTTTTAATATCTAATTTAACCTATCCTGACTACTTATCACAAAGACAAGGGTTGAAATAAGAGTATTACCTCACATTATACATATCTTCTAAGAATTGATTAAACAAATATATTTAGTATTGTCCCTAATATAGTGTTCAGTGAATGAATGCATGATGTTAAACCAAGCAATGGGGCACATCTCTTTAATCCCAGCACACTGAGGGAGAAGCAGGTAGATTACTCAGTTAGAGGACAACCTGGTCCAGAAAATGAGTTCCAGAAGAGCCATAAAAACACAGAGAAACCCTGTCTTAGATAAAAACAACAACAACAACAACACAAAACGTACAAAATAACACATGACTTTATAGTTAAAAGGGATGAATATAAAATGCTAATTTAATTAGTACAAATCTCTTAGGATTTCTAACCCTCATATGATGTCTTCATACCTTACAGATCTAACATGTCTTTTTGAAGCAAATGAGTGTAATAAAATACTATTTCCAGTTACTTAATATGATTATAGGAAGAAAGCAGCTGAGTTAATCCCAGAACCTCATTATCTCTGCCTCCATGCTGATTTCTTAAAAAGTCAGCAACCCAGGCACTAACACAAAATCTGTAGCAACCTACAACTTGCTATCACATGCACTCACTGAAATGAAGGGCAGCAATACTGAAGCTGGGAGGGAGAAGCAGAGTTAAAATACTCAGATATTTGTAGAGATTCATTCAATCATGAAAACCAAGGCCTTCTAGAGCCTTGCTCAGAATTTTGAAAGAGACTTTAAACTGATAGAGTAAGAAGACTTCCAGATACTATCAAAGTGACTCCAGTCACTAGATATTACTCTGAATGTGGGGGAGCAAATGAATAAATTGTTCTTGTGAATTTGCTCAATATGCTGATTGAATTGGGTAGATATAGTGAGAACCATCATTGCTCAGATTCTTGACCTGATTATGCTTATTCCTTATTTCATCATCAAGTATGCAAAAACATGGGACCCCTGTTGCTACACAGAATGTAGGTACTTGCAAAAATAATTTCACTATAAAAATAGGTTTCATAAATACATACCTCAAGTGACTAATATCAGATTTTACTGTGTAGCTGAAGTCCTTAGTAAATTTCACCATTATAACTTTACTTTAAAAAATTCTTTTATTTATTTGTATTCCAAATATTGCTCTTTTCCCAGTCCTCATTCCAAGAGTTCTTCACTGCCTCCACCATTTCCTTAGCCTTTGAGAAGGTGTTCCAGTATCCCTCACCTCCTCCAACCTCCACTTCACAACTCACTTTCCCAAACAAACTCCCCACTCAACGCACTCTTCTCTGCATCCACCCTTCACTGGGACATCAAGTTTCTACAGGACTAGGATAATCCTCTTCCATGGAAGTCAGAGAAGGCAGTCCTCTGCTACATATGAGCCAGGATGCCAGAGACTTGACTCTATGCTTTTTGCTTTGTGGCTTAATCTCTGGAAATGGCCAGGAGTCCAGATTCTTTTAAGAAATAAACAACCATATCAAAAAAATAGATTATAGAACTAAACACAGAATTCACAACTGAGGAAGTTTTAATGGCCAATAAGCAGTTAAAGAAATGTTCTGCTACATCTCTCTATATCCAGACTCTGCTGGGAGCAAACCGGTCTCACAGGAGTGCTGACACATCTGAGAGCACAGGTAAGATCACCACCTCTGCTCCAATAACTGGGACCAAAAGGAACCTGCCCTGAACCCTCAGGACACAGGAACCAAAGAACACTCTGGGACAGGATACTTCCAGTTTCTGCCTGTATCAGGAGCTGACACTGTGCTACAGCTCTCTCTATGGGACACCACTGGGAAAAGGCTGCTCCCACAGTAATGCTGACACACGTGAGACTACATGTAAAACCACCAATTTACCTCTGAGGGACCCAGCTGAAGCCATGAAGACACAGAAATCAAGAAGCAATTTGGGACAGGATACTTCCAGTTACTATCTGTGCCCTGTGCTGACTTTGTGCCACAGTTCTCTGTACCATGATGCTGCTGAGAGAGAGCTGGACCCCCAGTAGTGCTGACATGCAGGCTTACAGGAGGGTCAAGCTACTGTCAAGAAACAGCAAGACCAGCTAACACCAGAAATAAGCAGGTGGCAAGAGGCAAGTATAAAAAACTAAGCACAGAAACCAAGGCCACTTGGCATCATCAGAACCCAGCTTTCCGACCACAGCAAACCTTGGATACCCTAACACACTAGAGAAGCATGTGTGATTTAAAATCACAACTCATGATGATGTAAGAGCACTTTAAGAAGGTCATAAGTAGCACCCTTAAAGAAATGCAAAACACACAGGTAAACAAGTAGAAGCCCTTAAAGAAGTAACACAAAAACCACAAAAATCTTTAGAGAATTAAAAAAAAAAATTAACAAACAGAAAAAAAAAATAAAAAAGAAAACACAAAGAAACTCAAAATGGAAATAGAAACAGTATAAAATATCACAAAGGAAAACAACCATGGAGATAGAAAACATAGGAAAGAGATCTAAAAACTGAGAAAAGCATCAGCAACAGGATACAATAGATAGAAGAGAGAATCTCAGGGGGAAAAGATACCATTGATAAAGCAGTCAAAGAAAATGCAAAATGCAAAAACCTCCTATCCCAATATATCAAGGAAATCCAGGACACAATGAGAAGATCAAACCTGAGGATATTGGGTAGAGCAAAGAGTGAAGAATCCCAACTTAAAGGGCCAGTAAATATCTTCAACAAAATTATAGAAGAAAACTTATCTAACCTAAAGAAAGAGATAATAATGAATATACAAGAAGCCTACAGAACTCCCAATAGATTGAACCAGAAAAGAAATTCCTCACCTCATATAATAATCAAAACACTAATGCATAAAACAAAGTAAGAATATTGAAAACAGTATGGGAAAAATGTCAAGTAACATACAAAGGCAGACCAATCAGAATTACACCAGACTTCTCAACAGAGAATATGAAAGCTAGAAGATTCAGGGCAGATGTCATACAGATACTACAGAACACAAATTCCAGCTCAGGATACCATATCCAGCAAAACTCTCAGTTAACATATATTTAGAAACCACGATATTCCATGAGAAAACCAAATTTACACAACATCAGTTCAGAAATACAGTCCTTCAAAGAATAATAGATGGAAAACTCCAACACAAGCAGGAAATCTATAACCTAGAAAATACAAAAGAGAACTCTTTTTTCAACTAACTGACAGGAAGACAGCCACAGAAGCATAATTCAACCTCTAACAACAAACATAACAGGAAACAACAATCATTGGTCCCTAACATTGGTCTCAACATTAATGGACTCAATTCCCCAATCAATGGACATAAACCATGCAGTAGAAAAAAAAATGGTGCTGGTCCACCTTCTGGTCAGTATGTAGAAGAATGAAAATCTACTGTCCTGTACAAAGCTCAAATCCAAGTAAATCAAAGACCTTCACATAATACCAGATATACTCAAATTTGTAGACTATAATGTGTGGAAGATCTTCGAACACATGGGCATTGGAGACAATTTTCTGAACACAACATCAATGGCTTAGGCTCTAAGATAAGAATTGACAAATGGGAACTCATAAAATTGCAAAGCTTCTGTAAGGTAAAGGACACTGTTTTTAGAACAAAAGGGTAAGCAATCAAATGGGAAAAGATCATTGCCAATTCTACATCTAATAAAGGTCTAATATCAAATATATACAAAGAACTCAAAAAGTTAGATTCCTGATAATCAAAGTACCCTATTAAAATGGAATACAGAGCTAAAAAAAAAAAAGAATTCTCAACTGAGGAATATCAAATGGCTGAGAAGTACCTAAAGAATTGTTTAACATGAGGGAAAGGCAGATCAAAACAACTGTGAGATTTCACATCACACCAGTCAGAACGTCTAGGATCAAAAACTCAGGTGACAGCCTAAGATGGCAAGAATGCTGAGAAAGAATAACACTTCTCCATTGTTGGCAGGATTACAATTTGGTACAACCACTCTGGATGTTCCTCAGAAAATTGGACATAGTACTATCTTAGGAGCATGTTATAGCATTTCTGGGCATATATGCAAAAGATGCTCCAACATATAACAAAGACACCTGATCTACTATTTTCATAGTAGCCTTATTTATAATAACCAGAAGATATAAAAAGAAAACAGAAGTCCTTCAACAGAAGAATGGATACAGAATATGTGCTAAATATCCAAAATAAAGCATTACTCAGTTATTAAATCAATGTCTTCATGAAATTCTCAGGCAAATGGGTGGAACTAGAAAATATTATCCCAAGTGTGATAATCTAATCACAAAAAAAAAAAAAAAAAAAAAAACACATAGTATGGAATCACTGAGAAGTGGATATTAGCCCCGACTGAATTACCCAAGATACAATTCACACACCACATGAATCTGAAGAAAAAGAAAGTTCAAGGTTCAGATGCTTCAGTGCTTCTCAGATGGAGAACACAAATATACACAGGAGGATATATAGAGACAATATTTAAATCAGAGACTGAAGCAAAGGCCATCCAGAGACTTCATCACCTGGAAATCCATTCCATATACAGCCACAAAACCCAGACAATATACACGCCAACAGGAGCCTGATATAGCTGTTCCCTGAGAGGTTTTGCCAGATCATGACAAGTACAGAAGCAAATACTCACAGCAGACCATTGAACTGAGAACAGTATTTCTAATGGAGGAGCTGAAGTTTGCAACCCCATAAGAACAAAAATAGCAACCAACCAGAGCTCCCCAGAACTAAACTACTATTCAAATAGTACCCATGATGGACCATTGGCCCCAGCTGCATATGTAGGAGAGGATGCACTTGTTGGGCACCAGTAGGAAAAGAAGCCCTTGATCATGCCAAGGATTGATTCTACAGTGCAGGAAAATGTCTGTGTAGAAAGTAGGGAGGGAAAGGAAGCACTAATGGCAGCTTCATAGAAGGAATGTGGGGTATGGTATTGGGGGTTTATGGAGGGAAAACCTGGAAAGGTGTAACATTTGCAATGTATGTAAAATATATCCAATAAAAATGATTTTTAAACTGAAAAAAGAAATAAAAATGTTCAAAGTCTTTAGGCATCAGGGAAATGCAAGTCAAAATGACCCTGAGATTCTACCTTATACCAATCAGAATGACTAAGATCAAAGCCTGAGATGACAGCACATGTTAGCAGCCCACATGAGCTGACATGAGGCCACCAACACATATACTGCAGAGGACTGCAGGATCTGGACTCAGGCAGAGAGGGTGTTCTCAACCCTTGTGAAAAATGGGGCCCTAGGTTGTGAGGGGGTCTAATAGGTTGGTGTAGGAGCATACTCTTATATATGGGGCCAGAGAAATGTGTGGGATGTGGGACAGTAAGCAAATGTTGACAGTGACAAAGATGGAACCTGGATTGAAAAACTGGATTAAAGAAAAAAATTCAGAGACCTTATGAAGTTCAATAAGAAGGAAGGCCAAAATGTGGATGCCTCAGTCCTTCTTAGAAGGGAGAACAAAACACTCAGGAGAAGAAATACAAGGTCAAATAGAGGAACAGGGATTGAAGAAAAATCGTTCAGAGGCTGCCTCACCTGGGGATCTACCTCATATGCAGTCATTAAACCCAAGCATTATTTCCAAGAAGTGCTTACTGGCAGGAACCAGATATGGATGCCTCCTCAGGGGCTCCGCCAGAGTCATACAGATACAGCTGAGCAGGCTTACAGCTAACCATCAGACTGAACACAGGGACCCCAATGAAGGTGATAAAGAAAGGACTGAAGGAATTGAAAGGGTTTGCAACCTCATGGGAAGAACATTATCCTTCCACAACTCTCGTGGACTAAAACACCAACCATTAAGCATACATTGAGAGACCTGTGGCTCCAGCTGCACATGAAGCAGAGAACAGCAGAGTATTGCATCAATGTGAGAAGAGACCTTTGGTCCAGAAAGGGCACATTTTTTCCAATGTAGAAGAATGCCAAGGCACTGACAAGAAGAGGGTGATTAGGAGAGAGTGCACCTTCCTGAAGAAAAGTGGATGTAAATGGAGGATGGGAGCAGGGTGGTGGAAGTCATAACATTTCAAATGTAAATACAGAGAATATTTAACTAAAATATGTCTAATATGAAAAGAAACTGAGGCTTTTATAAGAATATGATGAAATATAATATACCATATATAATAAGAAAAGGCAGAAGAATCAGAGATTGTGGCAATATCTGATTTGACTTACACCCCCCTGTGTGAGATGGAACCAGACCAACACTATTTGGGTGACAGAGAACCAGACATTAGATATCCCTGGGACCTTTGGCATAACCAAATACTGTTAAGGGTAGGTCTTTTCCTATGTATTATACATGCTAAATCCTGGCCCTCAAAGCCTGGTTGCCCCTCCTCCGAGAGATCTTCACATTCACCAAATGATACTATGTAACCTTGTTCCTTAATTTAAACATATTGATTGACTAAAAATGTCCACAACCTAATAGCTGGGAAGAAGAGATAGGGAGAGTTTCAGGTTTGGGGCTTGGTTCTCAGACAAGGCCACACCAGGAGAAAAGAGAGAAGGTGAAATGAAGAAAAAAAGGCTATGAGGTAGGGGAATCCAGAAAGCATTGCCATGAGGCCTGGACAGTTAAAGAAAGATCTGCCCAGATGGAGCATGACACGTCATATCCAGTGGCTATTGACAGGAAAATAGCTAAGAGAGTAGATATCTGCCCAACTCTTGTTGGGAGCCGGAGCCCACACAATGACCTCCTCCCCCCATTCCCCCCTATGTGAGAGCATAAATTTTTCCCAGGACCCTGATATTTACTTAAGATTAGTTGCATTTGGGGGCTCTGCAAATGACTGTGCCCAGGTGTTCCGAGAGATGACTAGACCCTGACCTAGGAATGTTCTAGCAAACAGCTGATAAGATACCTTTGTCTGTGTGAGCCACACCTTCATTCCATTCCCTTGCTTAAAACACAGACCCTGAGAAACATTAAACAGAACTTGACAAGTCTCTGCTTGGTCTCCCTCCACTTTTTCACTAGTTTCTCTTCCAGGCTTGGTTCCCCTCAACCCCACGAATAACTGGGTCCCGCAGGATGGGACAAACTCTATTGCTGATTAATACTTACTATAAATATAAAAGTTTTGTGTCTTTTATCTGTGAAGCAGATGATCTAAGACAGGGTAGAAACTCCAAATTGAGATTAAATGTTTACTACAACAAAATACTACTGTTTAAAACAAACAAAAGTGCATAGACCTCAGGTACAAACCAAATGCATCTGTTTAAACAAAGAAAGAAATAAACATAACAAAGCCATAGTGAAATAAAATGATACCTAATGACATTTTCTATATTCATATACTAGCACTTTGTTCATCCATCACCAAAGAAGTTTTCTTCTGCAGCAGGAGACATTGGTACATTCAGGAATCCGATAAAAACTCTAAATTGGAAGCTATAATATAAGCTCAGAGGACCTGGTGCAGATCTATGAGACCTAGTGCATGATGTTTCGCACTTAGTGAATTCATGTAATAGAGCTTTGCTCATGTTGACTAGGAAGTCCTTGCTTTCTTGGTGTCCTCCAGTACCACTGGCCCTTAAATTCTGTCTACCAGTTCTAAGGCCTTTACAGAGCTGTTAGGAAGGAATATGATGAAGATATCTGACTTAAGCATGGCTGTTCTAAGTTTGCTTGGTCTCTGCATAAGGCCTGGCTGTGAGCCTGAGTATTTGTTCCCATCTGCTACAGGAGGAAACTTCTTTGGTGAAATGAGGTACACTGGTATATAGATACACCAAGGGTCACTAGGTGTTCTTCGGGTTTATCTCCAGCGATGTTAAAACTGTATCTAATGGTGGACAGATTATCATCCTTCTGAGGAACTAGCATACTAATTTCTACAGTGGCTGTGTAAACTTGCACTCCATTCCCAATGGGTGAATGTGCCCCTTAGTACACATTCTTGCAGAAGGAGCTGTCACTAGTTTGATTGATCTTAGTTATTCTAGTAGACATAAGATGATATCGCAAAGTAGATTTAATTTGCATTTTACTGGTGGCTAAGGACATGAAACATTCCTTTAAGGGTTTCTCAATCTTTTGAGGAGAGAGGACATGAGAAAAGTTCTGCAGTTAAACTATCTGTTTCCATAGTCAGAGTGCAATGACTGTTTTATATGTAATGCAGTATTTTAAATTATAACGGTTGGCTTTGTGTGAGCTATATTTTTGTGGTGTATTCATTACTGTGTATATGAATGGTAGAGAGAGAGAAAGATATAGAAATAAGTTCATTTCCTATTCATCTCTCACCCATTTTTGTGGGAAAAAAAATAGTAGGTACTTGCTAATATATCTCAGTTTTAAACAGATAAAACAATGATTTAGGCCTCAGAATAATTTCCCACATAATAAGTCTACACTTGTATATGAGTTAATGATGTCAATAATGTATTGTATAAAAATATTTAAATTTTAAATTGCTTAGCAGTAACTAAATAATTAAACAATGTGTCAGATAATAGTGACACAAATTTGTGATAAATACTGCTCATTAATGCCAATGTCATCAAGTTTACATAGTGAGGTAATGTGTTAATTACATAGGGTGACAAAAGTTGTAAAGGGTAGGTGACATGTTTTCTAGTTGAAACAAACTGAGTCTTCCTTCCTACTTAGTAACAATGGCTGTGTTAGACATGATAGCAAAATCAACTGATTACATATCTTTTGAAGTTTACAAAATTTACATAAGAATACTGTGATGTTTTAAATATGTTTAATCATCAAAGATTTCTCAGTTCTTAAAGGCATTTGCTTAGCAGCCTGAGAAACTGGGTTTGATACTCTGAACACATGTTAGAAGGAATGATCATCCTTATACAAGTTGTGTTCTTGTGTGTGTATAAGACTGTGTATGCCAACACAAATGCATGCAATGCATACACACACACACACAAACACACACACACATATACACAAACATATGCACATGCACACCAAAACAAGTACAACTTGCTCAGTTTATGTAATGTGTGTACCTGTATGCATGTTTTCAGGATTGAGCATTTGTCATTGAATAGCTAATTGGTGTGTTCTTCCTTGAGGAAGATAATTTCTCTAGCTATTAGCATTACCTTAGCTACCAGAGCAACAACTTCCTTGGTAGTGGCCAATAACTCTCTTATTATCCTTAAGTTTCTCTCAAAAAGAGGAAAATATTTCCTGGTACTGAAAACATAGCCAATTACCAGGGTGTAAGTAAGTACTGTATATTGGAGGCTAACCTAAAAATACCACTTTATTAAACCAGTGTTATCCCTAATTATATGCTAAATACATATCCTTATAGGTAAGTGTAGTCTTCATCTCATGAAGAAAATGAATTTTGAAACAAAGATCATTATAGAAAACCACAATTAATCTAACTGTAGAAGTGAGTATTGTAATCTCAGCTGATCCTGGGTATACAAACGTGTGTGTCTGTATTTACTGTGCTTCCTGTATTTTGCCGTTGGCTTTTTTTCTTACGTTTGAATTTTGTCCTGTTGTTTGTTTTTGTTGGTTTTGAACCAATCTTATTATTATTCCTTTATACCTGTTTGTTTTACAGCAAGAGACACAAAAGTTTCAGCTTCAGACAGGAGGGAAGGTAGACAGATTCTCCACAAGTTAAGAAGCGGAAAACTATAATCAGAATATACTGAATGGAAAAAAATCTCTTTTCAATAAAAAAGAAAAAAAGCACACAATAAAAGTAAATATAATTCCCATACTTAATTCTCAAGGAGCAGAGCCGAAGAGATGGGAGACATATTTTAAGAGCCAGAAAATCTGGCAATTTGCTGTGAGACCATATTTCCTAATAATGTCAGAAATTATACCCACAATTCTCATCAATAAGACTGACAAAATGGGAGCTGAACAAGGATGTTAAGAGATATTCCAAAGTGAATGTGGAAAAGCCCAGGAGGTCCCAACTCTATACAAAGATTGCTTTTCATTGTAATATCAATGCTGAACTCTCTTTCTTTGAGTTAACTCCCAAGAAATTAGTAAACAGCAATTTCAGTTCTCAATTAACACAGAAAGTTTATTTTGACATCCACACAAAGGGCTTTACCAATGGCTGTTAACTGTGTTGATTCCTCTGTATACCATCATGTATTGAATTTACAAAGAATACACCTTCTTCTCACCACCCCATGGCACCTTCTCCATTCAAGATTGATTCAAATAAATTACTTCATTTTGCTAATGTTTATAATCTTTTATAGTCACACTTTATCCTAATATGTTTTTGCATTTAACTTATATCCTGCAAAATCACCCAAATTAGATGTAGGAACTACTCAGAAAACATGTAAATAAGATCACATTTTAATAGTGTCAAACTCTTATGTTCGAAACATACAGTAAATATCGTGGGAACCAAATATATTGTTTCATTCTTGTTGCTCCATAAGTCAGAAGTTGGGTAGGAAGGTAGTGTGAGGTGATTTTACTGTGCTAGAAAGTGTGACTGTGTTTTACAGAAACAAACAAACAATATACAATTACTTTATGAATGGTTGGACAGCAAGTGCCTCTTTGAAATAAAGTCACATTGGAATCAGTAGTTTCTGTTCTTTATGCCAGATGCTGTTTTAAATCACTGCAAAAGAAGAAAGTCAGTCCACTTCTATGTAATGGGACTATTTACAGTGTATTGTCATATTATAAATTTAAACAACATGAAATTAATACCATGTCCCCAGGAAAATGCCACAAAAATAGTCCAGAAGTTTGTGGTATATCGTTACTTTTGCTAACTTTCCCTTTTTATCTAATGTCAAATTCTTCGATTCTGTAATGCTACACCCTCACTGATAGCAGAGTCCAATTTCTTAGTGATTTCATCTTAAACTGACTATTAGCATCTCTCCGGGGATCCTCCTAGCCTTCAGAGCCAGACTGGACTACTGAGGCGCCACCCCTATGAGCTGAGTGGTTATCAGGGTCTCAGAGTCTCCAGTGTGAGACTGCTGTTGTTAGACTCACTGCACATCATTGTGTCAAAGAAAATTTAAGAATTATGTTCACACACACACATGCATACACACATGTGTAAACATGCTCTCACACTGTCTATGTTCTGTTTCCAAAATTAACCTGGACAAATACATTGGCATCTAGGTAACATAACAATTTTCTCTCTTGTCAGCAACTTTTGCCACTCACAGCCTCTTAAAATTTTTTATTGATTAATTTTTCCAAATAATTCCATTGCTGAATTACTAAACTTTATAATTTTATAGCCTATATTATTTCCATTACTTTCTTTGAAGATGTCATTTACAATTCATCTTTTGCTATCTGATGGTTTTAGTTCTCTCTCGAATTGCGCCCAAACCCTACCATGTGATACAATAATAATGTATTGTTATTACTATGGCTATGACTACTATGATCACCATTTGTTGTCTGAATACTTTTGCTTCTACACAGTAGTCTGTCAATCTACCAGAGATAGCTAAGTGACGTAATTATTTCAAACAGAGCAAGGAGTGGTTTTTAACTAATTGTTCTCAGGTCTTCCCATTAAATAACTGTTAGGCAGTGTAAGAATTTTGTGTTTCTTTTGAAGTTTGGTTAAAAACCCAATAATGCAGCAATGTTCAAAGATGTTCTACACTGGCATTTTTTATTATACATGCTGCTTTTCTGTTTCAATTTACAGTGTTGTTTGAGATGAAGAGGTCCATGACTGAAACTCTAGAAATAATCAGATTATTATAAATAAGCTTTCCCCTATGTTCTTTGTAGCTCTGTCTTCTGGCTCTTTGTAGGAAGTTGATTGCAAAGGGATATTTCTGCCAAACCTGGACATCTTAGCTTTATCAAGGCCATGCAAATGGGATTATTCAATTCACAGAGAGCTCAGTAATTTCAGGACCTGTCCTTCCTGACACCAAAAGCCCTTCAGCTCAGGCCCCCTGAGATGCTTCCCTCTCTGTTGTTCCTATCCATATCTCTGTAAAAAATATCCCCCCAGCTCTCAACCCACTGAAGTTACATATGTGCTTATTAAAAAATAAAACATAGAATTCTTTTCCCTAAAGATATTTTTTTGGGAAGTGTGTTTATGAAGTACATCCTGCGATCTGCCTTATTCATACCAACTAAATAAGGTTCACATATATTCCTTTATGACACCTGTGAAAATTTAGTTGATTTTGGTAGGCTCCTGTATTCTAAAATCTGTATATCACATTGAACTTGGAGATATAGTGCTCACTGAGAATGCAGTTCTTATTTTTTCTGTTGCTTTACATGATTTGTAGGGTGTAAAGTTGATAATGTAACATGGACATCATTTTCAAAGTTTCTATATTGTACAGTATCTTTGGCTATCACATCTCCTGTAAGTTGCTTTGCTGCACACAGGGAGACATTAAAAAATCCTCACATGCAACCCATGTAATCACATAAAATTCAAATGTCTACGATCCCTGAGAAGTTAGAATAATGTTTAGAATTATCATTCTATTAACTTATTTTATTGTATTAATATTGTGTTTTTAGCCCCATTTATTAGTAATATATGCTTAATTATATGAAACTGACTGAGCCTCAGTCTCTGATACTGTGAGTATATGTTAAGCCTATTACAACAGACAAGACTGTGTTGTTTTAATAGTTCACAAAGTAATGGGTGGAAAGCTGTATGCCCCGATGTTAGCACAGTACACTGGAAAGTTACTAATGCTTAATTTCTGCTGAATCGACAGCCAATGATATGGAAGCACTTGAAATCCATTAAAGTTCAAATTATTCAATGTAGTATAGACCACGCCTTTTATTCTCCCATCATAGGTAATAAGCTTCAGCTTCAACATAATGGCATTAATATTTTGTTGTTAAAGTTTAACAAGTACACCATTGTGTGATGAAACATATACAAATAATTATTGTAATGACACAGATAGACCTACTAATCATCTCCTACAATGACTCAATCTTTTCCAACTCTGTGAGTGGAGTAGATGCTATCAACCTCTTCAGTAGCGTTTTTGTATTACACATAAAATTATAAGTTATATTTTCTGTTTTGAGAAGTTAGATATGTAAACTTTCTACCCTCCAAGTCTATTTCTGTTACAGTTTTATTTATATCTTTTTTATAAATAATTGAACAACTTTATAAAAAACAAAGATGAATGTACAGAATTTAAGCATTTTTGTATAAGAGTATATGAATATATTTTTGTCAGTACTTAATTTTATTTTAAGGTTTGGTAGTATGCATTAAGATCTTACTAGTTACAATGAGTATAAAGTACATGTAAAACAGAATGTAACCTGGAATTAGTCAAAGTTTTCTTGGTGTTTAAGGATTAAGCATAATGGTTTTATCTTTTTTTTTTTTTATTTTCTCGAACTTCATATAATCTGTGAGTTGTTTCTGGGGTGTTCAGTGCTTTCTGGGTTAGTATCCAATTATCAGGGACTGCATATTATGTCTGTTATTTTGTGACAGGGTTATCTCACTCAGAATGATATTCTCTAGATGCATCCATTTTCTTAAGAATTTCATAAAGTCATTGTTTCTGATAGCTGAGTAGTATTCTATTGTGTAAATATAACATAATTTCTGTATTCATTCATCTACTGAGGGACATTTGGGTTATTTCCAGCTTCTGGCTATTGTAAATAGGGCTGCTATTAACATTGTGGTGCATGTGTCTTTGTTGTATGTTGGAGCTTCTCTGGGGTATATGCCCAGAAGTGGAATAACCGGGTCTTCAGGTAGCACTATTTCCAGTTTTCTGAGGAACCGCCAGACTGATTTCCAGAGTGGTTGTAACAGTTTACAACACCACCAACAGTAGAGAAGTGTTCCTCTTTCCTCACATCCTCACCAGCATCTGCTGCCATCTGAATTTTTGATGTTGGCCAATCTGATTGGTGTGAGGTGGAATCTCAGGGTTCTTTTGATATGCATTTCCCTGATGACTAATGATGTCGAGCATTTCCTTAGATGCGTCTCAGCCATTCAATATTCCTCAATGGAGAACTTTTTGTTTAGCCCTGTACCCCATTTTTAATAGGATTGTTTGATTCTCTACTGTCTAGCTTCTTGAGTTCTTTGTATACCTTGGATATTAGGCCTCTATCAGATGTGAGGTGGATAAATATGTTTTCCCAATCTGTTGGCTGCCATTGTGTTTTCTTGACAGTGTCCTTAGCCTTACAGAAACTTATTTATATCTTCTAATGTATTATTTTCAAGACAACCTCTAATAATCATTATTTTGTGTTTAATGTTGTACATTTCTATTTTGTGTTTCTATTTACCTTTCACTTATATGTTATGTCATGTACTATTTTTCAAAGTGTTTTTACTAATCACAGTGTCCTTCAGATTTATCAATAATTTGTCAAATGCCGTTATAATGAGTTATTTATTTATATTAATTAATTAACTTATATTACAAGTACTTCTCCTTGCTGGTCCCCCAATAACTGCGACTGATGCTCTTCCCATTACCTTCCTCTTTTTCTCTGAGAGGCTGCTGACCCCATGGGCATCCTCTGCCATTTAGGCTAGACAAGACATTCCTATTGCAAAATGTATACCACAGTCTGGCCACAGCTTTAGAGAGAGCCTCCTCTCCAGTTTTGGAGTGCCTACATGGTGGCTGGAGACTGAGCTGCCTCTACTATATATGTGCCAGGAGCCTTATTCAAGCCCTTGTGTATTCTTTTGTTGGTACCTTAGTTTCTTATAGCTCCCAGAAACCGAGATTACTTGATACTTTTGGGCATCATGTGGGGTTCCCCTCCATTTCAAGACCTTTAGTAATTTCACAGTTGTTCTATAATGGTTCCAAGATCTGTCCAATGCTTGGCTGTGTATATCTTATTCTTTTTTAAGTCAGCCACAGAACAGACTCTCTCAGAAGACCATTATACTAGGCTCTTGTCTGCAAGCATAACAGAGTATGATTAATAATGTCAGAAATTATTGTTTGCCCATGGAATGAGTTTCAAATTAGGACAGTTATTGGTAGGCCATTCCTTTGGTCTTTATTTTTATTTTTATTTTTATCTTATTTTTAAGATAGGACATATTTTGGGTATAAAGTTTTTTGGGTGTATTGGTGTTGTTATCTGTCCACTAGTGTTCCTACCTGGCTACAGGATGCGGCCTCTTCAGGTTCCATATCCCCACTCTTAGGCATCTTGGATAATGTGTCTCACACTGACTCCTGAGAGACTCTCAAGTCTAGAAGACTTCATACAGATTCCACCACTTCTCCCACATACACCCCAAGCAGCTACAGATTTTCATCCATTCTCTTGTTCCTTTGCATCTCTACTGTTTCTCCCCTTACCTGCTGCCTATTCCCTCCCTCACCCCTCTACCACCACTTCCTTACCTGCTTCTTCCTTTTATGACTATTTTGTTTCCCCCTCTAACTGTAATCCAATATCCTTGCTAGCACCTACTATTTCTGCATTAATTTCTGTGGGTCTGTGGGTTGTATCACAGGTATTCTGTACTTTATGGCTAATATCACTGAGTACATACCCTGAATGTCTCTTTGAGTCTGGGTTACCTCATTTGGGATGATAATTTCTATTTCTATCCATATGCCTGCAAAATTCATAATATACATGTTTTTGATACCATTTTATAAGGCTTAAAAATCTGATGAGAGATAAACTATTTTCCTAATAACTTTAAGTATAAATTACATACATAGAAGTCAAACACTATTTAAATGTTAATGGCAATAACAGGAAATACTTGGCTCTGCACAGTGGTATTTGGGAAAATATGCTTTGTGATTGACACTTATTAGAAAACTACAAAAGATCAATATAAAAAGCCCAACAATTTTAGAATAAATTTTTAAAGAAAGTACAGGGCCAAAAAAACAAAGAGAGGAGTGACAAAAATGACTACACATATGCAATTTTAATTTTTTTACTAGCTTAGCCATACTTGAAGAAATTCCATATTAGTTAAAAGCAATTGCACCAAACTTATGAGGCTAAAATTCAGAACCCAGCCTTGGTACCACAACTTCTTTGTAGTGGGTGCTTTAGTGCCAGTTTTGAGTGGGTGATAGAGGAGAACCCCTTTGCCTTGCTGACTTCCAGATAAGTTTAGAAAACAGGCACCACATGTTTAGAGAGAAATATTTCTTCACCAACAGAAAGGTAGAGGAAAGAAAGAGTGTGACAGAGAGGATACAGATTTGTTCTTTTTTA
This sequence comes from Micromys minutus, assembly GCF_963924665.1. NCBI lineage: Eukaryota > Metazoa > Chordata > Mammalia > Rodentia > Muridae > Micromys > Micromys minutus. The sequence continues at coordinate 42,857,861 of NC_137984.1, read as the reverse complement.
AAGATTTTTTTCTATTAATCATTTTATTGTTTACATTCCAAATAATGTCCCACTACACAGTATCCCTTCTACAACCCCTCTGACCCATACCTCCACCCCTTATCCTCTGTGAAAGTGTTCTTCCACCCAACTACCTATTCATACCTCACTTCTCTAGCATCTGCCTAGGCTGAGGCCTCCCCTCCCATTTGTTCCAGATTAAAGCCATCCTCTGATACATATGTAGTTGGAACCATGGATACATCCATGTATACTCTTTGCTTGGTGGTTAAGTCCCTGGGAACTGTGGGTGTTCCTATTAGTTCACATTGCTCATTGAGTCCTTCCCTTAGCTCTTTCATTGGGGTCCCTAGTCTCAGTCTGATGGTTGGCTGTGAGAATATGCATCTGTGTTAGTCTAGTGCTAGCTGATCCTCTCAGAGGACAGCCATACCAGGTTCCTATCAGCTAGTACTCCTTGGCATCAGCAATGGTGTCTGGGTTTGGTATCTGCATATAGGATAGAAACCAAGGTAGGCCAGTCTCTGGATTGCCTTTCTTTCAGTCTCTGCTCCATATTTTGTTCCTTTCTTTGCTTTTAACAGGAAACATTCTGAGTTAACATTTTGATATGGTTCAGTGGTTCCATCCCTCACCTGCAGACCAGGTATATTAACTAGACATGATCTCTACAGGTTCTCTCTCCATTATAATGGGTATTTCAGCTAATAACCATCCCTGAGAGGGTCATGGGAACCTCTCACTTCCATGGTTCCTTGGGCCAATAAACTCATCCAAGAGCAGCTTTCCAATAAAACTGAAATTAATATATTGTAATTTGGCTTAATTTATCTAATTTTACTGGAGGCAGACAAATAAACTATTAGACTTTAAAAAAAATTCTGATGAGGAAACATGAAGTCAAAATCCACTCAGATTGCCAAAGAACTGATCCAGAATCCAGATTCAGAGAAAACCATAGAAAATACCTATTATTGAAATTTTACCTACGTTTCTCTATGGTCATAATTTCATACAATGGTTATTTTTCATTAAACTTCCAAATAACACATGTTTGTCTATTTTAAAAATTACAGTGTTTTTATTCTCAAAGGTGGTTTTTTTCTTAAACTAATTTTCCTGAGTGGGTGGTTGAGATGACCTGTTAATATGAAAACATGCATTAAGACAGTAATTAACTCTGCATAGTTTTAGAAGTACTAATGCTGATAATTAAGGATTTGTTGACTTGCTGGTAAGTTCAGGGGTAGGTCATGATTACTGTATTTGATAAGCCTAATAAGTCTCTTTCATGATCAATCATCTTTATACTTTGGGGGCTGCTTACCTCTTTCATACATTGAGTTAGGTGCCCTAATGTTATTAGCTATGTCACTTACTTTGTGAAGTTGCTAATTGTCTGTAATATACTAATTAGAATGTGTATAAAAATGAGGCCCAGTATTGCTTCTGATTCTCAAACAAAAGGTTTCCAATTAGTAAAATTAAAATGTTCTAAAAATCAGTATAGTTATTTACAGATTGGATTATTTTAATTCTTTGGACAATTAAAAATAACCTTGACTTATGTTATTATATTTTGAGATTAAGTGATCATTCGTTTCAGTGACTTCGTACTGTATTTTGATGTTAAAAGGCAGATGTTAGTAATGTTCATAATGAATTTATTACTTAGGATCATAATTGTTCACGTGTCTGAGAGCCTTAGGATTTTTTCAAAAACAGAGCATATGAAATAAGCATATATTTTTCTTCAAAGCTAGGAGGAGGAACTGTTGAAATAAATGCATGTTACAAGCTACTCTAAAATTTTTAATTTTTGCCAACTATGAAGATGCTGAGTTTGACATTTTACTTTCACCACAGAGACGATTCATAGTTGCATAAACATAATGCTAGAGGAACATGCATAATACCCTTATTATTATGCAGTTCTTAGGATTCCTCCATATAACATGCCCATTGTAATTTTCAAATAGGTATTGCACTTAATAGAAGACTTTGAATGTTGTTCCTACTACTTGTCGAACAGTATAGGTTACAATTAAAAAAGCCACAGAGTAAAAGTTATTTAGTTTTGTTCTATAGGAACAGAATGTGGCCAAAGTTAAACTGACTATTACTGATTCTCAGACTCCATTCATCTAAAAGGATGTCTTTTCTTATCAGGGAAAGGGCATATCATTTGAATTGTAAATAAAATCTATCCAATAAAAACAAACAAACAAATGAACAACAACAACAAAAAAAAAAAATCATGAAGGATGAAGAATGAAAGAAATCCCCTCATATCCGTAATCATTTTCCTACATGTTCTAGAGTGCTCTGAGAACATATGTAGAACCTACCATCTCTGTGTAAGGGTCTGTTTAGTTAGTCTTTTACTGTTGTGAACAGACACAATGACCAAGGCAAGTCCTACAAAAGACACCATTTAATTGGGGCTAACTTACAAGTTCAGAGGTTCAGTTTATTGTCATCCAGGTCATGGTTCCAGCAGAGCTGAGAGTTCTACAAATTTATTTGAAGGCTGCTAATGGGAGACTAACTTCCAGGCAGCTAGGATGAGAGTCTAAGCCTATATTCTCAGTGACACACCTACTCCAACAAGATTACATCTACTCCAACAGGGATGCATCTAATAGTGCCACTCCCTGGGCCAAGCATATACACACCATAACAGGGTTCATGATTAACAAAGGACACGTTGGACTCAAATAGTATGTAAATGCCGAGTAATTTACTCTATAGAAGTCCAGCATGCTGGGGTCTCCCCATTAATGAGAGGGGGGAACAGGAGGAAAGTTGAAGGAAAATAAAAGAAGATGACCTACAGCCTGGGCTACCTCATAAAAATGGCATTCATTCTACCATTAATTGGTATTAGCACTTGCTTTATTAAAACTTTCATTCTTAGTGCACTTAAAAATATGAAAAATATCACAGCCTTAGATACAGATAAAGATGTAGTTTGCTCCATTGTGATGCCGCATAATAGACAATCCATTTCAAGTCCCTTAAATGTATTTCATATACACTGCTGCTGAGCTGATTCCATCTTTTCCTCAGGGGTCCAAGTCAAACCCTGCCCAGTAAACGTTTTCCCTCATGATCAAGTTTAACAATTTCAACTAGTTTTTCTGTGCTTTATCTCCATAATCTGCCTTTAATTTGATTTTCTGACAAATAATCTTTGTATTTATTTGTTGTCCATTTTACTTCAAAGGAATCTAGATCTAAGGGGAACAATTGGCTTTTGATGGCTAGATCAGAGTTACCAGGGATCCCAGGAGAAATCACTGATGTAATCTTCCCTCTAAATCTCTATTCATAATACCTGGTGTGCAAGAAATTTTACTTTCTTTGTTTTCCCTAAATTAGCTATGATGTTTAGCTGTTATTTTGTAAGAAAAAAGCATCCCAATCTCCTCCTTTTGACTTTAAAATAGCTGTTTTGAACTTGGCCTGTTTGTCAGAAGATTCTAATATTTAGCCTTAGACTTACAGTGACAGAAAACCTCACTGAGTTTCAATTTTTGGCATAAGACACATGATTCATTTTGGACCAGAAACATCCAGTTATAAGGCAGTGAAAATCTTTGGGTGCTTTGATGCAGCTACTACATTGCAGTCATAGTACATATTGACTATTTGTACCATAAATGGAAAGTAAACACAATTCATGAGTATTCATGATATTTGTCTTAAAAATTGGTTAAGTTTATAAAGCTGATTCGATTCATTGCAACAATAAAGATGAAACATTTTAGACACTCAATTTGTACCTAATGCTTATAATACAGGCTATTTCAAAACACAAGCATTTTAGTATGTCTGTCTAAAAGCATAAGAGGGATTTAAGAAATATCAAATAGAGCCATATGCTTGGAATAAAATGATTCGCTCATACAACACACTAGAGGAATGTAAAAGATTTTTCTCAACTTTAAATTAAAGTTCATTTGAATGGCAACAAAAACATGCATGCCAGTATTTATCTTCATCAAAAGATGTCAATGTTAAATACATTATTATTTATACAGATTCATTTTCTTCTGATTTATATGAGTTCATTTTATGTTTTTTTTTTCTAGTAATTACCTTGTATCTTTTATCTTTAAAATGCTATTTTTTAATTTAAAGTATTTTTAAGAACATGACTGCCAATAAATCATATAGTATGAACCTGTTATGTCATATATAATGAGAATACATAATACAGTTTCATGAAGAAATGCATAGAACTAAAAGAGTAGAAACAGAAATGTAGGAAGCAAAAGTTTGGGTGATTTGCTTCATGGTGTAAATATCTTTTTTTATACATGTACAAGGATTCAAATGAGGATGATTTAGATTTTAATAAACTGTTTCATCCTTATTAGCACAGTTCTAAACAATATATCAGGATAATTATATTCAGTGTCACAATACTGCTTAAGAAATTATTATAATTTTCTAAGACACATTTAATTCATTAAAGAGAAAGGGTTTTGAAAAATGCAAATATACTGTGTATTATATAGGATGCTTGAATAAATAAATGTTAATAGCAATGAGTTGTGGGTTCCAGGTTAACTTCTGGTGGGTTTTGGGTGTAATAATTCTATCCTTTAACCTTGTCCTGTTTTTTTTTTTTTTTTTTTTTTTTGTCTTCATAGAAACAAAGATTTTATTAGAAATCAGATTAACAATATAAAATTTTATTACAACTTTAGTGCTGGAATAAAGCAGTGCTTTACAAATAATTATCAATATATTAAATTTAGGAGGGATTTCAAAAACAATTGGTGCCAATAATAAAGCACCAATTTTTGGCATACATTTTTCCTTTTTTTTAAAACTTTATTTTAAAAAACAAAGATAAAACAAAAAAATTTAAACATTTTTACATAAATGTATACAAATACAATTGTGTCAGTGCTTGGCTTTTTTTTTTTTCTTTTTATTTTTTTTTAAGGTTTGATACTCTCCCTTAAGGTCTTACTAGTTACAATGAGCAAACAGTACATGTAAAACAGGTTATAACCCAGAATTAGTCAATGTTTTCTTGGTGTGTAAGGATTGAGCATAATTTTTTTTTATGTTTTGTTTTGTTTTCTTTTTTTCTTGAACTTCACACAGTCTGTGAGTTGTTTCTGGGGCAGTCCGGGCCTCTGGGGTTAGCATCCCACTATCGGTGACAGCATATTATGTCTGTTTTTTTGTGACTGGGTTATCTCACTCAGGATGATATTTTCTAGATGCAACCATTTTCTTAAGAATTTGTTTAAGTCATTGTTTCTGATAGCTGAGTAGTACTCTATTGTGTAAATGTACCACAATTTTTGTATCCATTCATCTACTGAAGGATATCTGGGTTCTTTCCAGCTTCTGGCTATTATAAATAGAGCTGCTATGAACATTGTGGTGCATGTATCTTTGTTGTATATTGGAGTGTCTCTGGGGTATATACCCAGAAGTGGAATAGCTGGATATTCAGGTACTACTATGTCCAATTTTCTGAGGAATCACCAGACTGATTTCCAGAGTAGTTGTATCAGTTTACAACACCACCAACAGTGGAGAAGTGTTCCTCTTTCTCCACAACCTTGCCAACATCTGCTGTCATCTGAGTTTTGGACCTTGTCCTGTTTTCATTCTTTTTTTGTTGTACTTTATGTTCATAGTAACTAGTAAGATCTTAATGCACACTATCAAACCTTTAAAAAAACCAAGTACTGACAAAAATGTATTCGTATACTTTTATGCAAAAATGCTTAAAATCTGTACATTTATCTTTGTTTTTTTAAAATAAAGTTGTTCAATGAAAAAAATTTAAAAAGAAGTATTAGCAGTAGAGATGAAGATGACTTTGGGGCATGTTTCTCTAACATTCATAAAGCTCTGAATTTCATCTTCTTTGACATGAATCTGATGTGTCTTTTCATTTCTGTACTCAGAATATTAGCACATCAAATAGAAGGTCATAGTCATACTTAGTGAAATTACAGTTTCAAAGCCAGCCTATAAAAGAAGTGATCCTGTCTAAAAACAATAACATGTAACCAATAGAACACAAAATCATTGACAGTAAGTTTTTTAGCAAAGTGATAGTACAATCAAGATAATTAAGGAATGGGTAACTCTAAAACTAGGTTATATCTTAGGAAAATGTTTGTCATATTTTTCTATTATTATTACTATTATTATTATCATAATATTTATTATTATTATTATTATTATTTTGTAACCTTATTCATTATTATAATTAATTCAGGTAACATTCTTCTAAGATTCCTGCAAACACACGCCAGGATTTTATAATACTCTGAGTCCAATTATTACTTTAACGTGCATATAAAAATAGTCTACCATCAGAAGGAACATGAACAAACTCCCATGGGTCACATTTCAGAAGAAAGCTGGCTCTCCTTCAACTTGAATCTTTCAATTGCCAATTGCTTCTCATATCAACTTGATATATCTTGAGCATCATTCCCTTATCAACCTGGAGTGGATTTTTTTAAAATCATATGCAGGTCTATCTGTACCAAAAACCACATTTTCTATGAAATCATAAGTGCATGGCCTGCCATATTTAGAAAATATTTCAGAAATCTTCCATGAACTATGACTATTATAATCTTTTTACCTACTTTTTGTTACATATGTGACCCTCCTGAGAAGCAGGAGTAATATAGCTAACCCACTTAAGATTAAACACTTTAGTTCATTTATTTTCTATTTTGACCACTTGTGAGTCTCTGTATTAGCTATTCTCTGAGGACACAAAAAATACAACAAAATGTTTTTACAATAAAAGTTTAGAGGAACACTTATATAAGGGCATAAATATTACATATTCAGAAGATCTGTGTGATATGATGTAATACAAACATGCCTTTAGTATTCATCATTAATTACAAACAATGAAGGTAAAATTAGTTTGTAGAAAAAAGCAAACATGCATTGCCTTTCCAATCTATATCCACCTGCATCAAAGAATCAGCTCTTTGCTTCCGATCTTATAACCAGACCTGTTCACCTCCCAGGAGACTTGCTGTTACCTCAGACAGGGCTGAGACCACTGCCCTAATAACTCCATCTTCTGGGAACCAACAATGTCTAATGGTTTTGTTCTCTGACATATGATTTTAAAGTCCATCCTCTGTACAGTTTGTACCTACACCTACAGCTTTGGATCTGACCTTTGCTCTCTGACCCCACGGCCCTGAATTCCTCCCATGAGGCCCATTCCAACCCAGACCAACCAACACTAGAGACAAGGAGATGGCAAAAGACAAGGGCAGGAATGTAATCAATGGAGGCAATGTTTAAATGCTAACATCTGAAGCCACCCTCCAACTCTGGCAAGATGTGAATATCTAAACATACTTCAAGAGCAAGATTGTGATATTAATTTCCATTTCATGGAGATGATACAGATCTTAAGGTTGATATAAGTAATTCCCATAAAGAATACCAGAAATTACAATCAAACAGGATAAATCTCTTAAAGAAGAAACAAATAAAAACTCCTTGAAAAACTAGTGGAAAACAGTTTCAAAAAGGTGGAGAAAATTAATGATTTAAGATATAAAACTGGAAGAAGAAGCAACAAGGAAATCCAAATGGAGGCAAAACTTGAGATGAAAACATAATAGAAAGAATAGGAACTATGGATGCAAACATCACAAACAAGATACAGGAGGTGAAAGAGAATCCAAGACATAGAAGACAGCATAAATAGATATATCAGGCAAAGAAAATGCCAAATGTAAAAAAGTTTCTTACTCAAAACACCCATGAAATTTGGGACACTTTGAATAAGCTGAATCTAAGAATAACGGGAATAGAAAAAAGCAAGATTCACACTTTCTAAGGTCTAGAAATTATCTTCAATAACATTGATAGAAGACAAATTCCCTTGTTTAAATAAAGAAATGGTTATTAATGTACAAGAAACTTACAAAACACCAAATAGATTAGACTAGAAAAGAAATAATGGTCAAAACACTAAATGTAAAGAAAAGAGTGAGAATATTAAAAAGTGCAAGAGAAGTAACCTGTCATTTGTTTCAAATTATTCCTGAATTCCCAAAAAAGAAAATAATGACAGAAGATCCTGATAATATAGGCTGCAGACCCTAAAACTATAGAAGCCAGTCTGGCCAAACTCATAATCATTATAATTTGATAAACTAATACGTTCCATAACAAACCCAAATTTAAACATCTTTCTACTTATCCTTCACTACAGATAGTGCATACTAAATGGAAAACAAGATATGGCTGGTAACTTCAGCCAAGAAAGCAAAAGTAAGTAACATCACCCCCCTAAGAGATTAATGCACATATATGGTACCATCTCCAATATTAAAATAACAGTAACTAACAATCATTGGCCCAACCATTTCTTTAAGCATCAATAGACTCATTTTACTAATGAAAAAATACAGGTTAACAAAATGCATATGTAAGCAGGATCTATTATTTGGCTGCATGAAAGAGAAATATCTAAGCAGCAAAGGTAGACATTATCTCAGAGTAAAAGCTGGTAGAAGGTTTCAAAAGCAAACAGAATGAAGAGACAAGCTGAATCACAATTCTAATATATAAAATAGACTTCCAAACTAATCAAAAGAGATTAAGAAGGACACTTCATACTAATCAAAGAAAAATCCAACGAGATGAACTCTTACTTTTGAACATCTATGCCCCAAATGCAAGGACACTCATGTTTATAAAAAATATTCCTAAAGCTTAAAACACACACTGAACCCCATGCAATAATAGTGGGATAATTTAGCACTCCACTCTCACAAATGGACAAATCAACAAAATAGAAACTAAATGAAGACACAATAAAAGCGACAAAAGTTTTGAGCCAAATAGAGTTATAGTCATAATTTCTCATCCAAACGAAAGAATATACCTTCTTCACAGCACCTTACACATCTTTTTCAAAATTGACTATATAATGAGACATAAAACAAGTTTAAATAGATACAAAAACATTGAAATAACCCCTTGAATTTTATCAAATCAGCACGGATTAAGGCTGGAAGTAAACACAATAGAAACTAAAAGCTCACATACTCATAAAAATTGAACAACTTCATATTTATGTCATTATTTAGTCAGGAAATAAAACAATAAAGTTAAAGAATTTTTAGAATGCAATGAAAATGAAAGTGCAACATACTCAAAATTATGGGAAAATATGAAAGCAGTGCTAAGAGGGGAATTCAAAGTGCTAAGTGCCTTAATTAAGAAATTGAAGAGCTCTCATACTAGCAACTTAAGAACATACCTGAAATATCTAGAAAAAGAAGCAACACACCCAATAGGAGTGGACACCAGGAAATAGTTAATCTTAAGGCTGAAATTAATCAGGAAGTAACAAAAAGAACAATACAAAGAATCAAAAAATCAAGAACTTAGTAACTCATTGTATAAAGGCATAGTTACCCTGAAACCTAAACCACACAAAGATAGAAAATTAAAGAGAATGTCAGCCTAGTTTTGCTTATGAAAGTCGATGCAAAACTAAACAATAGAATTCTTCAGATTGATTCCAAGGAAACATCAAAAACATTATTCACCACAATCTAGTAAGTTTCATTCCATGGAAACAGAAATGGATTAATATCTGAAAATTCATCAATATTATTCACTATATAAACAAACTGAAAGTAAAAAAAGAACATAATAATCTCATTAGATGCTGAAAATGCCTCCAACAAATTCCAACCCACTTTCATGCTAAAAAGTCTTTAAGATATAAGGGATTCAAGGTACATCCTTAAACATAATAAAATAAATATACATCAAGAAAATCGTAGAGAGCTAGAGCTGGCCCAAAGGGATTGTAACTCACAGCCTGACTACAAAGAGCTGAGCAACAAGAAGCACTCTCCCTTCTGAGCTCATGGGCTAGTCCCCAATTTCTCTCCACTGACTATCTGGAGAGAGACCAGCAGGAACTCTTGGGTTGCAGGTATCACAGGGTTGCCTGGGAATGGACCCTCTGGACTTCATTTGTTCCCATAGCTAGAGCCGGCCCACTGCTCTCAGGACTCACAGCCTGCCCACAGACAGATGTGCACCCAGGAGCGCTCTCCCTCTTGAGCCCACAGGCCTAAAGACCAACAGGAGAGACAAGGACCAGTCAGAGACAAGATCAACCAGCATCACAAATAAGAAGAAGATAAGAGGCAATAAGAGGAAATGGCAAGAACCTAAACAAAGGAAACAAAGACAACCTGGCAACATCAAAGTCCAGTTCTCTTGCCACAGCAAGTAGCAGATAAATATCCCAACACACCAGGAAAAAAAAAAAAAAAAGAAGATTTAGACTTAAAATTAATACCTTTCAAGAAATACAGAAAATGCAAAAAAAAAAAAAAAAAAAAAAAAAAAAAAAAAAAAAAAAAAAAAAAAAAAAAAACAGTAATCCCAAACATATGGGAAATTCTGGATATACAGTGAGAAGAACAAATCTAAGGATAATAGGTGTAGAAGAGAGCAAAAACTCCCAACTAAAAGGACCAGTAAATAACTTCAACAAAATGATAGAAGAAATTACCAAGACCATACAAGAAGCCTAAAGAACTCCAAATATATTAGACCAGAAAAAAAATTCTTCTTGACAAAAATAGACAAAAAATCAAATATACAAAACAAAGAAAGAATATTAAAACCAGTAAAGAAAAGGTTAAGTAACATATAAAGGCAGACCAATAAGAATTACAGCAGATTTCTCAACAGAGACTATAAAAGCTAAAAGATCCTAGACATGTCATACAAATCCTAAGAGAACACAAATGTCAGCACAGGTAACTATATCCAGCATAATTCTCAATTACCATTGTATTAGTTAGAGTTCTATAGAGTCACGGAAATTATGGGTAGTAACTATATTTTTTTAACAACTTTATTTTACAAAACAAAGATAAATGTACAGATTTTAAACATTTTTGCATAAAATTATATAATACATTTTTGTCAGTACTTTTCTCAGGTTTTAAAATAACTTTTACATAAAAGTGTATGAATATATTTTTAGTCAGTACTTGATTTTTTTAAAGGTTTGATAGTATGCATTGAAAACTTAATAGTTACAATGAGCATAAAGTACATGTAAAACAAAATGTAACATGGGAATAGTCAAAGTTTTCTTGTGGTATAGACATATTTTGTTTTGTTTTGTTTTGTTTTCTTTATTTCTTGGAATTCATAGAGTCTGTGAGTTGTTTCTGGGGAAGTGCGAGCCTCTGGGGTTAGCATCCCATTATCAGTGACTGCATATTATGTCTGTTCTTTTGTGACTGGGTTATCTCACTCAGAATTATATTCTCTAGATGCAGCCATTTTCTTAAGAATTTGGTCAAGTCATTGTTTCTGGTGGCTGAATAGTACTCCATTGTGTAAATGCACCATACTTTTTGTATCCATTCATCTTCAGAAGGACATCTGGGTTCTTTCCAGATTCTGGCTATTATAAATAGAGCTGCTATGAACATTGTGGTGTATATATCTTTGTTGTGTACTAAGGTGTCTCTGGGGTATATGTCCAGAAGTGGAATAGCTGGGTCTTCAGGTAGTGTTATGTCCAATTTTCTGAGGTATCGCCAGACTGATTTCCAGAGTGGTTGTATTAGTTTGCAACCCCACCAACAGTGGAGAAGGGTTCCTCTTTCTCCGCAACCTCGACAGCATCTGTTGTCCTCTGAGTTTTGGATCTTGGCCAATCTAACTGGTATGAGGTGGAATCTCAGGGTTGTTTTGATTTGCATTTCCCTAAAGGCTAAAAATGTCGACCACTTCCTCAGATATTTCTCAGCCATTCGATATTCCTCAACTGAGAACGTTTTGTTTAGCTCTGTACCCCATTTTTAAATAGGGTTATTTGATTCTCTGGTGTCTAGCTTTTTGAGTTCTTGTATACCTTAGATATTAGGCCTCTATCTGATGTGGAGTTGGTAAAATTATTTCCCATTCTGTTGGCTGCCGTTTTGTTTTCCTGACAATATCCTTAGCATTACAGAAACTTTGCAATCTCTTTAAATCCCATTTGTTAATCTTTGACCTTAGAGCTTGAGTCATTGGTGTTTTGTTCAGGAAATTTTCTCCTGTGCCTATATGTTCTAAGGTTTTCCCTACTTTCTCATCTAATAGTTTCAGTGTATCTGGTTTAATGTGGAGATCTTTGATCCACTTACACTTGAGCTTTGTACAAGGAGATGAGAAAGGGTCTATTTTCATTCTGATGCATGCTGAGTGCCAGTTGGACCAGCACCATTTGTTGAATAGGCTGTCCTTTTTCCACTGAATGTTTGCGGCTCATTTGTCAAAAATCAGGTGACCATATATGTGAGGGCTCATTTCTGGATCTTCTATTCTATTCCATTGATCCACATGCCTATTTCTGTACCAGTACCATGCAGTTTTCAGCACAATTGCCTTGTAATACAGCTTGAGGTCAGGGATAGTGATTCCCCCAGATGTTTTCTTGTTGTTGAGGTTGGATTTCGCTATTCTAGGTCATTTTTTGTTCCATATGAAATTACATTGATCTTTCCAATCCATGAAGAACTGGGTTGGAATTTTGATGGGGATTGCATTGAATCTATAGATTGCTTTTGGTAGGATGGCCATTTTTAATATGTTTATCTTTTCAATTAATGAGCATGGGAGATCTTTCCATTTTCTGAGATCCTCCTCAATTTCCTTCTTTAGAGGTTTGAAGTTCTTGTCATACAGGTCCTTAACTTGCTTAGTTAGAGTCACACCAAGATATTTAATAGTTTTTGTGATGATTGTGAAGGGTACCTTTACCCTTATTTATTCTCCACATGTTTGTCCTTTGAGTATAGGAAGGCTACTGATTTGTTTGACTTTATTTTGTATCCAGCCACTTTGCTGAATTTGTTTATCAGTTGTAGGAGTTCTCTGGTGGAGTTTTTTGGGTCACATAAGTACACTATCATGTCATCTGCAAAGAGTGATGTTTTTATCTCTTCCTTTCCGATTTGTATCCCCTTAATCTCCTTTTGCTGTCTAATTGCTCCAGCCAGAACTTCCAGTACTATGTTAAAAAGGTAGGAGGAGAATGGGGAGCCTTGTTGAGTCCCTGATTTTAGTGGGATTGCTTCAAGTTTCCCACCATTAAGTTTGATGTTGGCTGTTGGTTTGCTGTATATTGCTTTTATTATGTTTAAGTATGGGCCTTGGATTCCTGTTCTATCTAGGACTTTTAACAGGAAGTGGTGTTGAATTTTGTCAAATGCTTTCTCAGCATCTTGTGAGATGACCATGTGATTTTGTTCTTTGAGTTTGTTTATATGATGGATTACATTGATGGATTTCCTTATATTAAACCATCCCTGCATCCCAGGGATGAAGCCTACTTGGTCATGATGAATGATTGTTTTAATGTGTTCTTGGATTCGGTTTGCAAGGATTTTGTTGAGTATTTTTGCATCAATGTTCATAAGTGAGATTGGTCTGAAGTTCTCTTTATTTGTAGGGTCTTTGTGTAGTTTAGGTATGAGGGTTACTGTAGCCTCAAAAAATGAGTTGGGTAGCATTCCATATGATTCTATCTTTTGGAATAGTTTTGCAAGTATTGGTGTTATATCCCCAATAAATGTCTAATAAAATTCTGCGCTGAACCCGTCTGGACCTGGGCTTTTTTTGGTTGGGAGGCTTTTGATGACTTCTTCTATTTCTTTAGGTGTTATAGGGTCATTTAGATGGTTTATTTGGTCCTGGTTTAACTTTGGGATCTTGTATCTGTCTAGGAATTCGTCCATTTCCTCAAGATTTTCCAATTTTGTAGAGTATAAGTTTTTGTAGTAGGATCTGATGATTTCTTTAATTTCCTCAGTTTCAGTTGTTATGTCTCCACTTTCCTTTCTAATTTTGTTAATTTGTATACTCTCTCTTTGCCCTCTAGTTTGTCTGGCTAGGGGTTTATCAATCTTGTTGATTTTCTCAAAGTACCAACTCTTGGTTTTGTTGATTTTTACAGTGGTTCTTTTTGTTTCTATTTGGTCTATTTCTGCCCTAATTTTGATTATTACTTCTTGGGTATATCTGCTTCCTTTGTTCTAGGGCTTTTAGCTGTGCTGTCAGGTTGCTGATGTAAGCTCTCAACAGTTTCTTTTTGGAAGAACTTAGGGCTATGAGTTTTCCTCTCAGTACTGCTCTCATTGCTTCCCATAGGTTTGGGTATGTTGTGTTTTTGTTTTTGTTGAATTCTAGAAAATTGTTAATTTCTTTCTTTATTTCTTCTTTGACCCTGCTATCATTTAACAGAGCGTTGTTTAGTTTCCATGTGTATGTGGGCTTTTTGTTGTCTTTGTTGTTGTTAAAGACCAGCCATAGACTATGGTGATCTGAGAGGATATATTGGATTATTTCAATTTTCTTATATTGATGCTTGTTCTGTGTCCAATTATGTAGTCAATTTTCGAGAAGGTGCCATGGGGTGCTTAGAAGAATTTGCATTCTTTTACTTTAGGATGATATGTTTTGTATATATCTATTAATTCTAGTTGGTTCAAGGTTTCTGCTAGTTTTGCAGTGTCCTTGTTCAGTTTCTGTGTCCATGATCTGTCCATTGGTGAGAGTGGAGTATGAAAGTCTTCCACTATTATTGTGTGGGGTGAAATGTATTTTTTGAGCTTTAGTAGGGTTTCTTTTATGAATGTGGGTGCTTTCTTATTTGGAGTATATAAGTTAAGAATTGAGAGTTCCTCCTGACAGATTTCCCCGGTAATGAGTAAAAAGTGTCCTTCCTTATCTTTTTTGATAACTCTTGATTGGAAATTTACTTTATTCGATATTAGAATAGCCACTCCAGCTTGCTTCTTTTGGCTGTTTGGTTGGATGTTTTTTTCCCACCCTTTTACTCTGAGATAGTGTCTGTCTTTGTCTCTGAGATGAGTTTCCTATATGCAGCAAAAGGCTGGATTTTGTTTATATATCCAGTCTGATATCCTATGTTTCTTTATTGGGCAGTTGAGTCCATTTATGTTAATAGATATCAAGGAATAGTTGTTTCTGTTTCCTGCCATTATTGCTTTTGTGGGTTGAGTTGTGTCTGTGTCTTTTTCTTCTTTTAGTTTACTTTTTAGGAGTTTTCTTGTTTTTACTAGGCTGTATTTTTCCTCATTGTATTGGGAATTCCACCTATAGTACATTGTAGTGCTGGGTTTGTGGTCAGATATTGTGTAAATTTTTATTTTTCTTGACATATCTTCATCTCTCCATCTATGGTGATTGATAGTTTTGCTGGGTATAGCAGCTTGTGCTGGCACTTGTGCTCTCTTAGGGTCTGCATGATGTCTGTCCAGGCTCTTCTAGCTTTCATAGTCTCTGTTGATGAACCGGGTGTGATTCTGATTAGCCTGCCTTTATATGTTACCTGACCTTTTTTCCTTACTGCTTTTAGTATTCTTTCTTTGCTTTGTGCACTTTTGTTGGGAGGTATTTCTTTTCAGGTCCAACCTATTTGGAGTTCCAAAGACTTCTTTTATGCTCGTGGTCATCTCATTCTTGAGGGTAGGGAAGTTTTCTTCTACGATTTCGTTGAAGGTATTTACTGTGCCTCTTAGTTGATACTCTTCACCCTCTTCTATTCCTATTATCCTTAGGTTTGGTCTTCTCATTGGATTTCCTGGACATTTTGGATTAGGAGCTTTTTTTTTTTTTTTTTTTTTTTTTTGTTTTTTTTTTTGTTTTGTTTTGCATCTTCTCTGGTTGTTTTGTCTATGTTTGCAATGTTGTCTTCTGTCCCCGAGATTCCCTCTTCGATCTCTTGTAATCTATTGGAAACGCTTGCTTCTGTGACTCCTGAATTCTTTTTTTGGTGTTGTGCTCAAGGGTTATCTTTTTTAGCGTTTTCTTTATTGTGGCAATTTCTATTTTAATTTCCCTCTTCCATTCCTTTATTTCTTTGGTTCTGTTTTTCTCTAGTTCTTTGACTTCTTTTAGTGTTTTTCTTGTTTCCTCTTTGAAAGCTTCTGAATCTTTTTGCTTTTCCTCCCGTTCTTGTTTAAGTATCTCTATCAGCATCTTCAGGTATGATTTCAGGTCTGAGTCTTCTTTTTCTGGAGTGTTTGGAATTCTGATGTTTGCTGTTATGGGAGAATTGGGTTCTGGTGTTACCAGGGTGTCTTGGTTTCCATGGGATATACTCTTTAGCTTTCGTTTTGCCATTTTGTTGTCAGTGATATGTTTTCAACTTTCCCTTGTATCTGGTCTGTGTCCCTGGATCTCCACTGGTCCAGGTGTCAGATGGGCCCAGCCCTGTTGTATGCCTCAGTGTAGCCGGGTGGGAACAGAGGTTCCAAACTTCTGTTCCTGGTCCCCGGATCATGCAAGTTGGAGGGTGTGCCCTGTGTGCGCACACTGCAGAGATCTCTCTGCTCTCTAGCCACCCAGATCTCCCACTCACCAGTCTCTCAATCTTAGGAGCTGGCGTCTACGTAGCAGATGGTCCAGGCTCTTCTCCATGCCCTGCAGCCGCTGCTGGGTGGAAACAGAAGTTCCAAAGTTCTGTTCCTGGTCCTTGGATCAGGCAGGTCGGAGGGCGCGCTCAGTGTGCACACTCCGCAGAGATCTCTCTGCTCCCTGGCCACCCAGATCTCCCACTCACCAGTTTCTCAGCCCCTAGGGGCTGGTGGTTTGCGTGGCAGATGGGCCAGGCTCTGTTCTGCACTCTGAAGTCGCCGCCGGGTGGAAACAGAAGTTCCAAAGTTATGTTCCTATTTTCTGGTTCAGGCAGGTTGGAGGGCGCGCTCCATGCGCGCACTCCGCAGAGATCTCTCTGCTCCCTGGCCGCCCAGATCTCCCACTCACCAGTCTCTCAACCTTAGGAGCTGGCAGTCCACATGGCAGATGGGCTGGTCTCCGGGTAGTAACTATATTGAAAACAAATTTGTTGGTGACTTACAATCTGTAGTTCAACTTCCCCAAAATGGTTAGCAGCAGCTGTGAATGAAAGTCCAAGGATCGAATCGATGCTCAGTCCCACAAGGCAAGCAAGCAGAGAAAGAGAGAGAGAGAGAGAGAGAGAGAGAGAGAGAGAGAGAGAGAGAGAGAGAGAGAGAGAGAGAGAGAGCCTTTTTTCTTCTAATGTCCTTATGTAAGGCTCAAAGGTTTTTGATAGCTAAGTAGTACTCCATTGTGTAAATGCACCACAATTTCTGTATTCATTTGTCTGCTGAAGGACATCTGGGTTCCTTCCATTTTCTAACTATTATAGATAAGGCTGCTATGAACATGGTTATACATCTGTCCTTGTTAGATGTTGGAGTTTCTTTTGGGTATATGCCCAAGTGTACTAGAGCAAGGTACTCAGGTAGTACTATGTCCCATTTTCTGAGAAATAGCCAGACTGGTTTCTAGAGTGGTTGTAACCTTTTACAGTCCCACCAGCAGTTGAGAAGTGTTCATCTTTCTCCACATCCATGTCAGCATCTGCTGTCATGTGAGTTTTTTAACTTAGCCATTCTAACTGCTGTGAGGTAAAATCTCAGGGTTGTTTAGATTTGCATTTCCCTGGTGACTAGTGATGTTGAGGATTTCTTTAGATGTTTCTCTGGTCCTCATTTGAGAATTCATTGCTTAACTCTTTTCACTATTTTTAATAGGATTATCTTATTCCCTAGAGTCTAACATTTTGAGTTCTTTATATAAATTGGATACTAGCCTTCTGTCAGATATAGGATTGGTAAAGTTCTTTTCCCAATATGTTGGTTGAAGTTTTGTTCTTTTGACAGTGTCCTTTGCCTTACAGAAGCTTTGGAATTTCATGAGGTCCCAGTTGTTGATTCTTGATCTTAGAGCATATGCCATTGGTTTTTTGTTCAGAAAATTTTCTCCTATGCCTATGTGTTCTAAGCTCATCTCTGCTTTCTTTTTTATTAATTTCAATGTACCTGATTTCATGTGGAGATCTTTGATCCACATGGACTTGAGCTTTGTACAAGAAGATAAGAAATAATTGGTTTGCATTCTTCTGCATGTTGACTGCCAGTTGAACTAGCATCATTAGTTGAAGAGGCTGTCTGTTTTCCATTTCATGTTTTTAGCTTTATTTTTTTTTTTAATCAAATGATCATGGGTGTGTGGGTTCAATTCTGAGTCTTTGATTCTATTCCACTGATCTACCTGCCTGTCTCTGTATTAATACCATGTATTTTTTATCATGATTGATCAGTAATAGAGCTTGAATTCAGGGATTGTGATTTCCCCAGGAATTTTTTTTTTATTGTTGAGAATGATTTTTGTTATTCTGGGTCTGTCATTATTTCAAATGAATTTGCAAATTGCTTTTTCTATCTCTGTAAAAAATTGAGTTGAAATTTTGTTGGGATTGTATTGAATCAGTAGATTGCCTTAGGCAAGATGGCCATTTTCACTATGTTGATCCTTCAAATCCATGAGAATAGGCTATCTTTCTATCTTTTGAATTCTGCTTCAATTTCCTAGTTCAGAGACTTGGAAGTTCTTGTCATCCAGATTCTTCACTTGCTTTGTTAGGGTCACACCAAATTATTTTATGTTTTTTATGATTATTGTGAAGAATGTTAATTCTCTAATTTCTTTTTCAACCTGTTTGTCCTTCAAATAGAAGAAGGGTACTGTTTTGTTTGAGTTAATTTTATATGCAATTAATTTGCTAAAGGTGTTTATCAGCTGTAAAAGTTTTTTGGTGAAATTTTTGTGTCACTTAAGTACACTCTCATGTCATCAGCAAATAAAGATATTTTTACTTCTTCCTTTCCAATTGGTATTTCTCGGAACTCTTCTTGCTGTCTAATAGCCCTGGAAAGTACTTCCAGTACTATAATGAATAGATAAGGAGACAGTAGGCAGTCTTGTCTATATACTGATTTTATTGGAATTTATTCAAGCTTCTGAAGATTTAGTTTGATGTTGGCTATTGGTTTTCTGACCTTTGCAACAATTTTTAAATGAGAGGGTGTTGAACTTTGTCAAATGCTTTCTCAGCATCTAGAGAAATGATCATGTGGTTTTCTTCATTGAGTTTGTTTATATAGTGGATGTCATTGATTGATTTCTATATATTGACCTATTCTTGCATCACTGTGATGAAGCATACTTGATCATGGTGAATGATCATTTTGGTGTGTTCTTGGATTCCGTTTGCGAGAATTTTATTGGGTATTTTTGCATCAGTGTTCATGAGGAAGATTGGTCTAAGGTTCTTTTTCTTTGTAGGGTCTTTATTTGGTTTAGAAATGAGTGTGATTGTGGCTTTGAAGAATGAGTTGAGTAGTATTGCTTCTGTTTCTATTTTGTGGAATAGTTTGTAGAGTATTGGTATTATGTCTTTTATGAAGGTCTGATACAATTCTGCACAAAACTCATCAGGTCCTGGACTTCTTTTTTTTTTTTTTTTTTTTTTTTTTTTTTTTTTTGATTGGTTAGTAGGCTTTTGATTACTGCTTCTAATTCTTTAGGGGTTATGGGTTAGTTTATATGGTCTATCTGATCTTAATTTAACTTTGTTACCTTGTATCTATCTAGAAAATTATTCATTTCATCTAGATTTTCCAGTTTTGTTGAGTATAGGTTTTTGTAGTAGGATCTGATGATTTTTTGAGTTTCCTCAGGTTCTGTTGTTATGTTTCCCCTTTAATTTCTGATTTTGTTAATGTGGATACTGTCTCTGTGTCCTCTCCTAGGTCTGGCAAGGGGTTTATTAATCTTGCTGGTTTTCTCAAAGAATCAACTCTTAGTTTTGTTGATTCTTTGTATAGTTCTTTTTGTTTCTATGTAGTTGATTTCAGCTCTAAATTTGATTATGTCCTGATGCTTGCTCATTTTGGGTGAATCTGCTTGTTTTTGTTCTATTGCTTACAATTATTTTGTGAAGGTGTTAGTGAATGATCTTTCCAGTTTCCTTTTGGCAGCACTCAGAGCTATGAATTTTTCTCGTAGCACTGGTTTTACTGCATCCCATATGTTTGGGTATGTTGTGTTTGCATTTTCGTCAAATTCTAAAAGGAATTCTGGCAAGAATTTTAGTAATAGTTGCATGAGTAATTTTAGTGGAGTTTTGGGTCTAATTAAGATAGATTTAAATTAGAAGGACAGATAAAATATAGAAATTTAATATATTATTTATTTATTTGTAATTTTAATGCACACATAAAGAATATTCATGGTGACTTGAAGAAGATTAATGTAATCAACCTCAGCTCTCTTGGGAGAGTCACTTACTTAAAATCACATACATAAAATAGTAACAACAAATCTTTATACTTAGTAACCATATTTTATCAGTCAATATTCAATTCAATATATAGGAAATCTTTTAAGAAGTAACTTTTGAGTGATGTGCTGAATTTAGAATACACTTTGGTCTAGAAACATATACTCTATTTATATTTTATGTAATATGCTTAAAAATCAGAGTATCTTTCATTTTCAGGCTTAAGTGTGCATAAAGCCCTAAACTATATTTACCTATCTGAATCTATGTATTTATCTAAATATCAGTTTGATGATCTACACAGAGATATATTTAAAACATTGAGAAAATATGTAGAAAATTTAGATTACAATGAAACATAAAATAATACTTCTTCTTTTTTTAATATTACAATAGGTGATGTAAAAAAATAAGTGGTTGCATAGGTTAGTCTGAAAATGCTTTTACCAAGCATGCATTTCATGACAAAAAGCATAAAGCTAGGGTATTGGCAGTAGCTATGCAAGCACTTACTCAAAATTCTAAACTTCCTTTGATTAATACTAAATATATATTTAGGCTCAACTTTGTAATGATTGAGCTCTTACCTTTCCCAGACACTCTGTTCTTGAGGACTCTTCTGCAGAAACATTAGAGGGAACAATACAAACAAACAAACAAACAAAAAATTCCTACTTTTGGCACAAAGGTTTAGTTACAACCTGCTTGATGTGAAAACTAGGTGGCTTGAGTATATCTCTAGAACTGAAATAAAGGTGAAAAAAAATCTCAAATAGGTGTCCCTGGACCTACACATCATGCTTTATATTCTTATGCCCACACAACATATGTCTACACACTCAATTTTCATACAACCTGTTTTTGAAATTTAAAACAGTTTTTACCTTTATTTTACTGCCTAACTTCTGTATTCAAGCCATTTTGTGTAAGTTCATACAAAACGAGAGATCAATATTTTCGCTAATTAAAGTATTAAACAAGAAGCTATTTGCTCAGGAATTTTGATTCATAATTAAATTATTTTTAGCGACAACACTGATTGTTTGGAATGCAGTGCCTATAGGCCTGGCTATGTAAATATTTTATTTAATTAACTTTTGTCATAAAATTAGAATGATTCAGAAAGAACTTCATCTAAGACAAATTATGTCACCTGGTAAACCAGAGATCTATATGTCTACATTTTAAAATATATTATTAATTAGGTTTCTTTGAAAGAATATGTCAAAGTAATAATAGCAAACAAAAAATATTTAAAAAAATAAATAACCTAATTAATTTTACTTATGTCTAACTAATTTTAAATTGTTAATAATTTTGATAGGAGACAAACTTATTTCTTCATAAAATGAAAAACCTGTAAACCTGTTCAAGTTTATTTTCATTATTATTTATGTAAGATTAAAATTTGAGGAATGGCCCTGGAAAAATAGGGATTATTTTTTAACTTTATGTCAAGTTATTTATATTGGAATCTAAATTCTATTCTATACACATATACCTACACCCACCTCCCCCACACACACTTGCGCACATGCATGCACACACACAGATCCCCTAAAATATTTCAAGAATTACAAAATGTATTTATCTAAAGCATTCTACTTTATTTCCAATGGAGACTTGTTGATTAATTTAAAAAATGCCACTGTTTTGGTTATTTTTTAGTTTTTATATGTTTTTATTATCTTCTTTAAAAATGTTCTACATGAAGAACCCAGATGTCCTTCAGTAGACAAATGAATACAAAAATTGTGGTATATTTACATAATGGAGTACTACTCAGCTATTAGAAGCAATGGCTTTATGAAATTCCTAAGAAAATGGATACATCTAGAGAATATCATCATAAATTATGTAACCCAGTCACAGAAGAACAGAAAAACCCCAGAAAAAACTCACAGACTATATGAAGCTCAAGAAAAACAAAGACCAAAAAATCGAAAGCCTTAGTCCTTCTTAGGAAAAAAAATAAATGTATAGTACCCTCTCAGTATGTGGTACACCTGGACCTTAAAGCATTAATAATCCTTGTGGCAATTTTTGGTATTCACAGATCATTATGCTTAATCTATACTCAACAAGAAATCTGTTTCCATGTTATGTTCTGTCCTACTTGTACTTCATACTTATGGTAACTAGAGGGATTTCAATGCATGCTATCAAACCTCTAAAAGAATTAAGTACTGACAAAAATATTCATATAATTTCATGCCAAAATGCCTTCAAAAATCTGTATATGTATTCCTCTTTTTTTTTTTTTTAAATAAAGCGGTAAGAAAAAAGGGATGGTCTTAAGATGGTACTTTTTTACATTTAAATCAAAGCCTAATATTGACTGTTATCTTCTACTTTTTCTGTAGTTCTTTTCAGTAGATAATAGGCTTCTTAATTTTTATTTTAAGATCTCTTTTTAAAATGAGTTTGTAATTTCTAAAATGACATTAGACGTGTAACTATGATAGAACTTTATTTAAACAATGACTTACTTTCAGTAGGATGGCTGTTTTTCAACAGCCCAAATAAATTTCAATTGGTTATTATATTTATTTACATTTCAAATGTTATCCTGTTCCCAGTCCCCCATAAACCCTCTATTCCTCCGCCTGCATCTAGAAAGGTGCGCCCCCAGCTTCCCACCCTCTCTTGCCTCATTGCTACCCTGGGTCATTGAGCTTCTACAGACCAAAAGTCTTCCCTCCCAGTGTTTCCAGATAAGGCAGTTCTCTGCTACATAAGCAGCTGGAGCCTCCAATCCCTTTATTTATACCCTTTGGTTGGCACTTTAGTTTCTGAGAGATCTTATGGGGTTGATATTGTTGTTTTTCTTATAGGGTTGCAAATCCTTTCAACTTCTGTCCTTGTCCTAAATTCTCCTTTGTAGTCCCCATGCTCAGTCCAACATCTGGCTATGTGCATTCACATTTGTATTGGTCAGGTTCTGGAAGAACCTCTCAGGGTACAGCTATAGCACAACTCATGTTGCTAATATCACGTAGTATGGTGTGCAAGTCTTGTTATTGAATCCTTATAATTAGAATTTCCTGTAAATGTCTCCACATTAGCTAAAATGTAGCAAAAATTATTTAAAATAAATTATAAAGTTCAAATGAATAAGAGATAAGGGCAATGCAATAAATTATTAATTTAGTAAAAGGGGTGAGGTTGAGAAAAATAAAGAGGAAAAATGTTAAGGACACATGAAAGGTCCAAGGCACACTCCCTCCTGCTAGTCTATGTCCACAGTAGGAGGACCCCTTTAGTATAATCTCTGATCTGAACTGTGTTCACAGTCCCAGCATCTGATCACTGTGGCTATTGTCACAATTCCTAGTAACCTAACAAAATTTAAGTTCTAGAAGCTTATAATTTATCAATCAGATTTAGATCAGTAAATTCTTACTCCACAAAATGTCCACACAATAAACTTAGATCCAATTGATAGTCATATAACCTACCCACCCAGATAATACAAATTGTCCTGTAATAATCTGTACTTTATATGATATTTATAGCTACTTGTGGCTAATTAAAGCCACATGGGTCCTAGTCATGCTTCTTCTCCATCTTTTCTACTTCCTCCTCTTCTTCCGACTTTCTAAATCACTATCCCCGCCCATCTTTTCACTGCCTAATCACAGGCCTTACCTTATCTTGTGTTTGCCATCACCTGGAAATAGGCATCAACCACAAAAAAAAATGGAAGAAATATAGAGCAGATAAGTCACAAAATACTTAGAATATTCATTCACAAAACATTTAATGTAATTTAGTTAGACTAGTAGAATAAAAACACAGCAATAAAAGAGAAAAATAGAATATGGATTCTTTTAAGTAATAAAATTATTGATTTTTATTGTAAATAACCATAAGTGGATCAAAAGTTAATGATTTAGAAAATCAATGTTGTTTCTCCTGATTATAGCTTAGTTAAATATAAGGAAGATATTGGCTTACAATTAGAGTCCATTGAACTTTATTTGTTGCATACAGATAAGTTCTGCTTAAGTGTGGACTTTGATGGTCATGAATTGTAGTCAGTGGGGTCTGCAATTGTAATGCAGTAATGGCTTTCTTGTATCATATTCCTGGACTGGCAATAGACTTTGTTGCCAGAGGACTAGACAGATTCTCACTGGCTTCACAGTCCCTCAGTCTGGGCATCAAGAATGTTGTTGGGAAAAGATGTTTCAGTTGTACATACAGGAATTGGGGATGAAAATGATATTTAGTTCTGCACTGAAGAGAGAAAAAGTCAGGGATCTTCTAAAATTGTAGCCTCTTCAGATTCTATCCAAGAAACCAACTTTGATGCACAGTGAAAACTTTGAACTCTAAGGTTCTTAGGGATTCTCTAGGTCTGTCCAAGACTGGGATGTTTTGTGTATCCCTAGCCCAAGGAATGGCTTTACTCTGAGCTATGGCTTTGTTGGAGGATAGGTAGCCTTGTTGGAGAAGGTATGTCATTTTGTGTGTGGGATTTTAGACCCTCAGCTTCCTGAAAGTCAGTATTCTACTAGTTGCCGTCTGATGAAGACGTGGAACACTCAGCTCCTCCAGGCCCATGTTTGCCCAGACGTTACCAGTTACCACATTTTTACCTTGATGGTATATGTGAGTGTCTCAGAAATGTCCTCTATCATTCAAGGTTTGGAGCTCTCAGACCCTTTAGAGTATGTCTCACCATTTGCCATAGAAGATAGGACCAGGATTCAGGGCTTCCTCCAGAACAAGAAAAAATGATGTAACTATATTATAATGCAAAAATAATTTTATAAAAGAGGTGAAAAATCTAATAATAGAGTTTAGATAAGTTGTCATTTGGAGAACATTTATTAGCTCTTGAATGAGAGTTTGCTAATTTGGTTATAACAGTACTTGGCACTATTTTCTGTGAGTTTTATAGAATACTTTGCAGAGAATTGTTTTGACTTGGAAATTCACATTTAATTGTGTTTGGTGCTTTCTTTTATGTTCTTTTCTTGATTTTTCTGTTTTGCTGTGACCATTGTGCTTATTAATCTCTGAATTCATGCGTTTTCTTGCAGTTGTTCAGTAATGTCATATATATTGCATTGCAACTGAATTTTCTCCACTTTTTCTTTTGTACAGAAGTATTTCACTTGTTTGGTGAACATATATTTCCTGGCTATGTATAAGGCATCTACACATACATTGTATCTACCCTTATATCTAACTGACATCTTTATATCTAACTGACTTCATTATGTAATAAACTTCCATCTACATCTCTGCTTGCTATAACTACTTAGAAAATATATTCTGTGAAACTTCATTCTCATGTAATGAAAATGAGAGAAAACTGTGCTCTCTATAAACCTGTCAATCATATATATCTCTTTTACACATACAGTTTGTTCACACAATATTTTAACTTTATTTGGTATTTTTGACATCCATTTTCTGTATATTTAAATTTTCAATTAGTAACATATTTACCTACCAAAATACAATTTTATATAACTGCAAGCACATAATCTTTCTCCTTGAAAGACATGTCTCTTTGTCCATTTTGCAATAGAGATGAATTATAACTTACTTTAGTTTCTCAATTAAATACCAACACAAAATTTACCTGATAATTAACACTTGCTATTTTTGCAAACTAAACAGTGTTTGTGAGAAACTTTTGCTTTAAGGTAATTGCTTTTTCTTAAAGAAAAATACCAGAACAAGATGAAAGTGTTTTGTTCCAGATGTTGTGGAATGCAATTGAGATTTAACAAATAGTAGTCTTAAGAAATAATTTAAATTTATTGTTTTTCTTTATCAGTTTATGGTTTTGTAATATTGGCAACTGGATGTAAAGCATTTTGCTTTAATTATACTCACAAATTTTCATACTGAATCATGGGTTCACAGGTATATAAATCATGTCTTATTTTATACATTGACAAATTTAAATAGCCTGTGCAGTTCTCAGTTCTGAAAACAAACATAGTAATTAACTGTATGATTAACATTGCACAGATACATTTATTTTTTAAAAATGATTTAAGTAATAATTGGTGAATATGTATGTTAAGTTGTTAGTAACAAAGTGAGTAAAATAATGTGGCTAATTTTGTACATGAAGAAAATAGACAAATAGATTAAAATATTATTAATAAGTGATATGTGAAGGTAAGTTGTAGGATACACCAAGCAACATAGATCATAAGGGTGTTTCTTAGCACTTAATAATAGCCCCTTAGGGCATGGATAAAAACACTAGTGTGAGACAAAGAAGTATTATGCTATGATTTTAAAATAATATAATTAACACATAATTTCTCTGTAATATTTGTGTCCCAAATTTGTCTGAAGCCTCCTGCAAAGAAATGCCTATCATGTGCTGTAAGTTTTATGTTGAATTTTTAATCTAATTTTTAAGTTCGGCTCTTATTATTTATATTTCTACAAGGATTCTGAATATACTGAGTTGAATCTCCTGTTTCAAACTATTAAGTAAAAATGTAATCACTGTTATTTACTTTTTATTTCTTAGAAATTGACAGTTGTTAAGTGATAGTTATACAAATGCCTCTGAATAGTTGCTTAAGCCCTTTCTTTCTCTTTGGAAAATTGCATCAAGATGTTTGAAAGACCCATCTTAAATGAATTCTATACAAGCCTTCTTAGACAACACATGGAACTTCTTTTCTAAGGAAGCAGTGCTTCCTTATTAGATGGGCTTTGGGTTGCATTTTTAGGAACAAATATTTTTTTAAAATGTGCTACATATATACACAGCTTCTGGAAGTTTTACCTATAATACTATGTGATTTATCTTGTCTAAAATCACAAACACATAGTATTGCAATACTACTCTTACGTCTCTATTTATTTCAGCTTAATGACAGTTTTATATGTAGGCAGGAGAATCCTGAAAGACAAGGGTATATTTGGTAAATATAATAATTGCCAGCCTCTCTTTATATTCACTATTAGGAAATGAAGAGTTATCAGAACAAAATGTGCGAATCAGTTATTTGGCAAATGTTAAGAATGAGTGAGAAAGGTCTACCCCTCAAAAGTTTCAGTCGAACTGTTGATTACTTAGGAGTGACTGTGTCTTTTAACTCTGGATAGAAGTTAGTATTCCATGGAATAAGAACAAGGCAAAAATGTGAAATTACATGGCCATTTCATGCTTCCTGTCTCAGGCATTTTCTATAAACACATGAATGAAATCAATGCTAAATATTCATTCCCAGGAGGGATGACTTTCCAGGTTAGTGTAATTTCATTTGCAAGGCCTGCTCCTTTATGAATATTTATATCTCCCTCTTCTTATACATGCAAATTGTAAGGATGAGATAGACATTACTCATGAACATAAGGCAGTAGTATTCAAAATCAGTTGCATTTCAGTTTAAGTAAAAACTGTCCTATTAGTCATAACATCCTTAGTGTTACAACCTAAGGAATTATGTCATTTCCAGTAGGGCAAACAAATTATTGATTAAATAATAATACCCATGTCTTTATTGAAATTCATTTTTATATTATAGATTTGACAATATAGAGAAATAATTTATCAAGAAATAAACTTTAGTTATGAAAAGAGAAGCAATACCTTCTGTGATTTCTTAATTACTAAATAACTTTTTGATTATGGAAAAATAAAATTAATGATATAAAGAAAAATATTTTAAAAACAGATTCTGTATACTACCCTTTCAATAGTACCTCTAGTATATTTTAATTGTGAGCTAAATATAAAAAATTTTTTTTGTTTTTCTTAGCCAGAATATTGTTGTTTCTATGGTCTGTCAACAAACACACAGAGTAACATTAAACCTCTTTTTACTTGGATGTTTCAACATTGGTACCTTGCCTTATAAGAAATGTCTTTTTAGTAAAGGTGAGATTAAGAGTTAATCACTCTCATCTAAGTCCTACCATATTAGTCCTGGGTTACCCAAAGTTGAGATTTATGTTGACTTTTCAATTACAGGATATTAAAAGCATATCAAATCATTTTCTGGTAATTCTGCGTGGGAATGTGCCTGGGTTCCCCATTAAGTATGTTTTAAATGCATCAATTCCTGTATGCATAGCTTTAGACAATCTGTTAATTTGTAGTATGAAGACAAGCTTCTTCTTTCAGGAGACTGTGTGCACTGCCATCTGCTACTAAAATTTCTTTAAATTGATATGTAGTCCAAACACAAAATCTTACATTTCATTCTGTTTTGAGGAGGCTGGCCATCTGCTTTTTCAAAAATCTGCATGTCCACAGTGTATTATAAGTTATATATTAAATATGAAAAGAATATGCATTGTTAAACATTATTCTCTATATTATAATTTTATTGAGAATTTTACTATATAAGCAATCAATGTGGCACATATTTGGAGTAATCCAGGCCAAAGCTGATATATTCTTGAAGGTTAAGTGTATGTAAGGTATTTATTTATCAGTGTGTGAAAATCAAAAAATTATACTCATCTCATCAGGTTTGCCTTTACCTTTATGAGATAAATTGGTGATTAACAAAGATTGTTATTCAGATCTTGACTAAGTGATTTGACATCTAATGTCTGTCTAAGACGTTTTTAAGAAACACTTTTATAGAAAATCAAGCAAGCTTAAAGAGCCTTTGAGGGAAAAATAACTAGTTCACAATGTACTCACTGTGTGGCAGGAAAAACAATTTCTCTTTACCAGTTTACATGCCAAAGCTCTTAGGAAGTACCATTTTTAAGGAGCAGAATCATTTTACTATGTATATTTTTGACATCTTGGAGGGTGTAATTTATAAACTGTTCTCAAAATAGAGCCTAATGGTGATTTACACCCTATATATTTATTTCTGTCTTCTTTTCTAGGCATTTCAGTAAAATCGTTACTCCAGGCTCACATCCACTGTTGGAAGTATTGTTTGCTTTCTGGTATCACTGAACTACACATTAGTCCTACACAGTGTATGATTTTGTAAATGGAGGGGTTTTACATAAGAATGAGATGAACATATAAAATATTTTCTAAAACATCAACATTATGTGCAAATGCTCCATTTTTATAACCTGAAACTCATAAGTCACATACATGTATAAGTCACTTACATGTGTCAATGATATATCAATTATTGAGCATGTTTCTGTAGCCCTGACACTGGTACAGAAATTAACACTGATAAAATTACCACCTCCAACATCATGGCATCTATGCATTTTATGTATCGCTAGTCATTTTTCTGACAGAAATTGGCGCTAGACTGATATCCGAGAATTATTTTCTTGTATCTAACTTGATCTAAAGAAATGATGTAATGGGTCATATGCCTCTAAGACCTCACTCATACTGTTACAAATGCTCATTTAGACTGAATGCAACAATAGATTATTTATTCTCATTGTTACATAATATGTCATTATGGGAATAGAATACAATACATTTTCTGATTGATTGTTGAATGGTTCCCACATTTAACCAACCAGATTTTGCTAGATAAATTAATGTGATTTTCTCATGTATTCAATTATTTCAAGGTGATTGCATTGTCATAGGTTCTATTTCTGGCTTTTGAAATGTGAAAATACAATGAATATAAAGTATAAATAGATTGCATAGATACAATGTGCAGTGTTACTTAACTAGAGAAATAACATAACTTTTCACAGTTGCCCTGGCCATTTCTTAGTGTATTTTTGAAATATGTGTTCTAAGTCATTTTCTGTTTTTATACAAACTGACATCTGTGACTGATTCATAAGATATCAGGTACTTCAAGCAGGAGGAATTGTTAAGATTATATTTTAAGTTCCATGGACCACTGGATGATGTAACTATACTTAGAAATTAGGATGTTTATAAACAATAAATTGTGTGTCAGAATACCATAATTTATAAATTATTATCTTCTTCGCTACTTACTTCATTTTGAACCAAGGTTTTAAAGTGTATCTCTAGTTGATTCTCCTGAATCTGTGTCTTGAGTCCTAGAATTAAGGTCATGTACCTTCTTCATACAGGGCTGTTGACCATGATCACTCAATTCTCTATTAACACCTGGTGCTGTCACAAATTCAGGGGAACATTTTATCCTTCCCTGTGAATGATGTATTTTTCCAGCAGTGGGCCTGATTAACTCATGGAGAGTTCAGACTCTTCCCAGATGTGTTTATCCAATGGAGCTGTGCATCTTCCATCATTAAACAGGGGTATACCCAGAGAGTGCTGCTGTGATGCTGCCTCCAGTGACTCCATTTACACTCTGCTTCCAAACTTTCCTTCACCATCACTGTATAGAGTAGTCGAGAACTTAAGACACCAATTATTTACAATGTTTTTCTAATATTAACCTATTAACTTTTTGAATATTTTAAAATTAATCGTTTTATATGCTTACATCCCAAATGTTGCTCTCCTCCTGATTCCACCTCCTAGAGTTCTTCACCCCATCCCCCTCCCTTTCACCTCTGAAAGTGTTTTCTCCATAACTTAAGCATTCTTCTTCCCTGGCTCAAGTCTCTGGAAGATTAAAATCAATCCTCTCCCAATGAGGCCAGAGAAGGCTGTCCTTTACTACATATGTGCCAGGGGCCTTGCACCAGCTCATGTATGTTCTCTACTTGGTGGCTTAGTCTCTCTGAGTTCTCCAGGTCTCTATGGG
Source organism: Micromys minutus (assembly GCF_963924665.1). Lineage (NCBI taxonomy): Eukaryota > Metazoa > Chordata > Mammalia > Rodentia > Muridae > Micromys > Micromys minutus. The sequence continues at coordinate 42,827,006 of NC_137984.1, read as the reverse complement.
GTTGCCATTCCTTTCAGGTCCTTCAATCTTTTCTGTAGCTCTTCCACAGGAATCTCAGATCTCAATACAATGGTTAGCTATAAGTATTTACATCTTTTTGGTAGCTCTTGGTAAAGCCTCTCAGAAATGAGCCATGCTAGGCTCCTATCTGAAATCATAGCATAAATTCAGTAATAATGTCAGGGTCTGGAGACCACCCATGGCATGGATCACAAATTTGGCTGGTCACTGGACAGCTTTTCCATAAGTCTTTGCTCCGTTTCTGTCCTCGCATTACTTTTAGATAAAAACAGTTCTGGGACAAACATTTTGAAGGTGGAATAGTGATTCCTCATCTGGGTCACGATTTGTGTACTGGAGGTGTTCCCTTCAGGTTCCATTTTCCTGCTATTGGGCATTTCAGCTAAGGTAACTGCCCTATTGTTTCCTTAGAGCCATTCACATCCTAGGTCTCTAGGAGTTTCTAGAGGTTCTTCCAGACCCTATTCTTCATCCTTAATAGCCTGACGTTTGCATTAATCATGGTCTTCTGGAATTTTTTTTCTGTCTCCTTCTATACTGATCTTGACCCCTTTCTCCTTCCTCCTTCTTTCTTTATCCAGGTCCCTACTTCCCCTGCCTCCCATAATTTTGTTTCCTCTTCAAAGTAGGTTTTAAGCATCCTCACTTGAACCTTCCTTCTTGCTATACTAGGTAATATCCTCTTATCTATGTATGATTTTTTTTGTCTGGGTTGTCTCATTCAGGATGACATTTTTTATTTGCATCTATTTACCTGCAAAATGCATAATGTTTTTTCTAATGTTAACCTGTGACTTTTCAGACAAATTTGAAAAACTTGTCTTTTAAACTATTATAAATAAAAACATTTTTGTACATAAAATATTCTATTGGGTTACTGTGTAGCAATTGGATAATTCTGTAGATTGAGTATGGGAATTATTTTTTCTTTTAATATTTGATTTTTGTTAAACTTTTAAAGAACATTTCCTACTTGATGATGATTGACCCCATAATCTTGCTGTGGAACCAGCATGAATCCTCTAATTTAGGTATATTTTCACTCCACTTCTCTCTTTGGTCATGATTCCAACTCTCAGTTATTGTTCTTTATCAATCAAAAGGTCTGCTTGTCCAGCAAAACACCGCACAGTAGTATAATTAAAAATGGCTGTGTTAATTAGGAGACACCAACGCAAACCTGGGACAATAAAGATATCTTTCCACAGCAAAGCATTAGACCCAGAGTATCTAATCTCATTGAAAATTCCTGACTGATTGTTTAAAAAATACTTTACTTATTAATTGAATATTTTATTTGTTTACATTTTACATCTTATTCCCTTTCCCAATTTTCCCTTTGGAAACTCACAGTCCCAATCAAACTCACCCTTCTTCTGTGAGGGTGCTCCCCTACCCCCAACCCTCCCATTCCCAGCATTTCCCTACACTGGGGCATTGAACCATTCCAGGACCAAGGGCCTCTCCTCCCACTGGTTCCACAAAAGGCCATCCTGTGCTACATATGCAGCTGGAACCATTGATTGTTCCACGTGTACTATTTGTTCGGTGTTAGTCCCTGGGTTCTCTGGGAATGAGAGTATGGTTGGTTGATACTGTTGTTATTGCTATGGGGTTGCAAACCTCTACTCTTCCTTCTGTCCTTTCTCTAACTCCTGCACTGGGGACCCCAGACTCAGTCAGATGGTTCACTGAGAGCCTCTGGCTCTGTATTTGTCAGGCTCTGGCAGAGTCTCTCCGAAGACAGCTATATCTGGTTCCTGTCAGGAAGCATTTGTGATTTCAGTAGTGTCTGGGTTTTGTGACTGTATATGGGATGGATCCCCAGAAGTGGCAGTCTTAAGATGTCTTTTTCTTGAGTCTCTGTTCCATACATTGCCTCTGTTTTTCCTTTAGATAGAAGAAATTCTGGTTTAAAAATTTAGAGATGAGTGTGTAGCCCCGTCCCTCAACTGAGGGCCTTGCCTAACCTCTGAATTGAGTCACTGTAAGTTCTCCCTACAATACTTGGGTATTTCAGCTAATCTTTTCCTTGTTGGGTCTTGGGTGACTCTTGTTTTTATGGCATCTGAAACTTGTTGGTGGTTACCCCCAATTCTCTATTCCACATTGCCATACACCTCTGTTTAAACCATGCCTGTACTCTTCCACACCTGATTCTGCTCAATTTCCCAACTCTTTTTTTGCTCTCATGTCCACTTCATACTCAATATGCCGTAAGTATTTTAATCCCTCTTCTAAGAAGCATGTATCCATTGGCCTTTCTTTCTCTTGAGCTTAATATGGTCTGTGAATTGTTTCCTGGGTAGTTGGAAAATTGTGCTAATATCTACTTATCAGTGAGTGCATACAATTTGTGTGTGTGTGTGTGTGTGTGTGTGTGTGTGTGTGTGTGTGTGTGTGTGAGAGAGAGAGAGAGAGAGAGAGAGAGAGAGAGAGAGAGAGAGAGTGACTGGTTCACTGAATATGGACTCAAGATGATATTTTCTAATTTTATCCATTTGAATAATAATTTTATGAAGTCATTGTTTTTAAAAGCTGAGTAGTATTTCATTGTGAAAATTTCACACATTTCCTGTTTCCATTATTTTGTTGAAGAACATCTGGGTTTGTTCCAGGTTTTGGCTATTATACATAATACTGTTATGAACACAGTAAATCATATGTCCTTGTTATATCTTAGAGCATTTTTGAGTATATGCTCAGGAATGGTATAGCTGGGTCCTTAGATAGAACTATATCCATTTCTGTGAGAAACTGCTAGACTGATTTCCAGAGAAGTTATAACAGCTTGCAATCTCACCAACAATGGAGGAGGGTTCTTCTTTCTCCACATCCTTGCTAGCATCTGTTGTCACATGAGTTTTTTGATCTTAATTATTCTGACTCTACAAGTTCCCTCTATCCACTTTTGGGCATTTCATCTAGAGTCACTCACTTTGAGTTATGAGAGTCTCTGTTTCATAATAGAGCATCCCACTACATATTACCTACTGTGGTTGCCTGTTTCCCTTCCTTCGTCAGGCCCTCAGGGTTTCACTCCTGTTTCCTCCACCGATATCTGGTCATATTTCTTTACTCTTTTTTCTGTAAACTCTTTCACTCATAACTCTCACTCCCTCTTCCCCCTATGACTGCTTTCTTCTCCATCCCAAGTAGAATAGAGGCCTCCTCCATTGGGCCCTTTGTCTTGACAACGTTTTTGAGTTCTGTGAATTGTATTCTGCACATTCTGTAATTTTGGGGGGTAATATCCATTTATTATAGTGTATTACTATGCACGTCATATTGTGGTATGAGTTACCTCACTCAGGATAATATTTTGTAGTTTCATCCATTTTTCTCAAAAGCTCATGATACCATAGTTTTTAATAGCTGAATTGTATTGCATTGTGTACATGGACCATATTTGTGTATCCATTCTTTTGCTGTGGAACATCTGGGTTGTTTCTAGCTTCAGCATATTATAAATAAGGACACTATAAACAAATTTGAACACATTTCACTGTAGCATGGTAGGGCATATTTGGATATACTCCCAAGGGTGGTATATCTGTGTCTTCAGGTAGATCTACTTCCAATTTTCTGAGGAACCTCCATATTAATTGCTAGAGTAGTTATGAAAGTTTGCGATCCCACAAGAAATGGAGGATTGTTTCTTTTTTTTTTTAACATTTTAAAATTGGATATTCTCTGCATTTACATTTCAGATGTTGTCCCTTTACGCCACCCCACTCCCATACATGCTCTCTCTCCATTTGACTTCACAAAGGTGCACTCCCTCTTAATCAGCCTCTATACCCCATTGCCTTGACATTCCTCATCATTTGGAAAACATGCCCTTACATTGATGACAGACACTGATATCTTCAGCTACATATACAGCTGGATCAATAGATCTCTCAAAGTGTACACAAAGGTTGGTGTTTTATTCCATGGAAGTTTTGGAGGGCTTGGTTGGTTGGTAATATTGTTTGTTATCTTTCCATGAAGTTGCAACCCTTTTCAGCTCCTTAGTTCTTTCTTTAACAGCCTCATTAGGGTCCCTGATTTCAGACTGATGGTTAGCTGCAATCATGCTCAGCTGTACCTGTCTGACTCTAGCATAGTCCTGAGGGGGCATCTCTGTCGGGTTCCTGCCAGTAAGTACTTTCTAAGATCAGCTATAGTACTTGGATTTGGTTACTGCATATGTGGTGGATCCCCAAGCGAGGCAGCTTCTGAGTGATTATTTTTTCAATCCCTGTTCCTCTATTTGAGAGTTTTGTTCACTTTTCTAAGAAGGACTGAGGCATCCCCACTTTAGCCTTCTTTCTTTTTGAGCTTCATAATGTCTGTGAATTCTTTCTTGGGTATTGTGTATTCAGAACTTTCTGGGGGTAGTATCTGCTTATCAGTGAGTGCATAACACATGTTTTCTTTTGTGACTGGGTTACCTCACTTAGGATGATAGTCTTTGGACCCATCCATTTGCTTATAAATTTCATGAGGTCACTGTTTCTAATAGCTGAGTAGTACTCCATTGTGTAAATGTACCACACTTTCTATATTCATTCATCTTTTGATGGATATCTGGGTTCTTTTCAGCTTCTGGATATTATAAATAAGGCTGCTATAAACATGGCAGAGCATGAGTCCTCGTTATATGTTTGAGAATCTTTAGGGTATATGCCCAAGAATGGAATAGCTGGGTTTTCAGGTAGTACTATGTTCAATTTTATGAGGAACTGCCAGACTGATTTCTGGACTGGTTGTACCAGCTTACAATCCCACCAACAGTGGAGGACTGTTCATCTTTCTCCACATTTTTACCAGCATCTGTTGTCACCTGAGTTTTTTATTTTAGACATTCTATCTGGTATAAAGAGGAATCTCAGGATTGTTTTGATTTGCATTTCCCTGATGACTAGAGATGTTGAGGATTTATTTAGGTGCTTCTCAGCCATTCGATATTTCTCAGCTGAGAATTCTGTGTTTAATTCTGTACCCCAATTTTAATAGGATTATTTGATTCTCTATTGTCTAGCTTCCTGAGTTCTTTGTATATATTGGATACTAGCCCTCTATCAGATGTAAAACTGGTAACGATACTTTCCCAATCTGTTGGCAGACATTTTGTCTTCTTAAAGGTGTCCTTAGCCTTACAGAAGCTTTGAAATTCCATGAGGTCCCATTTATCAATTCTTGATCTTAGAGCATAAGCCATTTGTCTTCAGTACAGGACTTTTCCTGTGTCTATGTTCTCTAAACTCTTCTCCACTTTCCCTTATAATAGTTTCAGTGTCCCTGGTTTTATTTGGAAGTCTTTGATTCACTTGGAATTGAGCTTTGTACAAGGAAATAGGAAAGGATCCATTTGCATTTTTCTGCATCTGCACACACCTTACACCCTAGAAAAGCTCTGCAAACCCTCTCACAGCTGGGCCTATGGTAAGCCCTAAATTTGCCACATACCCTCACTGACTGGCCAGGGAGGTAACACCTGGAAAATCCTTAGCAGATAGGGTGGTGAACTGTGGAATTGAGTCATTTATTGTCACGCGCCCACGCTTCCTGCCGCTAGGAACAGGCGTGCAACAAACAAACAGCTTCTTCTGCGGAAAACCTTTATTGAACAGCACTTTGAGCAGGGGGCTTCTTGAGCAGGAAACCTCTCTCTGAGCTGGGGACTCTCTACCGGGTTCTACTGTCTAGACGACCTCTCACGCGCAGTCCCCCACGTGCGATCTCTCTGTCCAGTCTCTGTCCACGAGGGACCTCCCGCAATCTATTTTACCAAGTCTCTCTCCATGTGGGATCTCCCGCAACCTCTCCTATCAGGTTTCTCTCCACGTGGTATCTCTCAGCCATCCCTCCACGTGGTCTCTCACAATCTCTCCACTCTCTTCCTCTCCACATCTTCCTCTCTCACGTGGGGGAGAAAATGCACTGCTATATATGCCTAAGAGACTTGTGTTGCTACCTGATTGGTGCATCCTCCTGTAGCTCAATCACGTGCCCCGGGGGTGGGCTGTGACTATGTGGTTGCCAAGCAACACGAGGGGAAAGGTTTTTGTAGGCTGAACAATGGGCGGGAAGCTGGCGCCATCTATTGGCGCCAACGGCTTCCTACAATTTATGGCCCATTGAGAGGGCAGAATAACTGCCATCAAGATTCCTCACCTACCCACAGATGGCTGAGACCACAGAACAGCCTTGCAATTGCTCTTCTGCTTGAGCCCACGGGGAGCTTGTCACACGATCTTGATGCTGTCCTGGGAGGGATAGCCTGGAGCTCATGAAGGAGAGCTAGCATGGTGCACTCTGGAAATGGGTCTTTTCTAGCTAAGCAAGATGGCAGGGTGACCACCATCAAGACTCAGGAACCACCTGCACATGGCTGAGTCCCCAGAAAAGTCTTGTAAGATCTCTTGCACCTGAGCTCTTGGAGACAGAATGGTGTAACTGCAATCAGAACTCACTACCTTCCCACAAAGAAACAAACACCTATAAGCAATTTTCTTCTTGAGCCAAAGGGCCCTCAGATCCACAGGAGAGACAGGCTCCAGTCAGAGACAAGATCACCTATAATCACAGATAACAAGCCGGCAAGAGGAAAGCTAAAGAGCCTAAGCAATGGAAACAAAGGCATCTTGGCAACAACAGAACCCAGCTCTCCTACCACAGCAAGTAGTGAATTTGCAAATGTACCAGAAAAATGAGACTTAGACTTGAAATCATACTTCATGCTGATGATGAAGATCTTTGAAAAGCACATAAACAAATCCCTTAAACAATTACAGGAGAAATCCCTAAAAAAAAAAAAAAAAAAAAAAAAAAAAAAAAAAAAAAAAAAACTATATAGGTAGACTCATGTTTGTAAATAAATCATAACATCAGTGGTAGAGTCAGGCCTTGGGGCCTCCCCTTGAGTTGGATTCAAATTTATGCTTGTTGCTGAACCTCCTTTTCCCCAGGCTCTGCTCTATTTTTGTCTTTATACTTTTTTCAGACAGGGACAATTCTGGGTCATAATTTTGTCTGTGAAGTGGTAGCACCAACCTTCCACTTGACATTCTGTGTATGGATTGCATGTAGACTCTAAAAGTTCCCTCTCCCTACTCTAGGGCATTTCATCTAAAGTACCTGCCTTTGATTCCTGCATCTCTCACCACCCAGGTCTCTGGTAAATTCTAAACAATCTTACAACATCCTACCTCCCAAACTTGCCAATTTCTCTTCTTTCTGCTGATCCATTGTGATTCAGCCCTGTTTTCCCTGTTTAGTACCTGATTATGTTCCCTTTTTCACCCTCCTGTCTCATTTCCCACCAAGGTCATTTCTTCCCTCTTGCTCCATGTTTGCTTTTTTCTCTCTCCCGAGTGGGAGACCCAATTAGCACACACATGCTAGCCATAAACACTATAACTGGAAAAACTCTCAATCATCATAGATTGAGAAACCAAAATATTCCAGAACAAAACCATATATAAAGAATATCTATAAATCCAGATCAATGGAAGAGGAGTCTAAAAACAACAACAACAACAAACTCTAATACAAGGAGGTTACCTATACCAATGGAAGAATAAAATATTAATCACCTCATAGCCAAGCCAAAAGAAGAAAATCATATATGTAGTGCCACTTATAACAACAACAACCAAAACAGGAACTAACAATCATCTGTCCTTTAGTATCTCTCAGTATCAATGAACTCAATTCCTGTATAGAAATACATAAGCTAACTGGGTAAGGGGATATAATCAACATTTTCCTGCATAAGAGAAATACACCTCAATAACAAAGACAGTCTCTAACTCTGAATAAAAGGCTAAAAATGTCTCCCAAGTAAATGGTCCCAAGAAACAAGCTGAACTTGCCATCCTAAGATCTCGTTAAATAAGATTTCAGCTAAAAGTTATGAAGCAAGATAAAGAAGGACACTTCATATTTGTCATGGAAAAAAATCTTCAAAGGGAATGTCTTAGTTATATATACTAGAAGCTGAAGGTTTTGGCCAACATAAAAAGATATCAAGTTTAACATTGACCTAAGATTTGTTGAGATTTACATTAGCAAAATATTTACAATAGTAAAGTTTTGGTAATAATTGGTGATTTAAAATTATCTTTTCGGTATTATACATATAGCAATTGTTTAGTATGCGTGAGGTTTTATAATCATAGCATATCACACACAAACACACTCTAGGTTTAGAGATATGATTAAAGGTTTATTTAATTTGAGTTTTAAATTAAATTTCTAATTTATATTTTTTTCACTGGGAATTGAGTATTAAACTGTTTAATCATGTTGTATTGCTGTTTAGTCATATATTAAAATATGTTTATTTCTTTACTTTTTATGAAAGTCTTTACACAGAATCTTATTAATATCATTGAAGTATTTCTTATCTTTATTTTTTTTGTTTGTTTGTTTCTCACTGCCTTTGGTATTTTTCAACTCTACTTTTTGATTCTATACATTCTAAAATAGTATATGTTCTAAATATTGTACTTTATCATTTCTATTTCATTTTTAGTAATAGGTGGGGGGAAGTTGATAGTATATTCTGTGGTGATTCAGTGTGTGAAATTCATACATTTTATTCAACTGGTGTACATGTTCAATGGCCAGAGAGCCTAGATCAGTCAGAGTTTGTTTTATCTCCAGGACATGGGTAAAGACATAAAGTTTTGAGGGCTTTTGGATCAACATGGAACACTCCAGAATTCATGAAACAGTGATCCGGTTACTCACAAACAACAGACTACCTCTGAAGTCCAACAGAATTCTTTAAAAATTTAGATTCTAGTTCAATTTTAAGTAACAATGTGTATTATCAGCACACATGGGAGAGGCGGAAACTGGGATGGAGAGTAATGTTTAAAATCAAATACCTAAAATATACAATAAAAATGAAAAAAAAATAAACAAACAAAAAATGATTTGGAATTAAACTAGTTTAAAAATATGAGTCATTATTCCCTGCTGTAGACAAAGACCATGTAGCACCCTATTCTAGATTATGCAATTTCCAAGCTCAAATGAATGTACTAGCATCAAGAAACATCCCCCAGTAAAGGTCACTGTGGTGCAAGTCTTTAATGTGAGATAGTTTTGGTGAATGATTTTTTTTTTTTTTTTACCAAATTAAAAATGGCAAAATTCAAGGAGTTAAACAAAGATATCAGTAAATTAATTGTGTGTGTAGAAAAGTGAGATGGTATCTTTTTGGTACTATTTAGTGTCTATGAAATATTCTACATCCACATTTACTGCAAGAGGAAAATATTTGTCATGTGGGTGCTTTATCTTTTTATTAGATCTTCTGTATTTCCATTTAAGATGTTGTCCCTTTACCCCACCTCACTCCCTGACCCTTCCCCTTCATTTTTCTTCACAAAGGTGCACTCCCACCTGATTACCCTCTCTACCCCATTGCCTGGTATTTCACTACAGGGTGGGTGCTTTTGATTAACTCCACCATTCATGTTTCTGCTCTCAGATTTTTAAAAATACTTTTAAACATTATTTATTAAAATTTACATTTGTTTTAGTTTTTATATATAAAACTCAATAATAAACTGTTTTTTTATATAATAACTCCACATGAATAAAACCAACATTTGCTTAGTCTCTGCTGACTTGTGAATTCTACCAGTATAAGAATGAATTTGTATTTATTTCCCAAACACACACACAAACACACTCACACACACACATGCATGTAAAGATATGTGTGTTATGTGTACAGATATCACACAGAAATGATATTAATAGTGATATAGATTATGATTATTAAAACAAATATTCCTACAAATTTAGATGACATATTTGTCACTCATATTTCACATGTATTTAAAAATACACTCATGTTATATTGGATGAGTTATTGAGAAATAAAAAACATGCTTTTCTCTTTATATGCTGCTGTTAAAAGTTACATTTAAAATTTTTATAAAAACGTTCAAATTAATTTGTTACATTGCTATAGAGAAAATTATTTTCTATTTCTCTAAAACACATTAGAAGATGCTTCCTACTGTCTAAGAACCACCTATTCAACCTAAATACCTGAGAAAGTGTGTTTAGCCAGTTTAAAGACCAAAGCTTGGTATTTTTCTAATGGGAGATTTTTTGGTCCTTGTAAGATATAACTGGATTTTTAAGAGATGCTTCTATCATTGTTCCAAATAACAAATGCACAGATACTATTTGATGAGAGGAAACCTGACTAAAGCATTTTATACTTGCCTATGAAGAGCCTCCTGTGAGATAGAACAAGCATGTAATAGAATGGCTCAGAAGTGAGTCAAAAGCATGTTTTCAGTTTCTCCTCTGAAATCTCATTTTTACATTACTGTCCTTCCAATGATAAAAAAGACCCAAATGACATCTGTCACCTTTGATTCATGCTAAACTTTACATAATATAGAAGTAACTTAGGAGCCTGCAGGTAATAGATAGCTCAGCTGGAGAAATTATTATATACGTGAAGTTCCTAAAATGAAGCTGTGTTTCCTCCTGTTAGGAAATGTTGAGTCACACATCAGTCTTCAAGTATAGCTCAAGGAAATGTCAGATGCAGAGTATTAAATGAATAGCATTGTTTAAAACTCAATGAAAAAAATAAAACAAGCTAAAGGGAAATCCTTTGGTGAATGTGCATTCCAAATAATTTTGCAAAGAGGTTAACTGAATTTCTCTCATGTTGTGTAATTTTGTATTCCTAATTTCAAAAATGGAGAATAGATGAGGACAAATAGTCAAATAGTTCATCATCTAAAGGTGTTAAAGAGCTAAAATTATTAATATGAACCTGAATTGCCCAGAAAGTGAGTAAATATATTCAAAAATAGTTGTTAAAAGCAGTATTTATTTAGAGTGATTTACAAGTGGGGAAAAGTACACATTACATTTTTCTAAATTTGTTTGAAATATTGCTATTTAAAGTTCAGCTTCAGAAATGTTAAATAAAATTAAAATATTAAAAATAAATATATAGTTGAAGTTGTTTTCATCATAGAAAGTTATTTTCTAAATTGAAAATATATTTAATTCAATTATTTAATTATATACTTTGCAATTATCACACATATGAAACAGAGTTGAAAGAAATTAAATTGAAAGAAAACTGTGAAATTTCAATATCTAATTAGAATAAGAAATTATCTATGAGTTAAAAATATGATTCAATTACTATTTATTTCTTTTAGTGCAAAGCAAAATTTACTTAAGTAAATTATCTTCAATTTTTAATTTTTGAATGTGTTATCAATACTGGGTGTCTGGTATAAATATAATTTTCTGAATTTTATTCAAGAAGCCATCTTTACATTTATTCTGAAGTGACTTCTCTAAATCATTTTTATTATTTTCTTGCCTTTGGAATGAATCATTTTGTTTTTCCTCAAAATTCACTTGGAATATAATAAATATTCCATCACCAGAAACATAACTTTTTACCATGGGACAGATTTCAAGTTCTATCACCTCCTCTTCCTCAATAAGTAGATATTTGTAAGGTCATCTGTCACCTGTTACCACATCCCTTAGGATGAGGTAAATTCCTTGTGTTTTACTCAACCCATCACAGTCAACCTCAAAGTCTGTTAATATTTACTCTTATATCCACTTTTCTCCACAGAAAATCACCATGTATTATGTACCTATTAAATACAAATTTAAAACTTGAGACTTACCCTAGAGACCTGCATTAGAAAGATCCTGGATAGCAATCAAGTATCAGTATCTGTTTTCCAATTCTTGACATCATGTTCTTCAACTCCTGGTTGAGCATCCAACTTAAGGTCACTCACCTTTTATCACTGGTCTTTTCAGGGCATGTGTGAGATAAACTATCATTTCAGGTGCTTGTTTTTGTTTTTCTGCTTTGTTTTTATTGTTTTTGTTTATTTGTTTATTAATTTTTTATTATCTCCTCTTTGTCTCACCTGGTTAATTTAATCATTATAATGTTCTTCATTTAAATTTCTCTTAAGAGTTTTTTAATCTTGGTAGGAAAAAAGCAGCCATGGGCCTAAGATATAGAAAATATTTCTTGTCAGACAGACACACATACACGGAGCCTTGGCATTTGGGTATCTGTATGAATAAATGTTCTCCAAAAATTATTTAGTAAACAGTATTTCTGACATCTAATTAAGGCAAAAATAAATTAATCAGGAATTGATGTAAAAATTACTTGGTAATAAATTATGAAGAAAACTGCAATGAAGTCCATGAAACATTGTTTGGCTTTATTATTTCCCATCTATATAACAAGTGAACAATTGACACTTTCATACATTTTTTTAATTAAATGGGGATTTGCTAGAGAATTTTTTCTATGTAACTTCAGTCTAAAATTTTGAACTTTTGTTGATAAAGAGAATGGGAAAACATTCTTTTAAAAGAAGAGAAGGGACAGAGGTAACTGGTATTCTGATATTTGGAACACTAGATGACAAGTTAAGGCAGGGGAAGCCTGTGTCCAGGTGTTATGTAGGTTTTGGAGAGAAGGAAAGACTATCATCAAAAGGGCTCACTGCATATCCCCAAGGAATGAGTCACAACCATCCCTGTGAATATAAGGGCATTCTTTCTCCAACTAAGATCCAGAATATTTGAGGTTTGATGCAAATTGTGCCTAACAAAATAGAGAAATTCCAGTGAAACTACTAAGAATCAAATCTAATAATATTTACAGTAGTTACCTTTCACATCTAAGTCACTTCCATTCTTCAATGAAAAGATTTCCATTTCTATAAATGTAGCTAGGAACTAGTATAGGCCTTTTGCAGCCATCCCTTACTTGAGATATTTAAAGTATTTCAAGTAACATGTTCTTGAAATTATTCCAGTTTTGTAGGAGGCATCCACAATATCCTAGGATTTCCTGAGTGCCTATTTGCAATTAATGTTTATAGGAAAAGTGATGTCATTCATCACAATATGGTACCCTTGGGAAGGTGGTCCACTCTTCAATAAATAACCTCTAACTCATGCTACTACAAGCCACTCTAATTATTAATCTCTGACTCTCTGTGTCTTTCTCCATATCTATCTATCATCTATCTATCTATCTATCTATCTATCTATCTATCTATCTATCTATCTATCTATCATCTATCTATCTCTCTATCATCTATCTATCTATTTATTTATCTATCTATCTATCTGTCTCTGAACCGCCAAAGATTTGAAAGTGGAATTGAGACTTGTTAGGAAAGGAATATTTCAATGGAAAAGAGAGGAAAATGGCACATGGAAATGAAGCAAGTTAAAATAATTAAAATCCATTATATCCATATATGAAACTCTCAAATGCTATAAATAGAAAAAAAGTGATGTTGTTAAGAACCCAGACATCTTTCTACAGAGGAATGGATACAGAAAAATATTGTACATTTACACAATGCAGCACTACTCAACTATTAATAAAAATGATTTCATGAATTTCTTAGGCAAATGAATAGAACTAGAAAATATTATCCTGTGAGGTAATCAAATCCTAAAAAAACCCACATGGTATAAACTCATTGATAAGTGGAATATTGGCCCAAAACTTCAGATTATGCAAGATATAATTTACAGATCACATGAATCTCAAGAAGAAAGACATGAAGATGCTTCAGTATTCCTCAGATGGCACAACAAAAATATCCACAGGAGAAAATATGGAGATCAAGTTTGAAGCAGAGACTGAAGCCAAGGCCATCCAGAGTCTGCTCCACCTGGAGATTCAGCCCATATACATTCATGAAACCCAGACAATATTGCTGATGCTAAGAAGTACATGCTGATAGGAACCTGATATTGCGGTTCCCTGAGAGACACTTTCAGAGCATGACAAATACAGAGGCAAATGCTTATAGCCAATCATTGAACTGAGAATAGGGTCCCCAGTGGAGGAGTTAGAAAAAGGATTAAAGGATCTGAAGGGGTTTGCAACTCCATAAGAACAACAACACCAACTAGAGCTCCGAGGGACTTAACCACTATCCGAAGTGTACACATGGAAAAACCCATGGCTCCAGCTTCATATGTAGCAGAGGATGACCTTGTTGATCATCAATGGGAAGAAAAGCCCTTGTTCCTGCAGAGGTTAGATGCCCCAGTGTAGGGGAGTGTCAAGGCATGGAAGTGGGAGGGCCTGGGGCACCCCATTATAAGCAGGTGGATGAGGGCTGGGGCAGGAGGTTTATGAACGAGAAACCAAGAAATAGTATAATATTTGAAATTTAAATAAAATGTATCCAATGGGGATATAAAAAGAAAACAAGTGATGACATCCTGTGATTTTTCTCCACTTACATTGTTCAAGAAAGAAACAGTGTTCATCTCAAATGTATGATTTATACCAGAGCCACTGTAAGTGACTAATGCAGATTTAGCTTATCACACATTCCACTTCCACGTTCCAAATGTAAACAATAAGATGATGTTCTGACACATAAATATGCATTGTTATGAATAATAGGTAGGTTGATCAAAGCAAACAGGTCTCTGAAATAGTTCTCTGACAATATTGGCTGATACCCTTTGCCATTATTGGTAGAATCTAGGGTATTTGGTCTACATTGCAAATTACTTTTCTAATGACATATTATGTAACTTACAAGGTTTGAAAATACCTTGTAAGTTACAAGGCTAATATGAAGGTTAAAGAGTCTTTGAAATAATTTGCCTCAGGCTGACATAATTCCAAATTTACTAAATACATTAAAGTTACTCCATAAAACTTACAGAATATTCAGCATCTAGAGTGGCTTTTTCCAGGAACCTTATTCACACCTTATTATTCAAGCATATTTAAAATATATTCATGATAAGGGCTGACCAAAAAAGCTGGTGAGAAATAAGCACATACAGATATAAAGTGTTAGGCAAACAAGAACCAAAACATATTCTTGCAAACATGTTTGAGGAAAGCAGTATTAACAGATACCCAAATTAGGATTCACCACCCTCCTTTCTCTTGAATTTAAACTATTCCTTTCAGGGTCATTCAGTTTTTCTAGTGGCTTGATTTTCTTGTTTGAAACATATAATGGTCTGAATGTAGAGAGTTTTTCCAGAATGTAGTAATAGTTCCAAGTTTCAAATTCATATATGAAGAACCCATAAATTAACAGAGATAATCCTGTATAGGTATTTTTCATAACCATATCATGTGAAAAAATATGTATAATCTATCTTTTCCCTCCTTTCCAAAACAGGCAATATGAGTTGTATAAGTAACTATATAATTTTATGTGATATAATCACAGAATACTTTAAATGCTTATTTGAGCTATATATTCTTGTGATTTTATTAATACTTTTACTTACATATTAAATTTATATGAATGAAATGAATACAGGATGATTCACTGACTAAACAAAATGTAATATTACTATGCATACATTTTTTGAAATAATAATAGCACCACAACAGATTTATCTTTATTTTGTCTATTAATCAGATAATAGCAGCTAAAGCATGAAAATATGCCCTTTTCTATGCAGGCATTGTGACCTCTAAACAGTGACTTTGAAGCATACAAGGAAGTGAGCTATCTTGGCATTATGCTGTAAAAAGGAGTCTGCTCATACGCATCTGCTTCCAGGATCGTTTAGATCAAGGAAAGCTAATGGCAGTTTGGTTTTCTCTTGTAACTCAGAATTCTACTTCAATGAAAGCAATAGTATGCTGCCTATTTTCCATTCAATTAAGCATTTTTGTTGGTTGCCATAACATTTGGTCAGTAATTTTCGAAAACCGTTTTGTAGTTATAAGCAGCTAGGGACATGTCCATGCATTAAACAACACATTCAGAATCTTGACACTTTATATCCTAACTGAAATGACAACAATTCAAACATTTTAGAGGAAGCGATGTTGAACGTTTATATTAAATATGAGGTATAAATGGAGCAGGTGTTATTGTCCATTGGTTATTTTACAAGGGCATAATAATATATAAAATACATTTTGGAAAATAATAAATAGACCACACAGAAATCCATTAAAACTAAGAATTTCACAATGATATTGCAATGAATTATAGAATATTTGCATCATAATTAACTCTTAGGCCTAATACACATTAAAGAAAAAGAGACACTACCTTTGTCATCTCCTTTTTCAAATTTAAGTTAATTGTGGATCTTTCAATAGGGTACTTTGATTCTCTGGAGTCTAATGTATTCAGTTCTTATTATTCATTGTATATTAGGCCTGTAGCAGATGTAGGATTGGTAAAGATCTTACCCCAGTTTGTTGGTTGCCTTTTTGTCCTATTGACAGTGTCCTTTGCCTTATACAAGTTTTGCAATTTGTTGCTCATCAATAAAGTTTATTATTTTGTAATGCCTATTAATATTCTAGATCAGTGTCCCCTTTCTAAGAACTTTCTTATACTTTAAGCATTATTAATACAAGCATTATATATCCTTCTCTTTATTTGTCAAATAAATTCATTTAATCATTTTCATCAAAATTGATATCTTTTTGAAGAAAATTAAATGTATTTCTCTACTTATACAATTAAAGATGTTTTTATTGGAGACACATCATTATTTTATGTAACTATGAGCATCATCATCCCATCTTCATTACCCTAGTATCTAATTACATACAGCACATTAAGTCAAGTCCACTTGGGGAAATAGCACATACTTAATTAATTTAATTAATGATAAAACAGAAGAGAAGATGCAATTATCACAGGCTAAATCACTCCTTAGGGAAAGTTCTGGGGCATAGAATGTTGCTTGAAGTGGTACAAGGAATGCCACTTTTTATTAGCTTTACTAAACTGGATTCAGAATAACTCTAGAAAGAAAAACATGAGAAGGTATAACTGCATTTTGAAACAAACTAGAAGTTTTATAGACTCTGTAAGTATCTGAATCAGGTATTGTATCCTGAACATACTGATCATGTAAACAGAATAAGCAATAGACATTGGTCTAGGAACACATTTTGTAAGTTTGAATGTATATAACCAGCCAAGATAAAGTAGGAAGTTAATAAAACCAAGATGGAATGTTAGTTTTCCAAAATAAAATATAGAGAGTTTGTTATTGGCTCTCTATCTATTGTAAAATGATATTTTCTATTTATACTACTATCAGATTTTGAGATTAGAAAGTACTATAATTTTTTTCATTACAACACTCATACTCCTCGAGCAGTTTAAATGTGAGAAGCTCAGTTAAGCTGTAGAAAAGTGGCTCTCTAACCTCCTAACACTGTGGCCCTTAAATACAGTCACGCTATGGAAATCCCAAACCACCAAGTTATATTCAGTAGTACCTCAAAACTGTAATTTTGCTAGTGCTAAGAGTTAAAATGTAAATGTTTGTATTTTCCAATGGCTTTAGTTTAGCCCCGCAAAATGGGTCATTTGACACCACAGAGTCACCAAGATCATGTCTAAAAGAACTACTGTAGAGCATGTCAGAATATCAAGGACATTTACTTGTTATTACACTCTATTGAGAGGAAGAACCTGGAATTCTTTCCTACTGGACACTTAGAATGCTTCCACATTTTAATAATCGATTATAACACTAGCACAAACAATGGACAGTCCAGACAGGGGTGAGAATAATTGGTTCTATTTGTAATTTTAAAATAATTCTATTTAGTTCTCCATATCAGTGATACAATTTATTAATAAGAAAATAGTGAAGACAACTTCGTCATATATTTGCCAAGACTTAGTTTCCAAACTTCTATCCTTTATTGCTTTCTGCCTTCCTTTGTCTCTCTCAACATGCCCTCACTTCCTCTGTTAAAAACCCATCTTCTTTCCTCTTCATAATTTTTCTGTCTTTTGCTCTCTCTTTTAACCCTCTGTGTTCAGCTCTAACTTCCATTTTCCCTTACACTCTTTCGTGGTACTCTTTCATTTACCAGTAAATGTACCACAATTTTTGTATCCATTCATCTACTGAAAGACATCTGGGTTCTTTCCAGCTTCTAGCTATTATGAATAGAGCTGGTATGAGCATTGTGGTGCATACGTCTTTGTTCTATATTGGAGTGTCTCTGGGGGTATATGCCCAGAAGTGGAATAGCTGGATCTTCAGGTTTTTTGAGGAATTCCCAGACTGATTTCAAGAGTGGTTGTATCAGTTTATAACCCCACCAACAATGGAGAAGTGTTCCTCATCCTCACGAACATATGCTGTCATCTGAGTTTTGGATCTTGTCCAATATGACTAGTGTGAGGTGGAATCTCAGGGTTGTTTTATTTACATTTCCCTGATGGCTAAGGATGTCCAGCACTTGCTTAGATGTTTTTCAGCCATTCGATATTCCTCGATTGAGAACTTTTTGTTTAGCTCTGTACCCTATTTTTAATAAAGTTGTTTGATTCTCTGCTGTTTAGCTTTTTGAGTTCTTTGTATACTTTGGATATTAGGCCTTTATCTGATGTGGGGTTGGTAAAGACGTTTTCCTACTCTGTTGCCTTCCGTTTTGTTTTCTTGTGTCCTTAGACTTACAGAAACTTTAGAATCTCATTAAGTCTCATTTGTCAATCTTTGACCTTAGAGCACGAGCCATTGGCGTTTTGTTCAGGAAATTTTCTCCTGTGCCTATGTGTTCTAACTTTTTCCCTACCTTCTCTTTTAATAGTTTCAGTGTCCATGATTTAATGTGGAGATCTTTGATCCACATACACTTGAGCTTTGTACAAGGCGATAAGAAAGGGTCTATTTTCATTCTACTGCATGCTGAGTGACAGTTGGACCAACACCATTTGTTGAATAGGCTGTCCTTTTTCCATTGAATGTTTACAGCTTCTTTGTCAAAAATCAGGTGACCATATATGTGAGGGCTCGATCTTCTATTCTATTCCATTGATCCACATGCCTATTTCTGTACTAGTACCATGCAGTTTTTAAAACAATTGCCTTGTAATATAGCTTGAGGTCAGGGATAGTGATTCCAGCAGATGCTTTCTTGTTGAGGATGGATTTCGCTAAACTAGGTCTTTTGTTATTCCATATGAAATTGCACATTGCTCATTCCAACTCAGTGAAGAACTGGGTTGGAATTTTGATGGGGATTGCATTGAATCTGTAGATTGCTTTTGGTAAGATGGCCGTTTTAAAATGTTGATCCTTCCAATCCATGACATAGGAGATCTTTCTATTTTCTGAGATCTTCCTCGAGTTTCTTCTTTAGAGGTTTGAAGTTCTTGTCATCAAGGTGCTTCACTTGCTTAGTTAGAGTCACAGCAAGTATTTTTAAAACTTTTTTGAAGAAAATGCTTTTTAAAGGTTTGTTTGTCTATGTTCATATTAGGTAATTTGTTTGTATCTTTGTTCCATTTTCTATGCAGTCTTTATACATCTTGGAAATGTGCATATTACCTGTTACATCATCAGTAAATATTTTATCTGTCATTGTTATGTTTCTATCATCTTTTCTTGATTATGTATTATTTCTGATATATCCATCTTATTTCTCTTTTGTGTATAATCTCTGAATAATCATAGCTAATCACATCATACATTTTTTATTTAGTTACACTTCAAACTATATTTCAAAATTACCTTTTAAGTCAGAGGTTGTTGGACAGCCTCTAATCCCAGCACTCAAAAAACAAACGTAAATTCATCTTTGTGAGTTCAAGGCCAGTCTGGTCAACATTGCAGGTTCCAGGACAAAACTACATAGAGAAATCCTGTCCCCCAAAGCATAATAATAACAATAATAATAATAATAATAATAATAATAATAAAGGAATAGAGAGATGGCTTAATGGTTAAGAACAGAGACTACTCTTCCAGAAGTCATAAATTCAATTCCCAGCAATCACATGATGGCTCATAACCATTTGTAATAAATTCCCATGTCCTCTTCTGGTATGTCTAAGTGCAGTGAGAGTGTACTCACATGAAATAATTAAATAAAGTATTTAAAATAATAATAGTTGTAATAAAATAAAGTAATAAAATTACTTTTGTATTTGATTCATTGTGTCATACTAGAATACTAAAACTTCATTTATTTTGAAGCTTAATTTTTTATGGGAGAATATATGAATATATCGGCCAAATGACTAAAATCAAGATCTCAGATTACAGAAGATGCTAGCTAGGATGTGGAGAATGAAGACCGCTTTTCCACTGAAGTTATTCTGATTCTCATGGAATAATTTTTATGTTCCTTGAAACCCCTTTTGTCAACAAATTACTCACTTATAACGTACCCCAGGTACTGGAATCTTTATTTTTTTGATGAGCTGGCCAATGGGTAATATGTCTCCCCAAGTATTAGATTAATTTATTTATACAGTTTTCATATGTGTATATATTTCAGAAAGTTTCTACTGTATTAAGTTTGCAACTATGCTTCAAATGTTCCTTCATTTTACCTGCTCTACCAATATTTTGTACCAGTAGCTCCTCCTCTTTCATAGTTCACAGCACGATCAATTCAATCCATTTGTATTCATATATTCATATCTATCTAGTTTCTTCATTTTTCAGGGGAAATCTATCTGCTCACTTTAGTCCCTTACTCCATACTTACCCTCTGTAGTTCTGTGGTTTGTTTCCTGGTTATTATTGACATAACAGCTATTATGCTCACACAAGCAAATATATGTCAGCATACTTCTGCACTGGTATTGCTCAGTCAAGTTCATTTCTGTTCTATTTATAAAAGCCAGGGAATCAAAACAACCTAAAGTGCTTAGCCGGACTAATGGATAATAAAAATGTAGTCCATATTCACTATGAAATAATATTCAGCTGGGAAGAAAACTAAAATCATAAAATTTTTGTTGTGTATTTTCCTTTAGCAGAGTCTCAAAGGTACAAATCTTTATATTTTATATTTTTCAACATGCAAAATTTCAGAACTTCATTGTTTAGTTTTAAACAGTCTTGGTTTTATATTACTAAATTTGTAAATTTCTCTTTTCAGCTTTCCTTTAAATGTTCACTTCAAGATATTGTTTTTTCTCCATTTTATTGAATAGTCTTTGTATTTACATTTCAAATGTTGTGCTCTTTCTCCCCATTCCCCTCCCTTCTTGCCTTCATGAAGCTGCTTTGTCTCCCAACCACCCTCTCCCACCATAGTTCCTAGGTGTTCCCCTACACTGGGAAAATAAACCTTCACTGAACCAAAGGCCTCTCCTCCCATTGATGCCAGAGAATGCTATTCTCTGCTACATATGCAAATGGAGCCATGGGTCTCTCCATGGAATGTAACTGGAAGCTAGCATCTTGAGTGAGGTAACCCAGTCACAAAAGATCACACATGGTATGCACTTAATGATAAACAGATACTAGCCCAAAAAAGCTATGAATATCGATGAAACAATTCAGAGACATTATGAAGCTCAAAAACAAGGAAGGCCAGAATGTGGATGCCTCAGTCTTTCTTATAAGGGAGAAAACACTCATATAAGAAAATAAAGATATTGTTTTACCCATCTTATTTCTTCATATTTCACAACATAATGGGCAATTTCTACTTTGAAAATGTAAGTTGTAAAATTGCAAAAATATGTTGCTACAGGATGACTTAGAGAAAACTTTATTCCCGTAGAGGATCTGAGATTGCTTGTCAGTGTACCCAGCACCTATGTGGTCTTTGACAACCATCCATGACCCCAGTTCTAGGAGATATACTAGATATACTTCCCTAAATCTCTGTGAGCATCAGTCTCTTAAGTGTAATACATACATTGCAGCAAACATTAGTGTAAAATATTTATAATAAATAAATTTGAATGTTGAAAATGAAAGTAGCATTTTCAATATTATAATGTAATTCAACTATTATAATGAATATTTCTTATTTTTCATAATTAGTGATAAGATAAGAATGTTTTCTCAAAATAATTGATTATCACCTAATGTGCTAAGCAGTTTAGCATATTTCCTACAAAAAAAGTGTTTTATGGATTTACTAACTACAGATTTCACTTTTTTGCTACTAACAGTATACTTTGTGTAAAACTAAGTAAAATTCAGAGTCTATTCTTTTATTTGCTTTTATAACCACATATATTATATGGACAGTACTTAAAAGTTTATTTGGCCCATAATACAGCTCAATATTTGGTAGCAATTTTCAAAATAAGAAGAAAGTTTTTGGTAATTTCTTATTTTGATGATGACAATGGAATGCAAATTATACCACAGTCAACCTAACCCTCATCTTCACTCCTGGTTTTTAATTATGAAGAGGAGTCTGACATATTTCTTTAAGCTTTACTGAATTTTTTAAAGCATATTATGATGTTGAAAATTAGCTCAACTTAAATGGGAATGGTGCCTACTGGGAGTGAAGGCGTAATATACATGTTCATAATATGTGACTCATAATCAAAAATGCTTATTATGTCAACTACATATTAAGACATGATTATTGTTCTCTTGCATTCTTAGTTGCTAAACAATCACTCAGATGTATAAAAATTGAGCATTCTTGTTAACTAGCAATTCAGAGGCATTGATATTTTTCAGAAATTCTCTCAAATGCCTTGATGTCATTTGATTTTCTTAATGAAAATATTCATTTGAATACGCTCAGTTTGAAGTATCAACATTACATAGCTTAGACTTATATGAAAGGGGTAAGTCTCAGTGTGGAATTGTCTGAGTCAGATGGACCTATGGCTATACTGTGGGCATTGTTGTGTTGTTAATTGATGTAGAAGGTTCCAGCCAATTCTGGTTGGTACCATTAACTAGGCATGAAGCTTGAATGACAAATGAGTATCAATGGTACCTAGGAGGCAACAAATAAACCACTATCCAATCCTTCCTTCTCAATCTGACTATGGATGCTATATCATTATCTGTTTTAGTTTCTGCCTTGATTTCACCTTTGTTATGTTTTGTGACCTGGAAAGTAAGGCAAAGAAATAACCTTCACCATAGTGTTTTTGGTCAAAGTCTTTCATCACATTAAATGTAAGGAAACAGAAACCTACTCTTCTTTTATGTTAACATTCTTTAGTGAATATTCTAAACAAAGTCAAATGACATGATAATATTCTTCTATTTTGTACAATTGCTTCTTAGTGGTTTACTTTAAAAATGTGATAAAACTATATATATATATATATATATATATATATATATATATATATAGTATCAAATCTATAATTAATATTGTACCACTTTATTGATATAAATTAATAAACACGATGTTCATTCGTATTATAATTATGCTGTGCTATTTTGGTTCATACATCCACCACACATACACACATAACACACACACACACACATATCAGATTCAAATGCCTGGCTTTCTTTCAAAAATTGTTAAAAGTAAATAAATACGTTTTTATTAATAAGACAAGCTAACAGAGCTCTGATTTAAATTAAATTTGTGTGGTGTTAAATTTCACTTATAAAAAGGTAAGATCTCAATTACATCATAAGCCTGCAGTTTGAACCTCTCCTGGGATAGTGAAGTTTTCTATGTCTATTCAGCATCCTCTCACCAAATTACGTTTAGTACTTCAATACTGAGGTGTGTGACTCTGTGTACTTACCTTTTCACTTAAAATTTTTCCCTCAAATTTACTCTAAAATACTTTTACAAACTACAAATTAATTTGAGAACACATATGTAGATTTCTCTTATATTTTTATTGAAAATTTACAATGTGTAAATAATTAGTGAGTTTATAAATATGAAATACAAGAATGTTGGTATATAGATAAGAAAAAGAAGTCAGAATTTTTATTTTTTGAGTTATATATTATATCAGCTCATTCTTTCCTTCCAAAGTAAGCAATACAGTCTCTCAAATACATTTCCATGCTCTTTTTAAAATTCATGTCTTCTTTATTTATTAACTACTGATACATTTGTATGTTTGTATGTGTATATGTATATGATGTACATGTATTTGTGTATTTATATGTGCATATATGTATATACATGTATATTTAAAGTTAATAACATTTGGGTCTTTATGTTATTTTTTTCATTTTAAATATGTTCTGTGCTTTATAAATGTATAGAACTATTAAACTTATCAAGGTAATATTAATTCCTAAAATTTTTGTTATTATTAACTGAAATAAATGAAATTAAATATCCTATTGGTTACAGGAGACATAAAATTGCTGACAGCAAATTTTTTTATTCTTAAAGGAAGATTTCATGGAGAAACATAAATCGTTTTTTGTTAGTTAATAGTACAGTTTCTCTCTAATATGAACACACCTATAGCAAAAGTTTCCAACAATAGCTTTACCAGATACTTAACTTGTTATTTACTGTTATTCAAAACGCTTGCAAATTTATGAACATTGTTATTTCAATACTTTGATATACTAATAAGAAGTATTAAAATAATGTTAGGAATGTGATAATTCTATTGAAATTGTTAGCTAGTCTCTTTCATTCATTATCAAATATTACAGGTTACTTTTATTTTCCTTGATTAACTCCCAAAACTTGACTGTAAATTCATAAAAAGTATGTATATTCTCTTTAGAATAAACATTTGACAGTCTTGTTTTGTCTACCATGGGCAGTTTTCAGACTGTTTTAATCACCATTTACAACAAATAGAAGCCCATCTTTTGAGCACTTAGGCATACTAAGTACTAGGTATACTGACAAGGTTTTAGGATTCAGTATAATACTATGTCCATTAAGCAGAATAATAGTGATCTTTTTATCGTAGAGACTATGAACAGTCTGGCTATAGGTAATTGTCTTAGTGTGGTTCCAATCATGTATTTTATCTTACTGAATAAGTCTTAAATATAATCAGGAGGTATTTGTCTGTTTTTTTAATATTCATACCACATACCAACAGTGAACACTTTAGACAGATGAGTCTTTAGTGTTTCTCAAAAAGTTTCACAGTTGGAGAACGGAGGTGATTAAGTTTCTTTATTGGTAGCTCTTTCTAGTATCACAGAAGATAACAAGTAAAATAAAACTTCCACATCATATAATTCAATTTTATGATAGCTTCAGTAATAGGATCTTGATGTCAAGTTCTGGATGTTAACCCAAAGCACTGGTGATAGCCTGTAATGATTTGGAATTGGCAAACAACTTCGAGCGTAATAACCAAGCTTTGACACTGGGCTCTTTTACTGCGATAACTTTAGTTTAAATATTTGTGTATATTTTTTTGATGAGAGGTTGTAAAATAATTGTTACATTTTGTTTAATCTACTTACTTAAGTTCTTAATGTAGATTCAATTTTTCATGCTGAATTATTTTAAGTTTTATGTAAATTTTCTTTTTTTCTAATACTATGATTCTAAAAGTTATCATGCTTTGTTTTATTAAATTAATTCCTAAATTTCTGATATGTTTTTATATGCTTTATTGGGCACACACACATATACATACATATATATATATATGCACACATATATATATGTATATATATGCACACACACCATATATATATGTATATGTATATATATATGCACACACACACCCATATATATATATATATGTATGCACACACACATACATATATTTGCACACACACATATATGTATATATATATATGCACACACACATATATATATGTGTATATATATGCAACAGCAGCAGCAATAAAAGACAAGCCATATATTGTGCATTGTCTTCCATAACTTGGGGATATGTATTTATGCCAGCTGTATTTAAACATTTTACAGTTTTTTAACTGCCACTTTTGTTTCCTATCCTAAGGTAAGGATTTGTGGTAGATGTATTAACTGCTGTTGTACCTTTGTTCCTTGCACTTTGATTAGCTGTGAATTAATGTAATATTCTTAATCTTCTCTAAATATAAGCTACTTTGATAATTGATAAAAAAGATACTTATCTGTGGTTTAACAGGATAAATATGCAGATTGCTGTTACAAATTACAGATATAAGGAGTGGCAGTGGTAAGTTCTTATCTAGGATCTATGACCTCACACCAAAGGTAATATGTTGTGTTTTTAAAGAGAATCAGGCATAAATTCCTTCCTAATGAGCTGACCCTAAGTTCAATTAAATTGCTATTGGTTACACATATACTGTAAGTACCATTGTTACCACCCTTTGAGTACTTTGCCATATTTATCTTTGTGGTTCATGTAACCAATTGGGATGAATCTGCACTTTGTTTTGTCACTTAAAACTCTGCATAGCACCTACAGATACTTTAGGTGGTTTTGTCAGGAACAAGTCTTCAAAGATAGCTTCAACTAAAATCTTCCAAATCCTATGTCCAAACACTGAGGTATCTTCAGAAAATGGAACTATTCTTCAAGGTTTACATGACACTCATGGGCATTTCAATATCCTATATTATTTGAGGAGTCTTTTAACTTCACTAACCAACAACTCAGTATAAAAGAGGATTTCAACAACTCTTAGGGTAGCTTCATATCCTTAACAGAATTTTTCTGTTTCCTTTCATTTCTTTCATCATTTTCTCTTACTCTTACTTTGGTTATTTTGTTTCCTTTGTATTTGAATATTTTCCTTATATAAATAAGACTACTTTTCCCATTTGCTGCAACTATTTCACTCCATTTAACAGGGTTATTTTTTATTGGGTGTTCTATTTATTTACATTTCAAACGTTATCACCTTTTTCCTCACTCCCATCCTCTTTCCCTCTTCTCTTGCTTCTATGAAGGTGCTCCATCTCCCAACCACTCACTCCCACCTAAAAGCCTTGGCATTCCACTACACTGAGAAAACAAGCCTTTACTGGACCACAGGCCTCTCTTACAATTGATGTCACGCACTGCTATCTTCTGCTACATGTGCAACTGGAGCCATGGGATTCACCAGTGTACTGATTGGTAACTCTTTCAAGTATCACAGAAGATAGCAAGTAAAAGATAACAAGTTGGTGTTTTAGTTCCTGGAAGCTATTGGAGGTTTGGTTGGTTGATATTGCTGTTTTTCTCATGGAGTTTTGAACAATTCAGCTCCTTCAGTACTATCTCTAGCTTCTTCATTAGGGTTCCTGTGTACAGTCTGATGGTTACCTGCAAGCATCCTCCTCTGTATCAGTAAGTTTCTGGCAGAGTCTTTGAGAAGGCATCCATATCATGCTCCTGCCAGTAAGCACTTTCTGACATCAGCAATAATGACTGGGTTTGGTTGCTGCATAGGGGATAGATTCATAGGTAAGGCAGAGTCTTATTCTCAATGATCTTTTCTTCAGTCCCTGCTCCATTATTTGTCTCTGCATTCTCTCCAATGAGTAGTTTGTTCTCCCTTCTAAGAAGAATTGAGACATCCAAATTTTGGTCTTTCTCCTTTTTGAGATTTATATGGTCTGTGAATTGATTCTTTATTATTCTAAGCTTTTTGTGCTAATACCCACTTATCAGTGATCCCATACCATGTGTGTTGTTTTTTAATGATTGGGTTACCTCAATCAAGATGATAGCTTCAAGTTCCATTTATCTGCCTAGGAATATCATGAAATCATTGTTTCTAATAGATGAGTAGTATTCCATTGTGTAAATGTCCCACATTTTATGTATCCATTCTACTGTTGAAAACCATCTGGGTTCTTTCCAGCTTCTGGCTATTATAAATCAGGCTGCTATGAACATACTGGAACATGTGTCCTTGTTATATGTTGGAGAGTCTTTTGTGTAAATGCCCAGGGGTGTTATAGGGGGGACCTCAGGGAGTACTATGTGCCATTTACTGAGGAATCTTCAGACTGATTTCCAGAGTAGTTGTACCAGCTTGCAATCGC
The DNA here is from genome assembly GCF_963924665.1 of Micromys minutus. Classification (NCBI taxonomy): domain Eukaryota; kingdom Metazoa; phylum Chordata; class Mammalia; order Rodentia; family Muridae; genus Micromys; species Micromys minutus. The sequence goes on along the minus strand of NC_137984.1, from coordinate 42,799,291 downwards.
ACCAAATATGGAGGACTGATCTTTTTTCTCCACAACCTTGCCACCATCTGCTTTCACCTGAGATTTGATCTCAGCCATGCCACTGGTTTGAGTGGGAATCACAGGGTTGTATTGATTTGCATTTTCATGATGACTAAGAATGTTGAGTATTTGTGAAGGTACTTCTCACCCATTGGGTATTCTTTCATTGAGAATTCTTTGTACTCAATTTTTTTTTAAATAGCATTGTTTGATTCTCTAAAGTCTAACTTCTTGAGTTCTTTGTATATATAGTATATTAGCTCTCTATTGGATGTTCAATTGATAACTATCTTTTTCCATTCTGTTGCTTGCTGTTTTGTTCTTTACAGTGTTCTTTCCCTTAGAAAAGCTTTGCAATTTAATGAGATCCCATTTGTTGATTGTTGATCTTAGAGCATAACCCATTAGTGCTCTCTTATGAAAATTTTCCATTGTGTCAATGTGTTGTAAGTTCTTCTCCATTTATTCTTTAATGGTTTCAGTGCACCTGGTTTTATGTGGAGGCTTTTGATCTAATTAGACTTGAAGTTTATATAAAGAGACAGAATGAATCTATTTGCATTCCTCTGTATGCTGATTGCCATTAGAACCAGCAAATTTTTTTGAAGATGCTTTTTCTATTGAATGTTTTTAGATCCTTTGTTAACAGTCAACTAACTATATGTGTGTGGGTCTATTTTGGGTTCTTCAATTCTATTCCATTGATCTACCTGCCTCTCTGTACCAATATGATGAAGTTTCCCCTACCCCCTTTAGAATATTTTTTCCTTACCCCTTTATTAAAAAAAAAAGAAAAGAGATACGTTACCAGATTTTTAAAGGCATTTTGGCAAAATATTATATAAACATTTTTGTCAGTACTTAATTCTTTTAGAGGTTTGATAGGATACATTGAAATTCCACTAGTTACCATAAGATGAAGTACATGGAGGACAGAATGTAACATGAAAACATATTTCTTGTTGGGTATAGATTAAGCATAATGATCTGTGAATAACAAAAATTGCCACAAAGCTATTATTTTATCTTTTGAATTATTAATGATTTGAGGTCCAGGTGTACGACACTCTGAGAGGTTGCTATACATTTATTTTTTTCTCTAAGAAGAACTGAGGATTTCTTTTCTTTTCTTTTTTTTTTTTTTTGGCCTTTGTTTTTCTTCAGATTCATATAGTCTGTGAGTTCTTTCTGGGGTGTTCAGAGCTTTCTGGGGTTAGTATAAAATTATCAGTTACTGCATATTATGTTTGTTCTTTTGGGACTAGGTTGCCTCACTCAGGAAGATATTCTAGAGATGCTTCCATTTTCTTAGGAATTTCATAAAGTGATTGTTTCTGATAGCTGAGTAGTGTGTAAAAAACCCACAGTTTTGTATCCTTTCATCTGCTGAAGAACATCTGGGTTCTTTCCAGCTTCTGGCTATTATAAGTAGGGCTGCTATGAACATTGTGGTGTGTGTGTCTTTGTCGTATGTTGGAGCTTCTCTGAGGTATATGCATGAAAGTGGAATAACTGGGTCTTCAGATAGTACTATGTCCTATTTTCTGAGGAATCGCCAGGCTGATTTCCAGAGTGGTTGTACCAGTTTACAACCCCACCAACAGTGCAGAAGTGTTACTCTTTCTCCGCATCCTCAAAAGCATCTGCTGTCATCTGAGTTTTTGATCTAAGCCATTATGACTGGTGTGAGGTAGAATCTCAGGGTTCTTTTAATTTGCATTATTCTGATGAATAAAGATTTCGATCACTTCCTTAGATGCTTCTTGGCCATTCAGTATTCCTCAATTGAGCACTTTTTGTTTAGCTCTGTACCCCCTTTTTTAATAGCATGATGACTGATCTGTAACGGAGCCTGAAGTAAGTGATGGTGAATCCCAGAAATGTTCTTTTATTGTGGAGGGTAGTTTTTACTATCCTGTTTTTATTTTTTTCTTTTTTTTATTATTGCAAAGGAATTTGAAAATTATTCTTCCTAACTCTAGGAAGAATTGAGTTGAAATTTTGATGGAGATTCCATTGTATGTATAGATTGCTTTTGACTAGATGGCCATTTTCCCTGCATTAATCCTGCCAAACGATAGGCATATGAGATCTGCCCATCTTCTGAGATTTCTTAAATTTCTTTCTTCAGAGACTTAAAGTTCTTGTCATACAGATCTTCCACTTGCTTGATTAGGATCACACCAAGGGTTATATTATTTGTGACTATTCTGAAGGGTGTCATCTCTCAAATTTCTTTCTCATTCTGCTTATTCTTGGAGGAGAGGGAGGCTACTGATTTATTTGAGTTAATTTTATTTATATCCAGCCAGTTTGCTGAAGTTGTTTATCAGGTTTATCAGTTTTCTGTTGGAATTTTTCAGGTCACATAAATATATTATCAAATCATCTGCAAATAGTGATATTTGACTTCTTCCTTTTTAATCTGTGTCCCTTTCACATTTTTGTTGTCTAATTGCTCAGGCTAGGACTTCCAGTAGTGTATTGAATAGGTAAAGAGAAAATGGACATCCTTGTCTAGTCTCTGATTTTACTGGTATTGACTAATATTTCTCATCAGTATTTTGATATTGGGTACTGGTTTGCTGTATAATGCTTTTAGTATGTTTAGTTACTGGTCTTGAATTCTGAATCTTTCCAAGATTTTTATTATGAAGCAGTGTTAATTTTGTCAAATGCTTTCTAAGCATCTAATGAAATGATCATGTGTTTTTTTCCCTTTGAGTTTGTTTATATAATAGATTGCATTGATGGACTTCCATATATAGAACCATCCTTGCATCTCTGAAATGAAACCTACCTGATCATGGTAAATAATTGTTCGATGTATTCTTAGATCCATTTTGCAAGAATTTTATTGATTATTTTTACATTGATATTTATGAGGGAAATTGGTCTGGAGTTCTCTTTCTTTGTAGTGCCTTTCTATGGTTTAGGTACAAACATAATTGTAGATTTGAAAGATAAATTGCATAGTGTTCCTTCTGTTTCTATTTTGTGGAAGAGTTTGGAGAGTATTGGTATTAGGTCTTCTATGAAGGTCTGATGAAAATATGTACTAACTCACCTGGTATTGTCTTTTTATTTTCAGTTTAAAGACTTTTGATGATTATTTCTATTTCTTTATGGGATACATTTAAAAATTTATATGATCCTGATTAAACTTTGGTATCTGGAATTTGTTTAAAAAGTGGTCCATTTCTTCCAAATTTTCCAGTTTTGTTGCGTATAAACTTTTATAATAGGAACTGATAATTGTTTTTAATTTCCCCAATTTTTAATGTTATATCTCCCTCTTAGTTTCTGATAACTTGAGTGCTGTCTCTGTGCCCTTTAGTTAGTCTGTCAAATGGTTTATCAATCTTACTGATTTTCTCAAAGAAAAAATGCCTGGTTTTGTTTATTCTTTGTACAGGTCTTTCTTTTTCTACCTTGTTCATTTCTGCTCTAAATTTGATTATTTCCTGCCATCTACTCCTCTTGAATGTATTTGATTGCTTTTGTTCTAGACCTTTCATGTGTGCTGTCATGCTGTTAATGTATACTCACTCCAGCTTCTTTGTGGAGGCACTCAGAGCTACTAGTTTTCCTCTTAACATTGCTTTCCTTGTATCCTTTAAGTTTGGGTATGCTGGGCCTTCATTTTCATTGAATTCTAAAAAGTTTATTTTTCTTACTTCTTCCTGGACCAATATATAGAGTAGAGCATTGTTCAACTTCCACGTGAATATGGTTTTTTTGTTGTTTTTCTTGTTGTTTTTATTGAAGACCAGCCTTAGTCTATGGTGATCTAATAGGATGCCAGTATTTCAACCTTCTTGTATCTGTTGAGGCCTGTTTTGTGGCCAATTATATGGTCAGTTTTGGAGAAGATACTGTGAGGTCCTGAGAGGATGTTAGGTTCTTTTATTTTAGGATGAAATGTTCTATAGATGTCTCTTATATCCATCTGGTCCATAACTTCTGTTAGTTTTAGTGTGCCTATCTTCAGTATCGGGTTCCATGATCTATCCATAAGAGTCAGATGTTGAATTCTCCCAGTATTTATGTTTTATACAATATATGCTTTGAGATTTAGTAGGGTTTTATTTATGAATATATGTGCCTTTGCATTCGAATCATAGATGTTCAGGATTGAGAGTTCATCCAGATAGAATTTTACTTTGATGAGTATAAAGTGTACTTCCTTATCTTTTTTGAAAACATTTGGTTAAAATCAATTTTATTTGATATTAGAATGTGTACTCTAGCATATTTCTTAGGAACATTTGCTTGGAATTTTTTTCCCAGCCATTTACTCTGAGGTAATGTCTGTCTTTGTCACCATGAAAAGTTTAATGTATTTATCAAAATGCTTAGTCCTGTTGACATATCAATTTTGTTAGTCTATGTATTTTTATTGGAGAATTAAATTCATTGATGTTAAGTTATTAAAGAATAGAGATTGTTGTTCCCTCTTATTTTTGTTTTTAGAGGTGGAATTATGGTTGTGTGCTTTTCTTCTTTTAGGTTTGTTGCAAGATTAATTTCTTGGTTTTCTTAGCATGTAGTTTCTCTCATTGTGTTGAAGTTTTCCACCTATTTTTCATTGTAGGGTAGATTTTTAAAAAGATATTGTGAATAACACCTAATCAGGATCTTTTAACTTTCATAGTCTCTGTTGAGACATCTGGTGTTATTCTGATAAGGCTGACTTTATATGTTACATGACTTTGTTTTCCCCTTACTGGTTTCAATATTATTGTTTTATTTTGTGCATTTGGTGTTTTGACTATTATGTGGCAGGAGGAATTTTCTTCTGGTTCAATCTATTTGGAGTTATTCATGTCATTCTTAAACCTCTCTATCATCATTATGTGGTATACATTTCAATACAAATCCTGTTTGTTTTTCAAGTGTATTGAGATATCCACTAGTTGATGTGGTAGGAGAACTGGGTTCTGATGTTACCAGGTTGTCTTGATTTTTATTACTTAGGTTCTTGGACTTGCACTTGCCTCTTGCTATCTGGTTATCTGTGAAGTTATCTTCCTGTTTCTGACTGGAGCTTGCCCTTCTTGTGGGCTTGTGAACCTTTGTGCTTAGGGGTGTGAGTGATCTGGGTGATCATCTGTCTGCTGGCAGCTATTGGGTCCCAATGGTAGTGGGAAGGCCCTATCTCTAGGCACAGATGGAGACTGCAAGTGTCCAGTCCCATGCATCCTGTGATTCCTTTGCCCTTTGTGTTCCTGGAAGGTCTCTCTTTGGACAGTAAGGAGACAGAAAGTGAGGTCTCACCTGTAAGCTCAGGTTTGGTAACTCTCTTGGGTGATCAGCTCCCCAAGTGCAGGTTGTGGGTCATGATTTTAATGAGATGGCTCTGTAAACAGATAGAGACCAGACAGGACTGCTTGTTTTTTTTTTTTTTTTTTTTTTTTTTTTGTCTAGAATTCTTATGTATCACATTGGAAATTTTATCATTTTCATCTTTGTTGCTTTTATTTTTAAATTTTCTCTCCAATTTCACTTGTAATTTAGCTGTTTGTATCTTTTTATGTGTGTGTGCACATGTGTGTGTATGTGTATGTGCATGCATGTATGTGCATGTGTGATGTTTCTTCTGTTTCTTGTTTCCTCTCTCTCTCCTGAATTATACTCATGGTATAGCTATCAAGTGAAGTGCTCACATAAACTCTCATAAAAACAGAAGTGATAATCATGACATATTCTCATGGCTTAAGAGGAGAAATTTTAGAGAAGTAAGCAAGACCTACAGTCTTTAATATGCACAAAAAGTATTTCATGGTAAAAATAAATGTACAAAAAATTATAATAGGTAAATTAAGCAACTTTAAGTTTGCCATTCAGAAACAAGGTTCAAGGGAAAACTGTTTAGTCTCAGCATGGAAGAAAGCATGGATGAAATTATCTCAGATTCAGATAAATATATTATAACTATATGATACATTTATTCCATGGGCACTTTTGGAAGTCAATGGAATATGAATAAACTAAGGGTTATAAAATAAGCCTATATTCCTCAAATTCCATTCCATTTTTTATCTCAAGAAATATACCTCAAGAACATACTTTAGAAAACATACTTTACAAACCAAAGCAATAGCAATTGATGGTAATTATTGATTGAATCTGGTTATTTATCCACTTAATTACTATCTCTCTTATCAACTATTCTTCTGTCTATCCAGATGGATCTGTGTGTAGATAGAACTTAATAAGTCTATTATAGGTAAAAATGCATTTCTGAAATCAGATTTTTGGAGAATGGTTCTAATGCTTTGAATTAATCAAGAATCTGCCTATTCAAATACTGAAGGTCCTGTCCTCAATTTGTTTTTGATATATCAGTAGAGATGCCACTGGCTAAAGGCTGGGTAAAGGGAGATGCGGAGATTGTGGGGCTTTAGATTAGCCTGGGCTAGGGTCTGGTAAAAAGGAGACAGAGTTTTCATAACTAGGGGAAGAAGAATTGGTTGTAGGAGCTGGAGGAGAGAAAGCCGAACAGCCATGTGAGAATTCTCGTTGGTGGCCACTGACCACTTTTCAGAGTAGGCCTGGGGTAACAGGAATGTTTAGGAGTTCTGATCCTTTGAGTGACCCATGGTATTTTCATCTTAACTGGTACATGTTTGTGTGTGTGTGTGTGTGTGTGTGTGTGTGTGTGCGTGTGTGTCTGTAGGTTTTCTATTCACTTATCCAGATAGCTCCTGGCAGGTGTGTGAGTACAATCCTTGCTCCAGGGCAAAGGCAGTATAGCTAAACAAATCACTATATCACATAGATATATTTTCTATTTCTAGGTGCATTTGCATATAATATGGCTTATCACTATACTTAATGAAACTCTTACAATGAAGAAAAGGACATTGATTCATTTTCCAAAATCAGAGTTCATAGGTGGGTACAAAGTAAAGTGCTGAAATGAAGATTCTGAAAATTTTGACAAGATATAAAGTACTATGTTTCCAAAGAAATATTTCTTTCCTATATTACTAATTTAGAAAAAAATGACTTTTAAAACTTTAAATCTCTTTAATATCATGCAGATATAAAGAGCCAATTTCTCTCTTAGAGTAAGTATGGAATGTAAAAGTTGAGCAGAAGTGGGAAGCTTTGTCAGGGTAAAAAGTTGCTTTCCTTATTATAACTTTTAATTTCCTGATGTCATCAGCAAATAGCTATTCAAGCACCTACTTAATCCCCTTAGAACATTTTTCTGATTATATTGGTGACCAAAAGTTTAGCCTGGAAATGTTCATTTGAATCATTATGTAAATTACTTTATGAGAGAATATAACCTTGTGTCCTTCTGATGAAAACAGAAACTGGAAGAGGCAATCTGGAATTAACAGTGCCTTCTGTGAACAGTCTCAAAAAAGGAGGGTACCAGGAAAAAGAGAGCTTTGTTTCTGTTTTGTTTTCTTCTTATTGTGCCTTTATACATTTTTGAAAAAAAAAAAGCCTAGTGTAAAAATATTTGTTATGTGTGTGTTTTTTATTTTTGTAAACTGCTACCATAGCAACAAGACAATTGTCCTTTTCTGATAGATAATGCAAGGATGTTACTAAGATTTATCTGATCTTTGGAATGATCTATAATAACTGGAATCTGCGATTTTAAAATATCTTTGAATTTTTTACTAAAGCTGTATTTTCCTCATGGTGCCTTAAGAAATTAATATAAAATTTCTGTGTGGCCACTAGCTGTAAAAGAATGCAAGGCACATTGCCTAAAGTGTAGTGTTTAAGTATATTGGATTTTATATTTATACTGACAGGAAAAAAAAAACATGGAAGTTGATGTAATATAAGCAGCATCTGAATGCATTAATTTTCTGGAATTTTCAGAGATAGTAAGAGAAGTTTATAGAATTTAAACAAGTAAGTCAGTGGTAGACAAATTATCTGACACAGGAAAGAACCTGAATTTTCCTTCTGGTGCACATTACTCCCACAATGTAAGAGTAAGCCACTAGTCAGTGGTTGGATAACTCAGCTCTGAGGTAAATAAAGAGAAACACTGTATGCTAAGTCTAGAATGTGGCCAGTAGCTTCAAGTCTCTTTGTGTGTGTGTGTGTGTGTGTGTGTGTGTGTGTGTGTGTGTGAGTGTGTGTGTGTGTGTGTGTGTGTGTGTGTGTGAGTGAGTGTCTTTTTATCCTAGAAACAAGTGTAACACAGGAAAGTAGGAGAAAAATATCCTATAATGGAACATGCTAAGGGAGCAAACAGAAACTTACAGGATAAGAGAAAATAGTGAGGTGAAGGACACTGCGAATTGACCTAAGCATTGAGAGGAAGCAGGGGAAAGTTATTTCCAAGAAAGTGGGTATAAAAAGTCACATGCAAGGCTACTGTTGCATAACTGAACAAAAAGCAGGCATGTGGGCCAATAAAAGAATACATATCAAATGAAAACTATTGAGCATTTAAGGATAAATCAGGAATGGGTAAAAAAATGGGTAAGAAGAGAAACTAGTGCGTATATCAGGCAAAACTCAGGGTTTATAAAAAAAAATTCTATAGTAGTTTACTAGTTAGTAACCTAACTTCATAATACAGACTAAACAAGATTTATAATAGAATTATCATGGAGAAATGGGAAAATTAAGGTAATAAATACAAAGTAGGGCCCTGCTCATGAACACACCATGCTCTTAAGCTGAAGACAATGAGGGATAAATCAAAAGCCTCTGGTGCAGATAATTCATCAATGGTCTGACATAACACAGAAACCTGCATCCTACTGAATTGACCTGCCAGAAAAATATGACAGGTGAAGATAGCACTTATGAGTTTGGACAAGCCTGGTCTCGCTATGCCATCTGGATTGAAATCTGCAGCAAAGGATTTGAAGAGTGGGGCATTAAGTTTGCAAGATGCTTTTCTATAGTATGTGAGCAAAGAGTTGTTTGAACATCTTTAAATGGTTGAAAACAAGTGAAAAGGAAGATTATCTTTTAAGGAAATATGGAGTGCTTTGTGTGTGTGTGTGTGTGTGTGTGTGTGTGCGCACATGTGACTGTAAGTGTGTGTTTGTGTGGTTTTGTGTGCTGTGTGTGTGTGTGTGTGTGTGTATGTGTGCAATGTGATGTGTGTATGTTAACAGATGGTGGCCAGAAGAGGGTGTTAAATTTATAAAAAGATTTGGACTATCCAAATGGGGATGCTAGTAAGCAAACTTCTGAAATACCAGGGCCATTTCTTTAGAACCATGACATCATTTGGACATGTGAAAATGAAGTGTGATTCAAATAGTGATAGCCATAACATAAATAAAACTTTCCTGGATCGTGTCAGCATTAATTTCATTTTACCTCGTGCTGATAATACAGTGACGTTTACAGAAACAGGTGACTCTGCAATTCTAAAGTAGTTGCCCTATTCTTTCTTACAGAAAGCTCCAAAACCTGTTTTTACTATTGATTTCAGATTGTTGGACAAATTATTATCATTTGCAGTTTGCACTTTGTTGAGTTTGTGTAGAAAACAACCAGAGAAGTTGATCTGAAGCCCTCCTGTAGAAACCATTTATGTTTTGACGCTTTCTTCCTGGAACAGCTGAATATCATAGCCATTGGATTTCCTTTCATTATGTACTGACAATGCACCCTACCTTTCCTTGTTTTCTCAAACAATACATTTTTTTTTGTTTACTAAAAAAGGCCATTCAAATGTTTTGTCTGCATGTCTACCTATTGTCTAAGATTCCAAACTTTTGTAAATACTGAAGACTTTATATGGCAGCTTTTCAATGAAACATACCACTTTATTGCATAAAAACTCTTGCCTTTGGATAATTATTTTATTTCTAAAAGTAAGGCATATATAAGGAAAAATGAAGTATTACAACTTCCAGAATAGACACAAATACTCAGAGCTTGACTCAATTTGTCCAGAACAAAACTTAGAAGCCTTATTTTGTATGAACTACTTGGTCTTTGAAAGTTTCTCTTTAAACATGTTTCTCCTGTATAGCTTTACACTTAAAAGTAAGTTTCCTGGGCAACTTAGATACTTTCAAGTAAATGATTTGTGATTCGGGTCCAAGTGTTAATCCAAGCTTTAATATTTCTAATTAATTAACTTTGGCTATAGCAGCAATAAGCTGCAATGCAAGGGATTACTGAATGACTTATCAAGAATAAAACAAATCCATTATTTGAACAAAATATCTTTAAAACGGTCGCCCGAAACCTACAAAAGCTGTGGAGCATGCTGATATAAAAATCATTCTCAAAAGCCACTTAATTCTTTAAGGTGCTAAAACCCACTCAGCTTAGAAGAAAATCGCAAACTTTAAATACTTTGAGATTAACTGCTTCTCTTAAACACAAACCATCCTCTCTAATGTTTGCACACCTACTGAAGTAGAATTCTTATGCAAAGCAGGGTGGACATCATTTTCTCAAAGGAAGTTGTGGGAGTTTGGTTTATTTTTTCTCTGTCTCTCTGTCTCTGTGTCTATGTCTCTCTGTCTCTCTGTCTCTCTGACTGCCTGTCTCTCTTTCTGTCTCTGTCTCTGTTTCTCTCTGTCTGTCTCTCTCTCTGTCTCTCTCTGTCTCTCTGTCTTTGTCTCTCTCTCTCTCTCTCTCTTTCTCTCACTTCTCACTTTCTTTCTCTCTTTATCTTTCTTTTCAATTCCTTTGTCCTTTCTTCTAACATGAGCATTTTCAAAATACATTGTGCAGTGAAATAACATTATATTTTATGAAACTTTATACTAATAGAAAACTCAAAGAAATTTACTGCAACAAACCTGAATGCAAAGAAAATAATTATTCAAGTCATTTTATATTGACTTTAGTTACTTTTCTCTTTTCCTTTTTTTATTGGATATTCTCTGCATTTACATTTTAGACCAAACCCTTTCAGTAAACACATCCCACCTAAACTTTCCATTGCCTCCATGAAGGTGATCTCTCTCCCAACCAACCTTTCACAGCTCATCACATTGGTATTCCCCTACACTGGAAAAACAAGTTTTCACTGGACCAAGAGCCTCTACTCCCATTGATGCCAGAGAATGCTATCCTCTGCTTCATATGCACCTGGAGTCATGGGTCTCTCCATGTGTGCTCATCGGTTGGTATTTTAGTCCCTGGGGGCTGTGGTGAATTAGGTTAGTTGATAATTTTGTTCTTCCCATGGGATTGCAGACCCTTTAAGATCCTTCACCCATTTCTCTAGCCCCTTCATTGGGGCCCTTGTTTTCAGTCTGCTGGGAGCTGCAAGCACCCTTCTCTGTATTGGTATGGGTTCAGCAGAGCCTCTGAGAAGGCATCCAAATTATGTTCCTGCCAGTAAGCACTACTTGGCATCATCAATAGTGCTTGGGTTTAGTGGTTGCAAAAGGGGTGGCTCCCCTGGTGAGGCAGTCTCTGGATGGTCCTTTCTCCAACCCCTGCTCCTCTATTTGTCCCTTTAGTTCCTCCCATGAACAGTTTGTTCTCCCTTCTAAGAAGGAGATCCACTAAGGAATCTATCTAACTTCTGGCCTACCTTCTCTTTGAACTTCCTGATTTGTGTAAATTGTTTCTTGGGTATTCAAGCTTTTTGGTTAGTGTTTGCTTGTAAGTGAGTACTTACCATGAGTGTTCTTCTGTGACTTGATTACCTCACTCAGGATGATAGCCTCAAGTTCTTTCTATTTGCCTAAGAATTTCATTAATTCATTGTTTATAATAGCTGAGTTGTATTCCTTTGTGTATATGTACCACAGTTTCTGTATTCATTCCTCTATTGAAGGACATCTGAGTTCTTTTCTGCTTCTGGCTATTATAAATTAGGCTGCTATGAACATGGTGGAGCACATGTCCTTGTTAGGTATTGGAACTTCTTTTGGGTATATGCCCATTAGTGGTACAGCTGTATCCTCAAGTAGTACTATGTCCAATATTCTAAGGAACCACCCAATTGATTTTCAGAGTGGTTGTACCAGCTTACAATCCCACCAACAGTGGAGGATTGTTCCTCTTTATTCAAATCCTTTGCCAGCATCTGTTGTCATCTTAGATCTTATCTTATTTTAACCACTCTGATTGGTGCAAGGTAGAATTAGAGTTGCTTTTATTTTCATGTTTCTTAATGACTAGAGAGTTTGAACATTTCTTTAGGTGCTTCTCCTCCATTAAATATTCCTCCGTTAAGATTTCCTGTTTAGCGTTGTACCCCATTTTTAATAGGATTATTTGATCCTCTAAAGATTAACTTATTGGGTTCTTTCTATATATTGGATATTAGGACTCTATCAGATGTAGGATTGGTAAAGATCTTTTCCCAAACCCTTGGTTGTCAGATTGTCCTTTTGAAAGTATCCTTTCCTGTACAGAAAAGTACCCTTTCATGAAATCCCCTTTGCTGATTCTTGATCTTAGAGCTTAAGTCATTGTTCTGTTCTGAAAAATTTCCCCTGTGCCTATTTGTTCTAAACTAATACCGCAATCCTGTGCTATTAGTTTCATTGTACCTGATTTAAGGTGGAGGTCTTTGATTCATTTGGACTTGAGTTTTGTACAAGGAGAGAAAAAAGTATCAATTTGCATTCTTCTGCATGCTGAGTGCTATTTGAAACAACATAATATATTTAAGAGGTTGTCCTTTTTTCATTAAATAGTTTTAGCTTCACTGTCAAAGATTAAGTAACCATAGGTATGTGGTTTCAATTCTGGGACTTCAATTCTTTTCTGTTGATCAACCTGTCTGTCTCTGTACCACTAACAAGTAGTTTTTATAACAAGTGATCTGTAATACAGATTAAGATCATGGATACTAATTCCCCTGGAAGGTTTTTTTTTTATTGTTGAGAATAGTTTATGCTATCCATGGTTTTTATTACTCCAAAGAAATTTGCAAATTGCTCTTCCTAACTCTATGAAGAATTCAGTTATAATTTTGATGGGGATTGAATTAAAGCTGTAGATTGCCTTAGGAAAGATGGAAATTTTTACTATTTTGATCCTTCCAAACTATGAACATGGGATGTCTTTCCATATTCTGAGGTCTTTATCAATTTCCTTCTTCCGAGACTTGAAATTCTTTTCATACAGATCTTTCACTTGCTTGGTTAAGGTCACTCCAAAGTATGTTATATTATTTGTAACTATTGTGAAGAGCTTCAATTCTCTAATTTCTTTCTCAGCTTGTTTATCCTTTTAGTAATTGAAGGCCAATGATTTGTTTGAGTTAATTTTATATCCAGCTCCTTTAATGAACTTGTTTATCAGCTGTAAAAGTTTGTCAGTGGAAATTTTGGGGTCACTTAAGTATACTATCATATCACCTGAAAACGATGATATTTGGACTTCTTTTTTTCCAATTTGTATCCTTTGACCTCTTGCTGCTGTCTGAATGATCTGGCTAGTACTTCAAGTACTGTATTGAATAGGTAGGGAGGCTCTGGACAGGCTTGCATAGTCCCTCACTTTAGTGGGACTGCTTCATGTTTCTTACCATTTAATTCCATGTTGGCTACTTGTTAGCTGTGTATTGCTTTTACTATGCTTAAGTATGGGCCTTGAATTACTGATTTTCCCAAGACATTTAACGTGAAGTTGTGTTGAATTTTGTAAAATGCTTTCTCAGCATCTTGTGAGATGATCTTGGGGTTTTTACTTAGAGTTTGTTTATATAGTGAATTACATTGATGGATTTCTGTATATTGAACCATCCCTGCATACCTGGGATGAAGGATACTTGATCATAGCTAATGATCATTTTGATGTGTTCTCGGATTTTGTTTGAAAGAATTTTGTTAAGTATTTTTGCATCAAAGTTGATGAGGGAAATTGGTCTAAAGTTCTCTCTCCTTTTTTTTTTTTTTTTTTTTTTTTTTTGGTAGGGGCTTTGTGTGTTTTAGGAATAAGAGTAATTTTGGCTTCAAAGAATGAGTTGATTACTATTTCTTCTGTTTCTATTTTATGGAATAGTTTGGAGAGAATTGGTATTAGGTATTCTATGAAGGTCTGATAGAATTCTGCACTAAACCCATCAGGTCCTGGGCTATTTTTGGTTGGGAGGCTTTTGATAACTGTTTTTATTTCTTTAGGTATTATGGGGCTGTTAAAATGGCTTATCTGATCCTAATTTAACTTCCTTACCTGGTATCAGTCTAGAGAATTGTCCAATTCCTCTAAATTTTTAAATTTTGTTAAATATGTGCTTTTATAGTAGGATCTGATAATTTCTTGATTCTCCTAAGTCTCTGTTGTTATGTTGTCCATTTCATTTTATGTTGTAAATTTGGATGCTATCTTTGTGCCCTCTATTTAGTCTGGCTAGGGGTTTATCAATCATGTTGATTTTTTTCAAAGAACTAGCTCTTGATTTTGTTGATTCTTTGTATAGTTCTATTTGTTCCTATTTGGTTGATTTCAGCACTGGGTTGGATTCTTTCCCTCAATCTATAACTCTTGGGTTTATCTACATCTTTTTTTTTCAATAGCGTTCAGGTGTGCTGTCAAGCTGTTAGTGTATGCTCTCTCCATTTTCTTTTTGAAGGAGCTCAGAGCTATGAGTTTGCCTCTTAGCACTGTTTTCAATGTATCCCATAAGTTTGGGTATGTTGTATCTTTATTTTCATTAAATTCTAAAAAGTCTTTAATTTCTTTCTGTATTTTTTTCTTGACCAAGATATCACTGAATAGAGCATTGTTTAGCTTCAATATGTATGTTGGCTTTTTCTTGTTTTAATTGTTATTGAAGACTAGCCCTAGTCCATGGTGATGAGATAGGATCCATGGGAGTATTTTAATCTTCTTATATCTGTTGAGGCTTGCTTTGTGACTGAATATATGAGCAATTTTGGAGAAGGTGCCATGTGGTGATACCTATAAGGTGTATTCTTTTGTTTTAGGATGAAATGTCCTGTAGATGTCTGTTAATTGCCATTGGTTCATAGGCTCTGCTAGTTTCACTGTGTCTCTCTTCAGTTTCTGGTTCCATGTTCTATCCATTGATAAGAGTGGGGTGTAAAGTCTCCCACTATCATTATTGTATGGTGCAATATATGCTTTGAGCTTTACTAAAGTTTTTTTTTTTGTTTTGTTTTGTTTGTTTTTTTGTTTTTTTTTTTTTTTTTTTTTTTTTTTTTTTTTTTTTTTTTTTTTTTTTTGGATGAATGTGAGCACCCTTGCATTTGGAGAATAGATGTTCAGGATTGAGAGTTCATCTTGATAGATTTCTTTTGATGAGCAAAAATTGTTCTTTCTTATCTTTTTTGATGATTTTTGGTTGAAAACCTATTTTATTCAATATTAGGATAGCTATTCCAGGTTTTTCCTTGGGACCTTTGCTTGGAATTTTTTTTTTTCCCAACCTTTTACTCTGAGGTAGTATCTGTCTTTGTTGCCGAAGTGTGTTTCCTATATGCAGCAAAATATTGGAATCTGTTCACATAACCAGTGTCATAGTCTATGTCTCTTTATTGGGTAATTGAGTCCATTGATGTTAAAAGGTATTAAGGAACACAGGATGTTGTTTTCCATTATTTTTTGTTGGTATAGGTAGAATAATGTTTGTGTACTTTTCTTCTTTTAGGTTTGTTGCAAGAAGCTGAATTTCTTGCTTTTCCTAGGGTGAAGTTTTCCTCTTTGTTTTGGGGTTTTTCATCTATTATCTTTTGTGGGGCAGGATTTGGGGACAGATATTGTATAATTTGCTTCAGTCCTGGAATATCTTCATTTCTAAATCCATGGTACTTGAGAATTTTGCTAGATATAGTAACCTACCCTGGCTTATGTGTTCTATTAGTGTCTTTATGACATCATTCCTGGATCTTTAATATTTCATAGTCTCTGTTGAGAAGTCTAGTATAATTCTGATCAGTCTGCCTTTATATGTTACCTTTCATTTTTCCTTACTGCTTTTAGTATTCTTTCTTTCTTTAAATATTTGGTGGTTTGACTATTATGTGTCTGAAAAAGATATTTTTTGGTTCAAATTATTTGGGGTTCTGTGAGCTTCTTGTATGTCTATGGTCAACTCTTTTTTTAGGTTATGGAAGTTTTATTCTGTCATTTTTCTGCAAACATTTATTGGGCCTTTTATTTGGGTGTCTTCAGTCTCCTTGGCACCTATTATTTTTAGGTTTGGTCTTCTCATGGTGTACTGGATTTCCTGGATGTTTATATTTAGAAGTTTTATTTGATTTTTGAATTTTCTCTGACTGTTGTGTCAATTATATCTATGGTACCTTCTGCTCCTGAGATTCTCTCCTCTACCATCTCTTGTATTCTGTTGGTGATGCTACCATCTATGATTCACAATGTCTTTCCTAGGTTTTCCAATTTCAGGGTTGTCTCCTTTTGTGATTTCTTCATTGTTTCTATTTCTGTTTTCAATTACTTCATCTGTTTGGTGTCGATTTCCTGTAGCTTTTTAAGTGATTTGTTTGTGTGTGTGTGTGTGTGTGTTTCCACTTTAAGGCCTTCAAATTGTGTGTGTTCTCCTGGCTTTCCTGTACTTTTTTAAGTGTGTTATTTATGCACTTCTCAAGGATCACCATCATTACCATAAAGTATGATTTCAAGTCTAAATCTTTTTTTTTTAATGGTGAGTTGAGATTTCCATTATTTACTGTGGTGGGAGAACTGTGTTTCGATGTTGCCAGGTTTCCATTTCTTAGATTCTTGTGCTTGTCTCTTGACATCTTGTTATCAGTCCTGCTGGGTGATCTTGATGTCTCTGATTGGAGCTTGTCTCTTCTTTGAGTCTGTGTGCCTGTGTCCTTCAGAGGAAATTTGCTACTGTGTATTTGGCTCACTGGGTAGACTGTAATTTCTGATGCTGGTGGCAGGTAGTGTTCTGTCTGTGGTGGCAAGTCTCTGTTCCCAGGCAGCACTGCAACCTTGGCCCTGAGAGTTCTGGGAGGGACTATGAACTTAGTCCTGGGCTTATGAATGAGAGCTCTCTTGAGGATACTCAGGGATCCCTGCAACCAGTGCGGAGGCTGCCAGTCAAGACTAAACCGACTTTAATTTTATATTTTAATTTTTTACAAGCAACTAGTTTTGAATTTACAAATATAAAATCTAGGCAAATTTTATATGTATTTGACTTGGTTATGCATATTTCCAGTATTTGAAGACTACACATTGAGAAACAATATTCTCAAGTCTCATTCTAATCTAGTAGAGTTTAGCAGATGTTCTTTTAATATATTAGAATAATAGTTCTATTAAAATCATTATTTTATTAACTTACAAAGATTGCAAAACATACCCTTAGCTATTAAAATTAAGCATAAAAAATAATCAAATCAATAATAAATGTGATAAATCATTTCCATAAAAACATATAGTCTTTAAATGAACTGTAACACATGAGTAAAGATTTTTGAGAAACAAAAATTAAAAGTTATATTCTCTATGCTGTGGCAAAGCAACTGAATGAAGAATGTGTTACATTGTTATGATGAAAATAATTTCTCAGAACTATCTCATAAAAAGTTCTGATATTATAGTTCTGTTGAAAATATTTTAGTAAATATAGCATATAAAGAGAGTTTCTGTATTGAAAATAGATTTTTAGTACAATATGTTTTAAAGTATATAGAGGCTAAAACCTCCAGGGTCTTTAAATAAAAACAAAAAGATGTGTTACCATGAAGTTGAATGCAATATACCAGATAACATTCATAATTTTAGGATAGAAATGAGCTAATATAAATAACCCAAAGTCAAAAAAAATTGATATAGCTGTCTCCTGAGAGGCTCTGAGAGCCTGACAAATACAGTGGCAAATACTCCCAGCCAACCATTGGACAAGGCACAGGTTCTCAAATGGAAGAGTTAGAGAAAGGACTGAAAGGGATGAATGGTTTTTGCAACCTCTAGGAAAATCAAGTTATTCACTTCTGGGCATATGCCCTAAAGATGCTCCTACATACAATAAAGACACATTCTCCATCATGTTCATAGCAACATTATTTATAATAGCCAGAAGCTGGGAAGAGTCCAGATGGCCTTCAGTAGATGAATGGATACAGAAATTGTGGTATATTACACAATGGAGTAATACTCAGCTACTAGAAACAATGACTTTATGAAATTCCTAGGAAATTGGATGTATCTAGAGAATATCATCATAAGTAAAGTAAACCAGTGACAAAAGAACAGTCATAATATGAAGTCCCTGAAAATTGGATACTAGCCCCAGAAAGCTCCAAATACTCAAGAAACAATTCACAGACCATAGGAAGCTCAAAAAAAAAAAAAAAAAAAAAAAAAAGATAAAAGAGAAGAAGCCTCAGTCCTTCTTAGAAAAAGAAAAAGTGTATAGCACCCTTTTAGAGTGAGGTACACCTTGTCCTTAAATCACTACTAACTCAAGAGCTAAAATGATAGCCTTGTGGCAATTTTTGGTAGTTAAAACTCATTCTTTAATCTTTACACACCATGAAAACTTTGACTATTTCCATATTACATTTTGTTCTACATATACTTTATGATTATTGTAAATCATAAAATTTTATTGCGCACTATTAAACCTTTAAAAATCAAGTACTGTCAAAATATATTCATATATTTTTATGCTAAAATTGCTTTTTAATAATCTGTACATGTGTCTCTATTTTTTAAAAATAAAGTTTCAAAAAAAATGATCTATGGTATTAAATTCAGGAGCATGAGAGATCTTTCTATCTTCTGAGATATTCTCAGATTTCATTCTTCAGAGACATGAAGTTCTTGTCATAGAGATTTTTCCCTTACTTTTTATTAATTATATTTTGATATTTATTATTGGCTATTTAATCAGATAGTTTTATTATTGAGATAATATTTCAGCAGATAAAGGTAGTTAAAGAGCATGACTGGGTGTAGTGTAAACATACTCTATTTTATTATTTGCAATTGTTTTCTTGAAAATTAATAGTCAAATTTTAAATCATTTATTAGTAATGAAACATATCATAAAATAAAAAAAAATCCTTCCAATTCTCAGTCAGGTATTTGAGCTTTTTTCCTATTATATAGTGTTTGTAATATGTATCTATATATAATTAATTATATAATTACAAATATGTGTGTCCAGCATAATCTCAGGAAAATTCTTACCAATCTCAATTTCCCAAAATTTTGTGTCCAAATTAGGAAAAACATGTCCTGGCCACTGCAAATGTGCTTACACTGTGCATTTAATTATTATTATATTAGAAATATGCATATGCTTTAAGGTGCCCAACACAATGACTTGAACTGTCCCCTATTGATTCATAAAATATTTATTATATTCCAAAGTGTCAAAATATTTCAGCCTATTATTTTCAAAATTTATGATTTTTCTTCTTAATGGAAAGAGGAATCAAATTACTCCTTTAATATGAATGATAAAAATGAATGCTTAAAATTTGTATTTTATATTCTGTAACATTAAATTACACCTAACATTTTCTCTTCCTTTGTGAGTTCCATTTTATTAATAAGAATTCTATTTAGTACACATTTTATTTCTCATAAAAACAAAACCAGGAGCAATGCTGCTATAGCCTAAAAAGCAGTCTAATATGAAATAATAATCTATAATAAATATGTATACACACATGACCGCCTTTCCCAAACACACACACACACACACTGAAAGTTCATCTTGAATGGTAAACTTTTAAGCTTTCACAGGATATACTACAGTTGGAAATTCAAATTTAATTTCACTGCACTAGTATATCATATATATACATTCTTTAAACACTTATACCCTGCTTAAATAAAGAATGGTTTCTTAACATAAAGAATGGCACAGCTACCAGAATTAAAAGACAATTACCCAGAGAACAAAGAAGTGTCTGTGCCATGTGAGGGTGCACAGCTCTAGGCCTTCATAGCCTTCTCCAGTGATTGGCCTTCTCTATGGCAAGACAATAACTGCAATCAGGTGCAAACACAAAGGTTGTTCCAAATGATGGCCATTCATTTTAGGAGAATGAAGGTGATTACCTTGAGGCTTAACAAAGACCTTGTACCCTCATCCTGAAAATATGTATGAAATCAGGATCATGATCTCTCTAATGTGTGACTTAACCTGCACTTTAGGAAGCATTCTCTTAACTCCCTGCAGAAGCAGCATGTGTGAAGCTTTTCCTAGATTTCTTCTTAACTATGGGAAATACTTTATAAATGATAAATAATAAATTGTTGTGATAACATAAATAAAGATTATATAGATGCTTGTATGAATTTAGATGGTGTTGTGGCTATTATATTAACATTATATAATGCAATTATATTTTTTATTAAAGAGAATACAGAATCGGTCATGTGACTCAGACCTGGAATTGCAAAACTTGAAAGTGGATGGAGAAGAATCAGGAGTCCAGAGTAATCTTCAGCTATATGGAAATATAAGTCAGGAGAGGGCTTTGTAGGACTTTGTTTCAAAAGAATAATAACAATATATCAAGAAAGTCGAAGCTTCATGGCATGAGTTAATATTTTTCTATTTCTATTTACTTGTTTGGTTTTTCTTTGTCTATTGCTACACCTGGCCAATGTTTCTACCCAATCACTTGCTCTTTGTTAAGGATATACCATTGGGGAAAAAGCTCAGGCCATCTGCCACCAGGAACAACAGAGATGCAGGAACACAGGCCTGGTGAGACTGCACTGCAAGTAGCCAGGGAGGAGAGAGGTCTGGAACAAGCACAGAAAGTGCCCCCCATTGATTCAGGGGAGCAGGAATTTTAACATAGGAATGTGGTTTCCACCTGGAAGGCCCCTGAGAGCAGCCCAAATGCTGAGACCATCTGCCAGCAGAAAGAGCAGAGATTGAGGGACACAGGGCAGGTACACAGGAGAGACAACAAACAATCACTGACAACAAGACCACATATAATCATAGACAATAAGATGGCAAGAGGAAAGCAAAAGAACTTACCCATTAGAAACCAAGATAAACTGGCAACACCAGAACCCAGCACTCACATCACAGAAAACAGCGGAATGCCAAACACTCCAGAAAAAGATGACTCAGACCCAAAATCATACCTCAAGATGATGATAGATATGCTTTAACAAGAATGGGAGGAAAACATAAAGAAATAGAAGCTTTTAAAGAGGAAACCAAAAAAAAAAAAAAAAAAACCACTCAAAACAATCAAAGAACTAGAGGAAAACAGAACCAAAGAGATGAAGGAATGGAAAAAGGAATTTAAAACAGAAAAGGACACAATAAAGAAAACACTAAAAGAGACAACCCTAGAGATAGAAAACCTAAAAAAGAAATCAGAAGTCACAGATGCAAGCAGTTCCAACAGACTACAAGAGATGGAAGAGAGAATCTCAGGGGCCGAAGACAACACACAAAACATAGAAAAAAAAAGTCAGGGAAGTTGCAAAAGTCAAAAAGCTCCTAACCCAAAATGTCCAGGAGTTTCAGGACACAATGAGAAGACCAAACCTAAGGATTATAGGACTAGCAGAGGACAAAGAATATCAAATAAGAGGCACAATAAATATCTTCAACAAAATCATAGAAAAAAACTTCCATACCCTTAAGAATGAGATGACCGTGAGCATAAAAGGGGCCTACAGAACTCCAAATGGAGTAGACCAGAAAAGAAATTACTCCCGAAACATAATAGTCAAAATGCCATGTGCCCAAAGCAAAGAAAAAATTTTAAAGCAGTAAGGAAAATGGTCATGTAACATATAAAGGCAGACGAATCCGAATCACACTTGACTTCCCAACAGAGAATCAGAAAGCTAGACAATCCTAGAAAACATCATGCAGACCATAAGAGAAAACAAATGTCAACCCAAGCTGTTATACCCAGCAAAACTCTCAATTACCATAGATGGAGAGACCAAGATATTTCAGGAAAAAAATGAAATTTACACAATATCTGACCACAAACCCAGAATCACAACAAATTATGGGTGGAAAACCCAATACAAATTAGGAAACTACAACCTAGTAAAAACAAGAAAATACCTAAGCAAGAAAACCAAATGAAAAAAGACACACAGGCACAATTCTACCTCTAAATGCAGGAAAGAACAACCACTATTCCTTATTATTTGTTAAAATAAATGGACTCAATTCCCCAATAAAAACATATAGGCTACCAGACTGTATACATAAACAGAATCAAGCATTTTGCTGCATAAGGAAACTCATCTCAGAGACAAAGACAGACACTATCTCAGAGTAAAGGGTTGGGAAAAAACCTTCCAAGCAAACAGCCCCAAGAATCAAGCTGGAGTAGCCATTCTAATATCGAATAAAGAAGATTTTCAGCCCAAAGGTATCAAAAAAGATAAGGAAGGGAACTTTTTACTCATTAAAGGGAAATATTTTCAGGAGTAACTCTCAATCCTTAACATATATGCTCCAAATACAAGAGTACCCATTATCATTAAAGCAACCCTACTAAAGCTCAAAAAATATATTGTAGCCCATACAATAATAATGGGAAACCTCAACACCCCACTCTCATCAATGGACATATCATGGAAACAGAAACTGAACAAGGACACAGTTAAACTAGTAGAGATTGTTAATCAATTTGTATTAATAAACATCTAAACAACATTTCATCCTAAAACAAAAGGATACACCTTCTCAGCACCTCTCAGCACCTTCTCCAGAATTGACCATATAATCTGTCCCAAAAACAAGCCTCAATCGATATAAGAAGATGGGATGCAATGAAAGCAGTACTCAAAGGAATACTCATAGCACTGAGTGCTTCCAAAAAGAAACTGGAGGGAGTATATTCTAGCAACTTTACAGCACAGCTTAAAGCTATAGAACAAATGGAAGCAGAAGCACTAAAGAGGAGTAGACACAAAGAAATAATCAAACTTAGGGCAGAAATAGACCAGGTAGAAGCAAAAAGAACCATTCAAAGAATCAACAAAACCAAGAGCTAGTTCTTTGAGAAAATTAAAAAGACTGATAAACCCTTAGCCAGACTAACTACAGGGCAAGAAAAGAGTATCCAAATTGACAAAATCAGAAAGGAAAGTGGAGACATAAGAACTGAAACTGAGGAAACTCAAGAAATCATCAGATTCTACTACAAAAGTCTATACTCACCTAATCTGAAAAATCTGGAAGAAATGGATGAATTTCTAAACAGATACCAAATACTAAAGTTAAACAAGGACAATATAATAATCTCAATAATCCCATAACACCTAAAGAATTAGAAAGAGTCATCAAAACCAACCAACCAAAAAAAAATTAATAAAAAAAAAATAATAAAAAAGAAGCCCATGTCCAGATGGGTTCAAAGAATTCTATCAGACATTTATTGACAACCTAATACCAAAACTCTCCAAACTCTTCCAAAAAATTTACTCAGATGGAACACTACCTATAACATTTTTCTAGGGTACAAAACCCCTCATTCCTAAACCACACAAAGGCCCTAAGAGGAAAGAGAAATTCAGACCAATCTCACTTATGAACATTGATGTAAAAATACTCAACAAAACCCTTGAAATCCAAGTCAAAGAATACATCTAAATGATGATTCACCATGATCAAGAAGGCTTCATCCCTGGGATGCAGGGATAGTTTAATATAAGGAAATCCATCAATGTAATCCACCATATAAACATACTTAAAGAAAAAAATCCATGTTGCCATCTCACTAGATGCTGAGAAAGCATTTGACAAAGTTCAACACCCCTTTATGTTAAAAGTCTTGGAAAGAAAAGAAATCCAAGGCCCATACCTAAACATGATAAAAGCAATATAGAGCAAACAAATAGCCAACATCAAACTTAATGATGAGAAACTTGAAGCAATCCCACTAAAATCAGGGAAGAGACAAGGCTGCCCACTCTCCCCCTACCTTTTTAAGTTAGTACTGGAAGTCCTGGCCAATTAGACAGCAAAAGGAAATCAAGAATATACATATTGAAAAGGTAGTAGTAAAAACATCACTGTTTGCAGATGACATGATAGTGTACATAAGTGACCCCAAAAATTCTACCAGAGAACATCTACAGCTGGTAAACAAGTTCAGCAAAGTGGCTGGGTATAAAACTAGCTGAAACAAATCAGTAGCCTGCTACTCAAAGGACAAACATGCCCAGAAAGAAATTGTAGAAAAGATACCCTTAACAATATTCACAAACATTAAGAAATACCATGGTGTGACTCTAACTAAGCAAGGGAAGGACCTGTATGAAAAGAATTTCAAATCTCTAAGGAAGAAAATTGAGGAAGATTTAGAAAATGGAAAGATCTCCCATGCTCATTGATTGGAAGAATCAACATTGTAGAAATGGCCATCTTACCAAAAGCAATCTAGAGATTCAATCCAATCGCCATCAAAATTCCAACCTAATTCTTCATAGAGTTAGAAAGAGCAATGTGCAATTTCATCTGGAATAACAAAAGACCTAGAATAGTGAAATCCATCCTCAACAAAAAGAAAACAT
The DNA here is from genome assembly GCF_963924665.1 of Micromys minutus. NCBI lineage: Eukaryota > Metazoa > Chordata > Mammalia > Rodentia > Muridae > Micromys > Micromys minutus. The sequence continues at coordinate 42,774,883 of NC_137984.1, read as the reverse complement.
CTGCAAGAATCACTATCCCTGACCTCAAGTTATATCACAAGCAATTGTGTTAAAAACTGCATGGTACTAGTACTAGGATAGGCATTTGGATCAATTCAATAGAATAGAAGATTCAGAAATGAGCCCTCATGTACATCGTCACATAATTTTTGGCAAGGGAGCTGTAAACATTCAATAGAAAAATGGCAGCATCTTCAATAGATGGTGTTGTTCCAACTGGCACTCAGCATGCAGAAGAATGAAAATAGATCCTTTCTTATCACCTTGTACAAAGCTCAAGTGCAAGTGGATCAAAGATCTCCACAATTAACCAGTTATAGTGAAACTATTAGAAAAGAAAGTAAGGAAACCTTGGAACACATAGGCACAGGAGAAAATTTCCTGAACAGAACACCAATAGCTCATGCTCTAAAGTCAAAGATTGACAAATGGGACTTAATGAGATTGCAAAGTTTCTGTAAAGCTAAGTACAGTGTCTTGATATCAAGATGTCAGCCACCTGATTGGAAAAAGATTTTTACCAACCCCACATCTGATAGAGGCCTAATATCCATGTTATACCAAGAACTCAAGAAGTTAGACACCAGAGAATCAAAAACACAATTATAAAATGTGGTACAGAGCTAAACAAATACTTCTCAATTGAGGAATATTGAATGAAATAGAAGCATCTAAGGAAGTGCTCAACATCCTTAGGCATCAGGGAAATGATAATCAAAACAACCCTGAGATTCCACCTCACACCAATCAGAATGACTAAGATCAAAAATATTAGATTACAGCAGATGCTTGCTAGTATTCAGAGAAAGAGGAACACTTCTCCACTTTGTTTGGGTTGTAAATCTATAAGACCATTCTGGAAATCAGTCTAGTTGTTCCTCCGAATATTGGACATGATAGTACCTGAAGACCCAGTTATTCCTCTTCTGGGCATATATCTCAGAGAAGCTCCAACATACAACAAAGACATATGCACCACAATGTTCTTAGCAAAAGAGTTCCACTCAGCTATCAGAAGCAATAACTTTATGAAATTATTAAGAAAATGGATGCATCTAGAGAATATCATCCTGCGTGAGATAACCCAGTCACAAAAGAACAGGCATAATATGCAGTCACTGATAGTGGGATACTAACCCCAGCAAGCTCTTAACAGCTGAGAAACAACTTACAGACTATATAAAGATCAAGGGAAAAAAAAGAAAATAAAAAACCATTATGCTTAATCCTTACACACCAAGGAAACGTTGACTATTTCCAGATTACATGTTTTTTTACATGTACTTTATGCTTATGGTAACTAAGAAGATTTTATGGCATACTATCAAACCTTTAAAAAAATTCAAGTATTGACAACAATGTATTCATATATTTTTATGCAAAAATGCTTTTAAAATCTGTACATTTATCTTTTTTTTCTAAAATAAAGTTGTTCAATTACTAAAATGAAAATTATATGAACAAAAAAAGAATTTATTTTTGCTAAAATACTTTTTTTCTAATATCATTTTATTAAATAGTTTTTACTCTGAAGGAAATATACTCTCTGAGTTATCATTTTCATTCCCAGAGTTCTCTTTTACACAGATCTGGAGTAGAGATGGTAGAACCTGACCTATTTCTAGTCCACATCATTTTTTGATTGTCTTTTTGTTTTTTTTTTCTTTTAAACTTTTTTTTTAAAAAACAAAGATAAAAGAAAAAAAGAAAAAAAATTAAACATTTTTGCATAAATGTATACAAATACAATTGTTTCAGTGCTTGTTTTTTTTTTTTTTTTTTTTTTTTTACAATGAGCAAAAAGTACATGTAAAACAGGGTGTAACCCAAAATTTGTCAATGTGTTCTTGGTGTGATAGTATCACAATATCAGTGACTGCATATTATGTCTGTTCTTTTGTGACTGGGTTATCTCACTCAGGATGATATTCTCTAGAAGCAACCATTTTCTTAAGAATTTGTTTAAGTCATTGGTTCTGATGGCTGAGTAGTAAGTACTCCATTGTGTAAATGTACCACAATTTTTGTATCCATTCATCTACTGAAGGACATCTGGGTTCTTTTCAGCTTCTGTCTATTATAAATAGAGCTGCTATGAACATTGTGGTGCATATATCTTTGTTGTATGTTGGAGTGTCTCTGGGGTATATGCCCAGAAGTGGAATAGCTGGGTCTTCAGGTAGTACAATGTCCAATTTTCTGAGGAATTGCCAGACTGATTTCCAGAGTGGTTGTATCAGTTTACAACCGTACCAACAGTGGAAAAGTCTTCCTCTTTCTTCACAACCTTGCGCTAAAAGACTTTTGTACCTATAATATTAACATTAGCTTTCTAAAGTCATTAGCTTTCTAAAATTCCATATACAACTTCTGATACACTTTCATTATATTTTATTATTATTACTTAAAACTTTTATTAATTTTAAATGAATTTCACATCATGTACCCCCAATCTCATTCATTACCCTTTTCCTGCTTTTCTGCCATCTTGTCTTGCAAACTTCTCCCCAAATCTAAATGATACAAACCAACAAAACTAAAAAATGAATATGAAATGAACCTTGTGTTCTCTGTGGTTTGTCACTGCTTGTCACACAGCATACTCTTTTTCCATACATTTCCTGTTGTATAGTGCACAGAGTTAATTATCTGATTTGAGTTCTCTGGCTTCTGCTACTCTATAAATACTGAATCCACATGCGGACTTCTCTTCAATATTTTGTTGTTGCCCTGTATCATAAAGACCTTTATCTTTTGATCTACAAGTCTTCCCCCCTCCAAATATTCCAGCAGTTCCTTGGTGGTGTAGATGTTGGAATTGGCCAATTCAAAGCTTTTCAACTGGGCCTAGTTAGCTTCTGAGTTGATTATTTCACCATATCCTCAATACCTACACAATCAGCTCTTCCTCACTCTTCCAGCTGATCCCCTGCAATGGGCAGGACCAACTCTCCTTTACTTGTGCCTTTTGGGCCTACTCATTTGCCATCAAAACCAGATCTACAGGGATGCCCAGGCAAGTTGGAGGGCCAGTCATTCTAAATGCTGCAGTCAGTGTAGGTTTCACCTAATTTTTACTAGCTCATGATATGAAGGACAGCTAACCTGCCTGCCTAATGCAGCAAGAGGCAAGGGGAGAAAAGGTCATGACCCCTTTGCAAATGCCACTACCCAATAGATAACTGGGACCAGGTTTTTCATGGTCATGCATTGAAGAGCTTTTTGGAGTTCCTACCACCAGGGCCAGCTATATTGTGTTGCTCAGGTCATGGTTCGCTGATTGTTAATAGACAGTGAGGTATAGCACCATCTCCACAACCCCTTTTTATTAAAATGTTCCCTGGCAACAGCACAAACAAGGGATATACGCATGTCTTTTGGTGGTAATATGGGTCATAGTTACTGACACAATTCCTACTGCTGCATGGCTACAGACCTAGACATGACCCTCAGTTCAGCACTGGCCTGGACTTCACCATGGCTTTAGGTGACTTCACAGGCTACTCATATTTGACTGTTCCTTATCACCCTCATTTCTCCATTTTTCCATCTCTACAAAGTGGTCAAATATGTCTAAATCTCTTCTCTTTCATGTCTCTACCCCATACATGCATATCATAGTACCTTCTTTGGTGGGTGGGCTATGTGGCAGACAGACTTCTGGATATCTTCAAATGTTTCTCAACCCAAATATTCAACAGAAAATAAATCCCTGACCAGAGTTAAACTCAGCACAGATAACTATAATTCAACATGGAGACATCCATTCTCATGATTGAAGTACCACAACTAGTATAGTTAGAAGATAGGCCAATGATGAGAAGTAGTCACAGAAAGATATGTCAAGTCAGCTGTGGGTCTCCATTTGCAGGTTCTGCTCTTCCTCCTGTGCTAGAACACAGCTTTGGGAATCAAAGCTAATCACATAGTGGTCAGTCTTTTCCAAGGAAGGCATATGCCCACTGACACTTGCATTTATTACTGATTCTATTGATGGAAAATGTCACACAATATTACCCTAGGAGCAAGAATAGCCACCACCTTGGTGTCTCCAGTGTGTCACTTCACTACACACTAACTAAACCACTTCTCTTCATCTTCCATTTCTCCACCATCTATTTACTTGATTCTTTTTCTTCCATCACTTCACTAACTTCTTACTTTCTTCCTACCTTGACAGGTCAGGAAGAGCCAGTAAAGAGGCCACTGACATTGTCCTGGCTCTTCTCAACAAGTCATGGTTATATCCCTTTTAAGAACAAGAAAATATATTAAGAAAACTTGCTTTGGAATTTTGGGTATTTTTGGTATCCTGTCATTGTACCTAATATGCCAATCAATACAGAAATTTTATTTCATGTTACCAGGTAGCACTATTTTTAATTATTTTGGCTAAAATTAATATATTCTAAAAATAGAAGGTATGACATGAATCTCAATTTTTATTCCTCATTTTCTCTCACATTTTTATAGCACTATCATTAAATTATTATATATACCTATTTGGTATTTTCACACTCTAGTGAATAGCAATTGGAATCATTTTGTTAACAGCAAGGAAGATTTGCTGGAACAAAAAGTACAAAAGTCATGTCTTAATTACAGAACTAATATTTATTAGAGATAATGTAAACTGAGGTAATATTAATAGTGAGAACACATATGTATACTAACAGGTATGAACATATATACAAAGTGATATGTTAAAAACAGTCAAACAACAGGTAAAGGGTCCATACATGGAAGCCTAAGGATTTTTCTTATTGTAAAAAATAAAAAAATTAAATAATTTTGTTTTGTCAAAAGAACTTAAGAAGAATATAAAGAGAATCATATAAAGTCTTCTAAGTAACTGCAATTCACACTTTCATGATTCATTATATATAAAAATTAAAATCTCATAAGAATTGTAAGAAACTATCTAAAAAAGAATAAGGGCCAGCTGGAAACTTTCTGGGGATGGCCCACACTTCTGCATAACCTGTGATAGAGGAACTCTGAAGCAAGTTCCTAAGAGACATGATCCCAGGGTTGCTACTTGCTGCTATGTTTTTTCCTGTCAATATTATATAGACTAGTGATTCCTTGGTATCAGCCTGCACTACTGACCAGATTTTCTGCAGATTAACATTAAGAAGTATTCTCATGTAGCAATGCTGTATAGAAAAGTTGATGATTTCACAGTTCCTAATAATGATTTTGTGAAAATTCATAAATTTATTCAAGTAATTTTGAGCCTTCTAAAAGCTGCAATTAAAGCTCTGTAAACCATGTGTCCCCGGCTAATTGCACTAGGATAAAAAAGGAGGCTTGAAATAAGTTTATAATCAGGGAAAATACTCTTTCTAGGTTACCTGTGATACCATTATCTGGTAACTATAGGTCATAAACTGGTAATGGACAACTTATTGTAGGAACAAAAGAAAAAAAATCCAACTATTGTCTGATTGATCTATACAAAACTTCATAATAATAAGACATAAGGAAGAAGATTTCCCTATTGACAAAACCTTGCTAACTTTAAATATAGATAATGATCTAGTCAAGTGCTATTCTTAATGGAAAGACATGTAAACAATTTTGATGGCCATTTTATGATACAAACTATTGACTTGAACTTGCTATGAATGCATAAAATGTGAAGATGCTTGAAAAACCATGGGATCAGTTATCCTGAAAAAGTATAAGAACTAAAAACAACAGTAAAATTAGGGTGCAGTATTCTTCAGCTTTATCCAATATGTTTCTCTTTCACTTTCTGTCTCTTCCCTCCTCTCCTTTCCTCTCTTCCTGTCCTTTCCCCTCACCTCCCCTCCCCTTCCTTTTGTTATCTCTCTTCTTCAAAAGTAACTTCAAGCTTCTCCCTAAAGCTGGCTGAGGCCTGTGTCAAAGAGAAAAGAAACAAATTAATTGAGACTTAATTCCCTGTAGCTAACAACAGCTGCTAATTATGAAGCTTTTGTCCTTAGAATAGCAAATATTTATATACAGAAGAACAGACAATGTAAAACAGCAATGGTCCCAATCTCTGACTACATACCTTTTTTGCTGTGTTTCTCAGGAGCCCCTGAGATTCTGTGGCTGTACACCAGCAGAGAATATTAAAAAATAAATAAAACCTTGTTATATTTATACACATATGAAGAAAAATGATGCTGTTTCTGAATAAATAGGTTAGCTATCTATGTGGTGTTATCATTGCAGAGATAGCACCATTGACAATGTCCAGAAGTACTTTATTTGTAACGACCTGGTAGTTAACAAGGTGGAAAGGCTCACAGTAGTCTCAGGAAAATATTATCTAAGCAGAAACTGCATGTAATAACATTTATTTATAAAGAAGAAATTATATTTTAATAAAAGAGAATTTACTTTGGTAGTTTTAACATAACATGTTGAAAACAATCCATTAAAAACTTTCATAGGATAATTAACCTCCTTGAACCAGGAAGTAAATGTATTATGTTGTAAGTAGAAACACCATGGGGGAGGTCTTAGACAGGAGTTGACCTATGAAAACTATAGTTCCTTTTAAATAAAAATCTAGGGGATCCAAGATGATGACAATATAGGATGCTTGGCTTACCCAAATGAACTCTGTTATTCAGGTGGAAGAGAATAACAAACCTTTCTGTGGTTTCCAACTATATGCCTCCAGGGATATGTTCTAGGATGGTTATGTAAAATATCTCACAGATGCTTTATTCCATTAACATTTGCAAAATGTGGGTTTCATCCTCAAGAGCCTTCTGTTTTGTTTAGGGCAAGATAGGGTAAATGTTGGAGCAATCTCATTAGCATCGAAAAATACCAAGTTGATCAGAGAGTAATTCTAAAGCAAACACACATGGTCCTGTTACAGAGTTACCTAGAATTTACTAATGATCAACTGGTGAAAACCATGCTTTTCAATAATATGTTCATGTCAGTTTCTCTGTCTCTTTTAAAATCACAAGTCCTCCTATTTTTAAGAAAATCAAAATTCAAAATATTTATTTCACACATAGCAGAAACATTTCACTTAATTGGTTTCTGTTTTCTAGGAAAAGAATGTTTTGTTGTTGAAATGCATCATCAAAGTATTTTCATCATATACTAAGTATTTGTTTGAGGAACTGTTTTAAATGGGCCAAGTTTATTATTATCAACTCGATGATGGACAATAATAAAACAATTATTTTTCTGTCAACATAAATGTTAGAACAGACTATATTTAAAATTTTTTCTGCCTCCAGAAACTATTTGCCACAAGAACACACAAAAATCAAGGAGTTCTCATTCACATTTCAAATTTCACATATCATGAAAGGAAAATTTTATTCAACTAAGATAAATGATGATACACTGTTGTTTTATGATGCAGTTTTTTTTTTCATTTTCCTCTGTAGTTAGATCTGATGGAAGACAGACATCATCAAGGATTTTTTAGAAGGTTTGTGTAGTGGTAAAATAAAGAATCCAACTTTTCTTAATTCAGCCAGTACAAAATTGCACCAAGATCACTTCTGGATAATAAACTAATAGCTAACATGATTATATTTATGTTTAATTATGAAAACTCAGGGGATATGTTCAATGTATTTTTTAATAACTAGTACAAACTCAATGGTAGTAAATTGTAGACATAATGTTTCAATTGGTAACTCTCCTTAATTTCTCTCTCTATCTATATAAAATATAAAAGTAATTCGAAAATTACTTTAACTTTTCTTTCTCAGTTTTCAAAGTTCATGTTCTATTATCTTAAAAATTATAATGTATTCCTTGACAATTTCAAACAATACATTTTTGTTATTTCAACATTTTACATATTCACTTTCTCATTAGTACTCAACCTCAGGTATATATTAGTCAATTGATCCTGAGTATGGGCACTAACGTCGTCTTGCAAATATCAAATATTCTTGATATTTGCAGAGTTACACCATTGAACTAAAGTACTTTCCCCTTTCTACCAGCTATCATTTATGAATAGCTTCCTGACATTGATAGGTCTTTGTGTCCCCTTAATTATCTACATATAATAATTAAGTAATAACAGTATAAAATACAAAATTTAAAAGTATTCTACAATTTACTACATGCAGAAATGTTTTTCATGCCTGTTTGTGGGAGTGATTCTTTTATAATATCCTCTCTTGAAATTTCATCAAATTTCAATATTTTTTCAAAATTCAACTTGGCAACATGGCATGTGAATGATATTCATTTTTTTCTTAATATATAAATTTAATTTCTCCTGAATATATTCAAGAGGTCTTTTCCACAGTATTATGTATTCCCATTTAAGTGCAATATTTTCTTTGATTATTCTGTTTTTTGCTTTGTTTTGTTTTGGTAATGCATGTCATTCATTTGCTTCAGACAATGGAAAAGATTTAGGTAACACACTAGGAAGTAAGAAATTAATGTTATATACAGCTGATGCCAGCTTTAGATGTTTTGAGTTGCATGTTAGAAAAATATGTGTAATGCCACTCTCTTATGAATATTTGATCAAGCATTGCTTTAACAATATTTATCTGAATAATATTTATTCAACATGTATTTTAGGTTCAGTAAAAAGAAATTAAATATCTCTAAATGTGTGAACCTATGTCTTGTTCTTCAATTTGACTCACTTGATCACTATGTCTCTTTTATGTCAATTCCATGTTGGTTTTATTACTATAGCCCAGTAGTAAAGTTTTAGAACAAAGATAGTGATATTTTCATTTTTTTAATTATCACTATTGTCTATTCCTATTGTTAGGTTATTTTGTTTTTTTGTCTTTTTTATTTTTATTTTTTTGCATGTGCGTGTGTGTTCATCTGGAGGTGAAAATTGCAAATTCACATTGTGTGAAGTGTAGTGTTGGAATTTTGAGAAAGCTGAATTGAATCTACAGATTCTTTATAGTAGGATAGCCTCTTTTCTATCATATTAATTTTACCAATTTAGGAGCAAGGGAGGTCTTTCCATCTTTTAATATTTCAATAATTTAATTCATTAATGACTCAAAATCATGAATGCAGAGTTTTCCCAGTGGACTTTTAGGGTTATGTTTGTATATAACCATAATATACATGCAGAGGACCTATCTCAGATCCATGAAGGAACAGTGATGGTCAGTTCTGTCTTGTGATTCCTTGTTAGTCTTGGTTAGCTGATTTTATGGCCCTTGTTCTCTTAGTGTTTTTGACCCCTCTGTTCCTACAATCCTACTTCCCCAGTTCCTATAGGGTTTTTAGATTTTTGCAGCTATTACTCTTAGTTGATGAATGACACCTCTCTGTAGACAATTGATTCAGGCAACAATATATGAGTATAAAATAATATAAATAGTGGTCATTTCACTAAATTTTTTTTCAGTTGAGGTTGGTTCTATCCTGGGCTTCTGGGTTGTTAATATATTTTTTCTGGCCATCCAAATATTTTCAGGTTTGGGATCAGTCTTCTGATGTGAGCTTCAAATTGGACTACTCATCAGGAACCTCTAAGAGTTCCATGCAAACATTACCCAAATATAGAGTTGGCAAAACTACATTTTCATACTGTAGCTTATTTTGTTGTATTGATTTTGTCCTTTGCCTTTCAGAAGATTGTTGGTTTCATAAAATCCCATTTATTGAATTTTGATCTTAGTGCCTAAGCTACAAGTATTCTTTAAGAAACTTAGCTTTTGTGACAACATGTTCAAGGCTATTCCGTACTTTCTCATTTATTAGATTTAGTGTATATGGTTTTATATTGAGGTCCTAGATACACTTGGACTTGGTTTATGCAAGGATCTATTTGAATGTGTCTAAACCACAATATCCATTTAGTCCTGCAATATTTGCACAATGAAAAACACTTTCTTTTTTCCATTGTGCATTTCTGTTTTCTTTATCAACAAATAATGTTTATAAGATTGTAACTAATATCTGGGTTATCAATATGATTGTATTGATTGACCTGTCTGCTTTGTTTTGTATTTTTGAGGCTTATTTACTTTATGTTTGTTTTTATGTAAGTACTATGCAGTTTTTATTACAATAACTATGTAGAACACCTTAAAATCAGGATTATACCTTTAGGACTTTGTAGGTTCTTCTGTGTCTAGGAATCTCTTAGTTATCTTAGAATTTTATTTTCCATATGAGGTTGAATATTATTTTTTTTATATCTAAAAGAAAATATGTTACAATTTAATAGGAATTTTGTTGTATCTGTAGTTGCTTTTGGAAAGATGGCAACTTATATCTAGTCATCTGGGAGTGGGGGGTTATGTCTAGGTGCTGACTTCTGAGTTGGTCTTTGTTGGGTGGGTGTTTTCTTCCTAGGTTTTGATTTCCTCATTAGTCTTCTGGCAGTAGAAGACTGTGGTGATATAAAGAGTCTTCACTCTAATTGGAATTTAGACTTCTGATGGCCAAGCTATCTTCTGCATGAGCAGATATTTTCCATAGTTGTGAGCTCAAATTCTAGTGGCTGACATAACCTGTTTTCCACCCGTGGGTCTTCCATTGAAGTTTGGGAGAAGGTGTCCTAGAGGGTAACCTGATCTCTATTTGAGTAGTAGACGTCTGCCAGATTTGTGGATTGGGATACAGTAAGGAAGGAAGAGATGTAAGGCAGTTGGTGGAACTTTGAGTGGGCAATGAAGAAATTGGAGGAGTTAACAGCAAAATCTTATTGGAATTCTGGTGACTGGGGTCACCTCTTGTGGAGCATGGGTTACATTCTCATAATACTTTTAAAGTACTTTGGAGACAATTCAAAATGATTCATTTTGACAAGGACTTCAAAATATTTTCTTAACAAAATAAAATAGAGTAAGATAAAACAAAAAATATGAACTCTCACACATATGGTCACTTGATTTTTGACAAAGGAATTGAAAACATTCAATGGAAAAAGGACAGCCACTTCAACAAATGTTGTTGGCTCAAATGGCAGTCAGCATGAAGAATGAAAATAGATCCTTTCTTATGTCCTTGTACAAAGCTCAAGTGCAAGTGGATCAAAGATCTCCACATTAAACCAGGTACACTGAAACGATTAGAAGAGAAAGTGGAGAAAACCTTACAACACTGTTAAGAAAATAAAATGACAACCAACAGATTGGGAAAAGATCTTTCCCAATCCCATATCTGATAGATGTCTAATATCCAATATATACAAAGAACTCAAGAAGTTAGACTCCAGAAACACAAACAATCCTCTTAAAAATTGGGGTACAGAGCTAAGCGATGAATTCTCAGTTGAGAAATATTGAATTACTGAGAAGCATCTAAAAAAATGCTTGACATCCCTAGTCATCAGGGAAATGCAAATAAAAACAACTCTGAGATTCCACCTCACACCAGTCAGAATGACTAAGATAAAAAGTCAGATGACAGCACATGCTAGCAAGGATGTGGAGAAAGAGGAAAACTCCTCCACTCTTGGTGGGGTTGCAAGCTGGTACAACCAATCAGGAAATCAGTCTGGCACTTCCTCAGAAAATTTGACGTAACACTACATGAAAATCCAGTTATTCCACTTCTGGGTTTATACCCCAAGGATGCTCCAATACACAATAAGGACACATGTGTGGGGCGCCGCCTGCACATTCTCCATTACAAGATGGCGCAGACATCCGGCTGGAGTTAGCAGTAAACAAGCCATGTGCGCACGTGCTGGGTAACTTTCCACTCCTTGAGCTCTGCCTCTCCCGTGGCGTCATAGGGCCTGATGAGTTTCAACCAATCAGGGGGCTCCGCGTCCAAGGCAAAGACTGATCCCTTTATAAGGGGACGGGCTAGATACTTCGGGTCCTCTCGTTGGTCTCATTCGTCTTGTTCGTCTTGTTCATCTTCTTGGTCTTCTTCGTCTTCTTCGTCACGTGTAGCAAGTGCTGGTTCTCGAGAGCATTAAAGTTTACCGCAGAAGGATCCTATTTCGTGTGCCGCGTCGTTCTTGCAGGCGAGACGGTTGCGCCGGACATCTGGTGCCTGAACCCGGGAACTCGACCACTCCATCGTCTGCACCAGCGAAGGACCCCTGTCTCCGGCTAGGGAGGATCCCGAACTGTGGGGAGATAAGTTCGGCAAGGTATGTCTGACCCTGGATCTTTCTTTAAATTTGGTTTAAATCTTCTGCGGCCTGGGAAGAGTCCGTAGAGGCTCTGGTCTTTGTCAGTGCAGTTTTTATTCTCTTCCTCTTAATTTCCTCTTGTGTCCAACAGGGCTGGTGTTAATTTTGTGCTTAAGTTGGATGTAGATAAGCTGAGGCACCCCTGCGTTCCATAAGTCTTTGTAGATAAAAAAAGCGGGAACGCGCTGAGACTTGCCTTTCAGTTTCACTTTGTACCGCCACGCAAATAAGCCGCGGGCATTACATCGCTGTGATGGGCTCTTCACACTCGACCGTTACAGCCCTGCAGTCAATTCTTAAGCAGAGAGATTTAGAATTTCCCACCCGCATCTTGCAGCATTTCGTAAAAGAGGTTGAGCGTACTGCCCCTTGGTTTGCGGTCTCTGGGTCTCTCTCACCAGCCTCATGGAAGAAATTGGGTAGAGAATTAGACTGTGCGCAGAATGCCAGAGACCTCGGGCCCGGGACCATGGCCATTTGGAGGATGGTACAAAATTGTTTAAAAGATGAGCGTTGTAGGCCCGCCGTCGCTGCGGGGCAAGAGGTATTGAGTGAAGTCCAGGATAGACTATCAGAAGCCGAACAGAGTGAGAGGATGGGCGCACGCAGGAAAAGATATTTCCCCCCTAAGGAAAAAGGACCTCGAGGTACGCTGTACAGCGGGAGAGTTGTTACCCACAAACCTTAAGATTTTCATTCCCTTATTCACTCTAATATTAAGAAAAGGGGAGTCAGCTTGTACCCTGTAGAAGACTTTGATGCTCTTAACATTGATAGCCTCGAGACTTCAGATGATGATGATGATGACCGAGAAGGCTTAGACCCAAAAGGAGAAGCAGAGCTAGATAAAAAAAGCTGCTAGATATGAGGAAGAGAGGTTTCACCCTGATGAGCAGCGCAGACCTCTGCATGCGCCATTAGCCGTTCCAACAGCACCTCCTATACCGACACACCCTCCTCCTTATGAGATACGCGTACCTTTGAAAGCCTTCTCATTCCTCCCAGAGAGAGTAAGGTGACAGGTGTGTCTTGCATTATGCCACAAAAATTTGATGATATTAAAAGAGGCATTTCCTATATTGTTACAGGCCCTAAAAAGTAAGGGCCTATATATTGCCACAGAAAAGGTCCAGATTTCTGATACCGGTCAATTCCTAGGGTCTGTGGTATTCCCTGATAAGATTGTCCCTCAAAAGCTCGAGATAAGAAGAGATCACCTCCACACTCTTAATGATTTTCAAAAATTACTGGGAGACATCAATTGGCTTAGACCTTTTCTTAAGATTCCTTCTGCTAAACTTAAACCCTTATTTGATATTCTAGAAGGAGATCCTCATGTCTCCTCACCTAGAAGTTTGACCCCACAAGCAGAAAGAGCATTACAGTTGGTAGAAGAAGCTATACAAGATGCACAATTGGTTCGCATAGATTATGATAAACCTTTTTCATTATGTGTTTTTAAAACGAACAGACTCCCTACTGCTGTGCTTTGGCAACAAGGACCATTATTGTGGGTACATCCTAATGCCTTGCCAGCTAAAATAATTGACTGGTATCCAGATGCTGTGGCACAATTGGCGCTGAGGGGACTAAAATCTGCCATCACACATTTTGGCACTGAACCACAGTTGCTAATTGTTCCCTATAATGCCATGCAAGTTTCCACTCTTGCTGCCACTTCGAATGATTGGGCTATCTTAGTCACTTCCTTTTCTGGAAAAATAGATAATCATTACCCAAAACATCCAATTTTACAGTTTGCTTTAACTCAACCTGTAGTTTTTCCCAAAGTAACGTCCCGTAGTCCCCTAAAAGAAGGGTTAGTTATTTATACTGACAGTTCCAAGACTGGACTGGGGGCTTTTGTGGTTAATGGGTAGGTCTATTTGAGGCAGTATACAGAAGCCTCTCCACAAGTGGTAGAATGTCTAGTGGTTCTTGAGGTCTTACAACGTTTCTTAGAACCTATAAATATAGTGTCTGATTCATCTTATGTTGTTAATGCTGTCAATCTGCTTGAGGCAGCTGGCATTATTAAACCGTCTAGCAGAGTTGCGTCAATTTTTGCGCAAATTCAAAACTGCCTTCTAGCCAGAAGATCACCCTTTTATATTACTCACATTAGAGCTCATTCTGGATTGCCAGGACCTATGACTCAAGGCAATGATTTGGCAGACAGGGCTACAAAAATGATTGCTATAGCCATGTCTTCACCTCTAGAGGCTACTAAAAGTTTTCACAAAAACCTTCATGCAACTTCTGAAACTCTGCGGCGCCGCTTTTCCATTTCCAGAAAACAGGCTTGCGATATTGTGGTCAATTGCCAAAATTGCAGTCAGTTCCTGCCTGCGCCCCACTCGGGAGTTAATCCTCGGGGCATCCAGCCTCTTCAAATATGGCAAATGGATGTTACCCATGTCTCCTCCTTTGGTAAGCTGCAATATGTACATGTATCCATTGATACCTGTTCGGGTATAATTGCAGCCACTCCCTTATCTGGAGAGAAGGCCTCACATGCCATCCAACACTGCTTGGAGGCTTGGAGTGCCTGGGGTAAATCAAAGTTCTTAAAGACAGATAATGGGCCTGCTTTTACCTCACAAAAATTTCAACAATTTTGTAGCCAGATGGCTGTGACTCATCTTACAGGTTTGCCGTATAATCCACAAGGACAAGGTATTGTGGAACGTGCTCACCGCACCCTTAAATCATATCTAATAAAACAAAAAGGGGGAATTATGCAGGCTTTGCTCCCTGTGCCTAGGACCACAGTATCCATGGCACTGTTCACCTTAAATTTTTTAAATCTTGATGACCATGGCCATACGGCAGCTGAAAGGCATTGCCTACCCATCGACAAACCAAGAGAGATGGTGAAATGGAAAGATGTCATAACTAATAAATGGAAAGGACCGGATCTTGTGTTAATAAGATCCAGGGGAACTGTTTGTGTTTTCCCCCAGGATGAAAATAATCCCTTCTGGGTCCCCGAGAGGCTCACGCGAAAAATGGTGGTGACTCCTGATGACAGCCCTGCTCCTGATGCTGTGGAACCAGAGAGTCAGAGGAGAGGCGAGATGGGCAATTCTGTCGGCATTCCTAAAACCAATTCCAGTGGAACATGATGCTACAGTCTTCCCTAAGCTTTTCACCTCCGATATTAACTTGGGTGGGGGTGGGACTCTTTGGAGCAATCCTTTGCTGCGGACTTGCGTTGCTTCTCTGGCTGGTTTGTAAGCTCAAGACCCAAACAAAAAGAGATACAAGGTGGTTATTGCCCAAGCGCTTGTCACTCTAGAACATGGAGCATCAGCCGATATCTGGTTGTCTATGCTTAAGCAGTACGTCGCCGGCCAGACAGCTCTTGCACTCCTAGAACTTCGGTTCATTGCACAGGATTAGAGTGTCTGGTTTGAGCAGCCCATGAGGGATGCCGAGCAAAGCATTGCACTGAGAGCCCCTTGTCGCGGGGTATCTCTGGGAGGTATGTCATTTTGCATGAGGGTTGCCTGCCCCAGTGTCCCTCCCTCAGAAAAACGGCAGAGTGACAGGTCAAGAGTACTACGGGCTACAAAAGGCCTAGCGGTTACTCCTGTACATGGTCTTTATACACCTTAATGAGGATTTGACTTCTATCTCTGCCCTCCTAATATGGGTGTCCTACTTTGCTCAAAGAATAAAAAATAGGGGGAGATGTGGGGCGCCACCTGCACATTCTCCATTACAAGATGGCGCTGATATCCGGCTGGAGTTAGCAGTAAACAAGCCATGTGCGCACGTGCTGGGTAACTTTCCACTCCTTGAGCTCTGCCTCTCCCGTAGCGTCATAGGGCCTGATGAGTTTCAACCAATCAGGGGGCTCTGCGTCCAAGGCAAGGACTGATCCCTTTATAAGGGGACGGGCTAGATACTTCGGGTCCTCTCGTTGGTCTCGTTCGTCTTGTTCGTCTTGTTCGTCTTCTTGGTCTTCTTCGTCTTCTTCGTCACGTGTAGCAAGTGCTGGTTCTCGAGAACATTAAAGTTTACCGCAGAAGGATCCTATTTCATGTGCCGCGTTGTTCTTGCAGGCGAGACGGTTGCGCGGGACACACATGCTCCACCATGTTCATAGCAGCCTTATTTATATTAGCCAGAAGCTGATAAGAACCCAGATGTCCTTCAGTAGATGAATGGATGCAGAAACTCTGGTATATTTACACAAAATAATACTACTCGGCTATTAGAAACAATGACTTTATGAAATTCCTAGGAAAATGGATGTATCTATAGAATATCAAACTACGTGTGGTAACCCAGTTAGTAAAGAACATTCATAATATGCAGTCACTGATAATTGGATACTAGTGCCAGTAAGCTCTGGATACCCAAGAAAACAACTCACAGAGAATATGAAGCTTAAAAAGAAGGCAAAAGGTGGAAGCCTCAGTCCTTCTTAGAAAATAATAATGTGTATATCACCTTCTCAGGGTGAGGTGCATCTAGATCTTAAACCATTAATAACTCAAGAGCTAAGAAGATAGCCTTGTGGCCATTTTTAATAGTTGAAAATCATTATCTTTAATCTTTACATACCAAAAACGTTGACTATTTCCATGTTACATTTTGTTTTTCATACTTTATGATCTTTGTAAATAGTAAGATTTCCATGCATATTATCAAACCTTTAAAAAAATCAAGTACTGTGAAAAATATATTCATATATATTTATATGAAAATGCTTTAATAATTTGTATACGTATCTCTGTTTTTTTAAATAAAGTTGAAAAAAATAACACTGAAGTTGGACAAGCAACAGAATGAGAAAAGCCCCAAGAGACATCTCAAATGTCAGAGACTAACTTACCTACTTATTCAATCGAGAAAATTATGGTTGTTTCAATACTTAGCACCCTATGAAGACAAGCATTTTATATAACTTCTCTGGCTTCTTGGGAGACCAACTTCCACTTGCTAGCAGAGAAATAGCCATCAGGCATGCTTCCTGACCTTGTCAAGGGAAAAAATATCCATAAGAATGGCAGGAAAGATGGCTAGATGGTCAAGAAAATGAAAGGAAATCTGCACCTGCCTGGTGTGAGGAGGTATGTGCCATTTCCATAAGAAGAGATAAAGGAGGCACCTAAGACTTACTGGGGTTAACTTTGCTGTGACTCACTATATTTGGGCAATGTAACCTGAACCCTACTTAATATTTGGTCATCCCAAGTTTGTAGTGCTTTGTGAGAAAATTATGGAACCTTTAGCTGATAGACCCTTGCTAGAAGTGCATCATTGTTGCTCCTTGGGGCCTTTAGGGTGTTTTCATTGACAGTTCATACACTTGATCCATTTCAAATTCAGCTTTTCAGTAAAGATGATATGACCACTTAGCCTCTTCATCTGGCCACCTACTACATTGACTCTGTAGCAATACTTGGCTCTTTAATGGAACACTCAGTCAAAACAAACACACTGTTTTGTAAGTTGCTTACCATCATGGCATAATACTATTCAACTAACAATAACAAGTGTAAATAATAACCACTTTTATTTGAAAGTAAGCTTTTCTTGCATCTAGAGCTACATTTCAGCTATGTAGAGAAGAGTTAGAATTGGAAATGGAAGGGGATGTCTGAAATCTGTTCACAGAGGGGGTAGGGGAAGAAAGGCTGAATATTTCAAAGCTTTCTTTGAGTTCATATCTATACTGGCAACATGAGAACCAGTTCCAAAAAAAGAAAATACATGAATCAAATATAAAAATCATGTTTAGCTTCAAAATACTCATTGTAGAACAAATAATTTTGTAGTTATTATAAGTCCCTCTAGGTGAGGGTAACATAGCTCCTGACTAGTTTGCTTTCTTTTGTCACTACTTTTTTTTACATTAAAAGTGTATGAAACTCTAAATGCCTCTGGAATCATCTTCCACAAATGAGATAAGCATCTTCTATTGCTTATCTTCAACAAATGAGGCACTTTATTATGACATCCTTTCTATTTTATTAAGTTATTAGATTTGGGGTTCTTTTCATATACTTTCTAACAGAACTAATCACTATGTCCTGGAAAGATTTGGGTTCTGCTTCCAGAAAAAATATTTTCTATGAGCACAAATAACTTCAAAAGACACATCTAAATATTTTCATAGGTATTTTTCATAACTTATTTTTGAACCCTGTCTTATAAGTAGTGAAATTACTTCTCTTCTTTATCTCTATTTTTAAAGAAGATTTTAATTGTCTATTCTGAAAACTTAAAATTTAGAAGATCTCTAAATTCACCCTTAAGGGAATACTTTTCTCTGCAATTACCTTTGTTTATCATTCCTTTGATTTTATTTAACACATTATCTGACAACAAGAAAAGATCCATGATCTTAATCTTGCTGATCCAAACGTAACCATTAGGCAAATGCCTCATTTAACAGATGAGTCTTCTGCTTTGCCCTACAACCAAAAAACTAATTTTTCCTCAAACTAATCAATGAAACTCATTAAAGAATTGGATTTTTTTCTGTTGAAGGAAGTTAAGATATAGAAAGACAAGAAAAAGATGTAAAATGTCAGGAACCATCCTTATTTTTAAATTCCTTGTGCCAATTTCAATATTCACCATTAAAGTCTCAATGAATTTTAAATTTATAAATATAATGAAAGATATAGATTCATTTTTGGAGAAATGTATGTCAAATGTTCTCTGTCACACTTTTGATCCCAATGTGTTTTCATAGCATCTATGTTTAAGATCATTTGACAAAGAAGCAGAGTTTGACTTCTTATTTTTTAGCTTAATTGGTCTCTGATTCTATTTTTATTGCTTTTAATGCTTTTCAATCACTAAGGTTCAAACTTGAGGGATTGTAATTCAATGCTTTTGTTTTTATGCCTACCTCCTATTTACTGTGAAATTTCTTTCATTTAATTATTCTATACACATTTAAGTGTTGTTTTTATATTTCTGAAAAATATTGATATTTCAATAGGATTTATACTGAATCTGTATATATCACAGAGATACTATTATTTTGTGGTTTTTTTCTACTTACATATTCTTTATCATCTTTATCTGTTACTTTGTCAATAATTTTCAGCATTAATTTTAATATCACTGAAGAGATAGCTTTCTGTTTTTGATTTTATCTACTTCTACTTACCCAATTTGATGATAAAGTTCATCTCAATGAATGGAAGGTCATTATTTGTTCATCTACTAATTATCCTACAAAACTCACCAGTGAAAAGGATTAGGAATTATGATTGTTAGTTCATTTTTCTTTAATAAGTCATTTTCATAGTAATTTCTTTTCATGCTAGTTCAAGTATTTAAATCTTTTTAAGATTCATATTAGTATAATAAAATGTGTCAAATATTATCAATTATTTACAAAACTTAAAATTTGCTGGTGTATAATTCTCAACAACTTCTTACATTTTGAAATGTTTATCCTTAAATTTGATTACATCTCTTTTCCTTAGTACTTATTTTCTTCTGCAAAAAATTTGGTTTGTGCTTACTTTGTGATTCATTGCATGTATTATTATAACATTATTAGAGTTTTTCTTGTTCTTTATTTTGAAATATTTACACTGTATTCATATTATTGCTTCTTGATATAAATGTTTTCTTCAGTACAGCTCGGGGTAATCACCATCAACTTTATTACATGAGATTTCCAATTTTTATATTTCCAATATTTTAATATTCCTGTCAATTTTACATTGGTCAAATATCATTGACCTGAAGACCCAGAGATAAATCCTCATAAGTTTTCAGACCTAATTTCTAACAAATAATTCACAAATATATATTGGGGAAATTTCAGCATTGTTAAAAATCAATATTCCTCAATGGCTACCTCAATATACAAGAATAAAAATAGATATCTTTAACTCAACATAAATATCAACTATAAATGAATCAGTTGCCTGAGTTTAAGTGCAAATATACTGGACATTATAAAAGTAATATTGTTGGAATAGGCTTGAACTCATTGACAATGAAAAAGGCTTTGTAAATAGGACACTGACAACACTAATCTTAAGGTCAAAAATTGATATATGGGACATCAGAAAGATGATCAATTAGCAAGTTCTCAAAATATGAAACACACGTGGCTGAAAAATACATTTAAATTGTTCAACATAGCCACCAAAAATGTGAATGAAATTTTCTTTGATATTGTTATCTGATCCCACTTAGAGTGACTAAGATATTTTTAGTAGTATTGTTGTTGTTATATTTCTTTTAATAATTTATAGTTCAAATATTTTCATCCCTCCTAGTGCCACCTTGCAGTGTTTTGCCCCACATCTCCCTTGCCCTTCTCCTCTGAGAGAATGCACCACCCATGGTGCTCCTGCTGAATGGAGTTTCAAGTCTCTACAGGATTAAGCACTTCCTTTTTCAGTGAAGTCAGACAAGGTACTTCTCTGCTACATATAGGCCAAGGACCTTGGAACAGTCTGTTTATACTATTTGGTTGCTGGCTTAGTGTCTGGGAGTTCTGAGTAGTTAAGGTTAGTTGATACTCTTAGTCTTCCTATTGGGTCAACATGCCCTTAAGCTCCTTCAATACTTCCACTAAAACTTCAGTAGGGGTCTCCTACCTCAGACTAATGCTTGGATATAAGTTCATTCATCTGTCTAATTGCTAGTAGAGACACTCAATGAACAACCATGCAAGGCTCACAGTTATAAGCACAACATAGCAGCAGGAATAGTGTCACAGTTTTGTGTTTACCCATTGGATTGATCCCAAATTTGACTGGTCACTGGTTGGCATTATGTTTATAGAAGCCTTGTTTATAGTAACTAGAATCTGGAAACAAACCAGGTGTCCCTCAACCAAAGAATATATAGATATACATAAACATTACATTTTTCTATATATGTCATGACTTTTTGCTTTGTTTTTTTATGTGATTTCTGTATTTGTGAATGTGTCAATGCCTGATTGTTTTGGGGAGTATTTTGTTGTTGATTTAATTTATCTTTTTTTTTTACAGTAAATTATCCCTCTCTCAAATCTTCCTCTAACAGATCCTCATTTCATTCCTCTTCTCCTCCTCTGTCTCCAAAAGGATATCCTCACCCTCTCACCATACCTCACCCTCCTACCCCAACCCACCCATGCTGAACTCCCCACTAGAGGTTGTTTTCGATGAAATGTGAGATGGGTAGAATCATGGAGGACCTGCAAGAGAGAAATTATAATAAAAATACAAATTGTATGACACAAGTCTGTTTTTCAATTAAACAAACTAACAAAGAAAACATGAAAAGAAATATGCTATGAAATCTAGTTGTAGCACTTTTGGTCATATATCCAATTAATTTTCTTTCTTAAGTAAAGAGATAAATGCTAACCCATCCCATCACACTGCTATTTGTAATAGCCTGTAATAGGAAATAGCTTAGATGTCCTTCAGTAGACAAATGTGTAACAAAATCATAATACATTTACATAGTGCAATACTAACCAGATGTTTAAAAAGAAAATTACAAAATTTGCAGTAAAATAGAAATAGAAACAATTATTTTTAATTGAAGAATGTGTACTGCACATGAATCTCAGTTCTATAGTTTTACATATAAAGATACTGGGCATGGAACAGTTATTCCATAAAAACACTAATTGACAAATTGAAAATATGGGGAAAATTGCAAAAAATATAATGTAGATAAGCACAAAGTAAAGAGAAGGAGAAATGGATTGGGTGGATATGGCTCAGACTATAACATTCTTATAGTATAAGAATGTGGAATGGAAAACTATTACTCAGCGATTAAAAGAATGATTTCATGAAATTCTTAGACAAGTGGATGAAGCTAAAAATTATTATGCTGAGTGAGGTAACATAGTCACAAAAGAACACACATCTCTTGTTCTCACTGTGTATTGGATATTAGGCAAATTGCTCAGAATACACATGAAACAACTTATAAAACTCAATATGAAGCCCAAGAAGTAGAAAGACCAAAGTGTGGCCGCTTTAGTCTTACTTAGAAATAGGAACAAAATACTCACAGGAGGTAGAGTGTGGGAGAGACTTAGAAGGAAGAAAGGAGAGGGTAATCAGGTTTGGGAGGAGACAAGAAGATGTACAGAGCATCTGGAAATTGAAGTGAGGTGCATAGCAACTGGGGATGGGGAATTGAGAGTAGTCAACATAATGTTCCAGATGCCAGCAAAGCAGGAGGTTTCTAGGAGTCAAAGGGGATGACATTATCTTAAATACCTCACAAAGAGGAGAGAAAGCATGTAAAGACCATATCCAGAGGTTAGGCATGTTTCCCAGTTGAGAGACTAGGCCACCCATGTCTCTCAAAAAATTTAACCCAGAATTGCTTCTGTCTAAAGAAAATATAGGGATAAAGAGTAGAAGAAAGACTGAAGAAAAGGCCATCTAGAGGCTACCCAACCTGAAGATCCATCCCATATGCAGCAACCAAACCCAGAAACTATTGCTGATCCCAAGAAGTACTTGTTGAAAAGAACCTGACAGGGATGTCTCCTGAGAGGCTCAGCCAGAGCCTTACCAATAGAGAGCAGGATGGTTGCAGTAAACTGAGTAAGTGGGCCCCAATGGAGGAGTTAAGGGATGGATTGAAGGTGCTGATAGGATTGGTAACATCATAGGAAGAAAAACAATATCAACCAACTAGACCCCCCAGAGATCCCAGTGGAAGACCTATCTGGCATCAGTGGGTGAAAAATGTCCTTGGTCTTGAGGAAGCCTCAATGCCCCAGCAGAGAGAAATGCTAGGGTTGTGAGTTGGAAATATGTGGGTTTATGGGAAAGTACCTTCATAGAAGGAAGGGAGTTTGATGATTTGTGGAAGGGAAAGATTTGCAATATAAATAAATAAAATAATCAATAACAGTTGAAAGTTTGAAAACGGGCAATTCTTGTCCCAAATAAGAAGGCAGCTTTCTTGTCCAAACCAACATTTCCTCACTACATTCAAGGTTTATTACATACAACTGCACAAGCACCCACACAAGCACATATGTGCAGGTAAACAGTAACTCAGCTTTCATTATGTGAACCCATCCTTGGTATAGTTGTCTCCCTAATTATATTAGTTTTAGTTTTAATGTTATTGTATATTTTCTTTATTTACATTTCAAATGTTATCCCACCACTCCCATCCTGCCCCCCTCCACTTGTCCCCACAAAGGTGTACCCTTACCAATTACCCTCTCCACCTCAGTGCCTTAGAATTTCTCTACATCAGGCAAACATTTACCTACGTTGGGAAAACATGACTGGGTTACCTCACTCAGGATGATAGTTGCATCAGTTTGCCTAGGAATTTCATAAAGTCTTTGTCTCTAATAGCTGTAAATGTACCACAATTTCTATTGAAAGACATCTGGGTTTTTTCCAGCTTTTGGCTATTATAAATAAGGCTGCTATGGACATGGTGAAGCATGTGTCCTTATTATATGTTACAGAGTCTTTTAGATTATGCTCAGGAGTGAAATAGCCTGGTTTTCAGGTAGTAATTTGTCCAAAACTAGACAACGGTTCTCTCCTACTGATGCCAGACATTGCTATCTTCTTCTACAAATGTAGCTGGAGCCATGGGTCTCTCCATGTGTGCTCAATGGTTGGTGTTTTAGTCCTGGGAGTTGTGGAGGTTTTATTTTTATTTATTTATTTATTTTTGGCTGACAATGGTGTTCTTCCCATGAGGTAGCAAACTTTTTCAGCTACTTCAGCCCTTTATCTAGCACCTTCATTGGGGTCCCCATATTTAGTCCAATGGATAGCTGCATGCATACTCAGCTGTATATGTATGACTCTGGCAGAACCTCTAAGAAGGCATTCAGGTTTGGTTTCTGTCAGTAAGTACATCTAGCATCAGCAATAGTGCTTGGGCTTGGTGGCTGCATATGGGATGGATCCAAAGATGAGGCGGTCTCCAAATTATCATATCCTCAAGACCACTTCCTCAATTTGAATTTTTATTTTCCTCTGTGACTGTTTTGTTTTCTATTCTAAGAAGGAAGGACGGAGGCATCTGCCTTTTGACCTAACGTTTTTTGAGCTTTATAAGGTCTATGTATTGTTTCTTGGGTATTCAAAGCTTTCTGGGCCTAGTATCTGCTTATCAATGACTGTATACCATATGTATTCTATTGGGACTGGGTTACATCACTCAAAATGATCACTTCACATTCCATCCATTTGCCTAGGAATTTCATAAAGTTTGTAATAGCTGAGTAGTACTTCAATGTATAAACACACCACAATTTCTGAATCCATTTCTCTGTTGAAGGACATCTGGGTTCTTTCTAGCTTCTGGCTATTATAATTAAGTCTGCTATGAACATAGTGGAGCGTGTGTCCTTGTTAGATGTTAGAGCTACTTTTGGGTATATGCCCAGGGGTGGTATAGCTGTGTCCTCAGGTAATACTATTTCCAATTTTCTGAGGAACCGCCAGACTGATTTCCAGAGTGGTTGTACCAGTTTACAATCCCATCAACAGTGAAGAAGTGTTCTGCTTTCTCCACATCCTTCTCAGGATCTGCTTTCCACTGAGTCTTTAACCTTAGCCACTTGTGTGAGGTGGAATCTAAGGTTTGTTGTGATTTGTATTTTCCTGATGACTAGGAATGTTGAGCATTTCTTTAGTTGCTTATCAGCTATTTGATATTCCTCAGTTGAGAAGTCTCTGTGTAACTCTGTATCCCATTTTATAATAGGATTATTGGATTCTCTAGAGTATAACTCTTGAATTTTTTTTATATATTGGATAATAGCCCTCTATCATATTTAGGATTGTTAAAGATCTTTTCCCAATCTGTTGGTTGTCATTTACAGACCAATTTCACACAGATCTCATTTGATTCTTGATTTTAGAGCATAAGCCATTGGTATTCTGTTCTAGAAATTATTCCCTGTGCCTATCTGTTCTAAGCTCTTCCTTGCTTTCTGTTCTGTTAGTTTTAGTGTACCTAGTTTTAAGTGGAGGTCTTTCTTTTTTCATTTTATTTATTTTGGATACATTTTTTAAGGTTGTAATTAAGTATTTGTGGGTACACACACAAACACACACACACACACACACACACACACACACACACACACACATATATATATATATATATATGTATATATATATATATATATGTAACAATAATATAGGAAAAGAGGCTATTAATTTGAGGGGATAGGAGAGAAATTAGGAAGGGCTGTAAGGAGGAAAGGGGGGTGTGATACAATTATATTTTAATTAAAATATATTCTTTTTTTGCTGAGCTTCACACAGTCTGTGAGTTATTTCTGGGGTGCTCAGAGCTTTCTGGGGTTAGTATCCCATTATCAGTGACTGCATATTATGTCTGTTCTGTTGTGACTGGGTTATCTCACTCAGAATGTTATTCTCTAGATGCATCCATTTTCTTAAGAATTGTGTTAAGTCATTGTTTCTGATAGCTGAGTAGTACTCCATGGTATAAATGTACCACAATTTTTGAATCCATTCATCTACTGAAGGACATCTGGGTTCTTTCCAGCTTCTGGCTATTATAAATAGAGCTCCTATGAACATTGTGGTACATGTATCTTTGTTGTGTGTTGGAGCGTCTCTGGGCTAAATGCCCAGAAGTGGAATAGCTGGATCTTCAGGTAGTACTATGTCCATTTTTCTGAGAAACCGCCAGACTGATTTCCAAAGTGGTTGTATCAGTTTACAACCCCACCAGCAGTGGAGAAGTGTTCCTTTTTCTCCACATCCTTGCCAGCATCTGTTGTCATCTGAGTTTTGGATCTTGGCCAATCTGACTGGTGTGATGTGGAATCTCAGGGTTGTTTTGATTTGCATTTCCCTGATGGCTAAGGATGTTGAGCACTTCCTTAAATGTTTCTCAACAAATAGTTGGAGGTCTTAAATGGATTTGGACTTGAGATCTGTACTAGGAGAAGAAAGGGGATTGATTTGAATTATTCTGCATGCTGTCTGCCTGTTGAACCAGCAGCATATGTTGAAGAGGCTGTCCTTTATCCATTGAATAATTTTAGCTTGTTGTCAAAGAACAGGTGACCATAGCTGTGTGGATTTATTTATGGGTATTTTATTCTATTCCATTGGTCTACCTGCCTGTGTCTGTACCAATACAAGAAAGGTTTTATCTCAGTTGATCTGTAATATATCTTGAGGTTAGGGATGGTGGTTCCCCTGGAAGTGCTTTTATTGTTAAGAATAGTTTTCACTATCCTAGGCTTTTCTTATTCCAATTAAATTTGCAAATTGTTATATCTAACTCTATAAAGAATAGTATTAGAAGTTTCATGGGGATTGCACTGAATCTTTAGATTGTTTTTGGCAATACGGCTATTTTCACAATGTTGATCTTTCCAATACTTGAGCATGTGAGATCTTTCTACCTTCTTAGGTCTTTATTTTTCTTCTTCAGAAATTTGAAGTTCTTGTCATACAGATATTTCACTTGCTTAGTTAAGGTCAGAGTAAGATATTTTATATTGTTTGTGATTATTGTGAATTGTATCTCCTCCCTTATTTCTTTCTCGTGATGTTTATCCTTTGATTGAGGAAGGTTACTGATTTTTTTTGAGTTAATTTTATAAGCAGCCACATTGCTGAAATTAATGAAGTTATTTTTCATCAGTAAGAGTTTTCTGGTGGAATTTTTGGGGTCCCGTAAGTACACTATCATATCATCTGCAAATAGTGATATTTTGACCTACTCCTCTGACTTATATCCCTTTGATTTTCTTTTGGTGTCTAATTGCTTTGGCCAGGACTTCCAGTACTATATTGAATATGTAAGGGGAGAGTAGATAGACTTGTCCAGTCCTGGCTAAGATTTTAGTTGGATTGTTTCAGATATCTCACCATTTTGTTTGTTGTTGACTACAGGTTTGACATGTCCTCGGGTTTGGTTTGAAAATATTATTAAATATTTTTTATTAAAGTTCATGAGGGAAATTAATTGGTCTGAAGTTCTCTCTCTTCCCCTCCCTCCCTCTCTCCCTCCCTCCCTCCCTCCCTCCTTCTCTCTCTCTCTCTCCCTCCTCTCTCTCTCTCTCTCTCTCTCTCTCTCTCTCTCTCTCTCTCTCTCTCTCTCTCTCTCTCTCTCTCTCTGTCTTTGTCTGTCTCTCTCTGTCTTTCTCTCTTTCTTTCTTGGTAGAGCCTTTGGGTGTTTAGCTATGAAGATATTTGTGGCCTCAAAGAACAACTTTGGTGGTGTTCTTTCTCTTTCTAGTCTCAAGAATAGTGTGGTGAGTATTGGTATTATATCTTCTATGAACATCTCATAGAATTCTACACTGAGCTCATATGGTCTTGAGATTTTTTTACCTGGAGACATTTGATGTCTGCTTTTACTTCTTAAGGTATTATGTGACTGTTTATATGGTTTATCTTATCCTGATTAAATTTGGTACTGAGTACCTGTCTAGAAAATTGACCATTTCTTCTAGATTTTCCAGTTTTAGTGAGTATAGGATTATCTATTAGGTTCCCATGTTTTTTTTGTTTTTTTTTTTTTTTTAATTTCTCAGCTTCTGTTGTTATATCTCCCCAACCATTTCTGATTTTGTTGATTTGGATAATCACTGATTATCACTGTGATGTCTGTGGTACATGCACACTAAGTCTCTCGGGCTGGACAACGGCTCTGTTTGCTGAGTCATCGGCAGGAAGCCGGAACCATCTTTGGGTGCGGCACAAACGGCTCCCAACATGAATGTATGTGCCCTTGTCTTTAGAGCATAAAAGTTCAGGATTGAGAGTGTTTATCTTGATAGATTTTATTTTTTTCTTTGATGAGTAACCAGTATCCTTGCTTATCTTTTTGATAACTTTTGGTTGAAATCTATTTTATTCAATATTAGAATGGATATATCAGCTTGTTACTTGGGACCATTTGCTTCGAAGTTTTTCTTTCAGTTTTTTTTTACTCTGAGGTAGTGTACGTCTTTGTATCTGAGATGAGTTTTCTGTATGCAACAAAATGCTGGATCCTGTTTATGTATCCAGTCTGATAGTTTATTTTTTATTTAAAAAATTGAGTCTATTGATGTGAAAAGATATGAAGGAATAGTGATTCTTGTTTCCTGTTATTTTTGTTGTTAGAATTAGGTTTTTCCTAGGGCGTAATTTCTATCCTTCTGTTGGAATTTTTTATTTATTAATTTTGTAGGGCTGAATTTGTGGACAGATATTCTATAAATTTGGTCTTGTTCTGGATTATCTTGGTTTCTTCATCTATTGCAATTGAGAGTTTTGCTAGGTATAGTAATGTGGGTGGGCATTTGTGTTCTCTTAGGGTCTGTATGATATCCTTCTACAATTTTCTAGATTTTATATTCTCTGTTGAGAAGTCTGGTATAGTTCTAATTTCTCTGCCTTTATATGTTAGATTTCTCTTTTTCTTTACTGCTTTAATATTCTTTCTTTGTTTTGGACATTTTGCTTTTTTTTCACTACTATGTGTCAGGAGATGATTATTCTCTTGTCCAATTCAGTTGGAATTCTGTAGACTTCTGGTATGTTCATGTCCATATCATTTTTAAGGGCAAGGAAGTTTTGTTCTATGATTTTGTTGAAGATATTTACTGTGCCTTTTAGTTGGGAGTCTGTGCCCTCTTCTATAACTCTTATCTTTAGGTTTTGTTTTATCTTTGTGTACTGCATATCCTAGATGTTTTGGGTTAGGAGCTTTTTGATTTTTGCCTTTTCTCTGACTGTTGTTTCAATGTTTTCTATGTTATCTTCTGTCCCTGATACCCTCTCTTTCATCTCTTGTAGTCTTTTTGTTTTCTTGCATATGGCTTTTGATTTTTTCCTAGGTTTTCTATCTCCACATTTGTGTCTTTTTGTAAGTTCTTTATTGTTTCTATTTCCATTTTTAATTCCTTTACCTGTTTGGTTCTGTTTTCATGTAGCTCTTTAAATGATTTTTGGTTTTCCTCTTCAAGGGTTTCTAGTTGTTTATGCGTGTTTTCTTGGTTCCCCTGTAATTGTTTAAGGGAGTTATTCATGTGCTTCTCAACAAGCTCCATCATTGTCTTGAGGTATGGTTTTTAAGTCCATATGTTGTTTATCTGATGTGTCATAAATCCACTACTTGCTGTGGTGGGAGAAATGAGTTCTGATGTTGCCAGGTTGTCTTGGTTTCCATTGCTTACGGTCATGTGCTTTCCACTTGCCATCTTGTAATCTGTGATTCTAGGTGATCTTGTTTTCTCTGACTGGATCTTGTCTCTCCTGTGAGTCTGAGATCCTGTGGTCTCAGAAGGGAGAATTTTCTTGGGTATTTGGCTCTTTACAGGCAGGAATTAAGGTTGGCAAGGCAGTTCTAACTTTGTTGACTTGTGTTGGAGAGTGATTCTGAGGCTCTCCTTGATGCTCAGAAGTCTGTGGGCAGGCCCTGAGTCTTGATGGTGGTTACACACCCTGGCTCTCACTCTGGCCCAGAATGGACATTTATCTGTTGTATATATGAATTTTCATTCCTCACTTTGTGTTTAAGTTATTATTGTTTGGCTATTTTTTAGTGCATTGTTATTTAATAAATTATGTAGGTCATATTTATTGTCATATCACCTTGCCTTTTGATTTAGAATATAATTTTATAGCAAAAATAAATAATTTTAGACTGCTAAACAGTATTTTAGATTGTCATAAATCTAAAGTTTAGCAAGATTTTCTTTTGAGCCAAATTCACATTAAATCTAGTAACATAAAACACACTTATGTTATGCCATAATTTTATAAATCATGTTAGAATATAATTGATTAGCTTCTTCCTTTTAGTATAATTTGAAATATTTCAGTGTAGAAAGCTATTAGAGATATCATGATTCAGAAAAAAATGGACAATGGGATTAAATTGTAAAATGTTCCTGACCGAGCAAGCAAATTCTTATAACTATAGTTCAAAACTTTGAAAGAGATACAGTTTGATTTGTGTGATGTAATAGCTAATGTGTTTACACTTAATTAACCTGTCTTGTTTCCTAAGGAAAATTCAGTTTTTTTTTCTCTGAAGCTCATTTGTATCAAGATAGTTTTAATCACCATCGGAGTTAAGATTGTGAATAAGAATACAAAGTGGATAACATTTGAAATTTGAATAAATAGAATATCCAATTAAAAAAGAATACATGTTGTTTATTAAAAGCTTCACAATTTTTTTTATAAAATGGAAAAGTATATGTCAAGTGTTATAATATGAATAGTCAAAGTAGTTCTGTTTCATACCTGAGACTAAGAAATGTTTATGAAAACAAGTTCTTAAACACACTGTACATCTCTCCACAGATATGAGCCTAATAAAGTAAAGCAGTAGTTTGTGCTTAGCCTAATGAGAACAATCTCTTTTCTTAACATTTTCTACGGCTTTTTAGAATGCTAGAACAAATAAGCAACATGTCTTGGGGAAAATCCCAAGGTCTGTAGCTATAAAAAGCTTTTGCTAGTATTGTTGTTATTCAACTAGATTCAGTTTACAACACTTTGACTATCACTATGAATGACACATACTGTTTTGTATTGTACAGCAAAAAGAAAAAGTGAGAAGAGTGATTCTGATGAATTTGCTTTTAAAGCTGAATCATTTTTTTTGCTTAAATGTTGCTTTCCTTTTTGGATAAGATATTTTGAATAGAGTACCTGGATGGAAAACTAACCATTTATACTAAAGAAGCAAGGTAAATGGATATAATTGTTGTCTCTATTTTTACAGATTAAATATTAAATTACTACCAAAATTGTAAACATAGTTCTAACTTTTGTTTATCTTCCTTACCACTTGTCTTAGTTAGGGTTCCAAT
Organism: Micromys minutus; assembly: GCF_963924665.1. Classification (NCBI taxonomy): domain Eukaryota; kingdom Metazoa; phylum Chordata; class Mammalia; order Rodentia; family Muridae; genus Micromys; species Micromys minutus. The sequence goes on along the minus strand of NC_137984.1, from coordinate 42,743,990 downwards.
TGCTGCAATGAGACACCATGATCAAGGCAACCTTATAAGCAATGTGGTACATTTACACAATGAAGAACTACTAAGCTATTAAAAACAAGAAAATTCTTTGGCCAATAGATGGTACTAGCAAATATCATCCTGAGCAAGTTAACCCAGTCACCAAAAAAAAAAAAAAAAAAAAAAAAAAGAAAAAAAAAAACAAAAAAAATGTATATGATATGCACTCACTGATAAATGAATATTAGCTCAAAAGCTTTGAATACTCAACATACAATTTACAGACCATATGAAGCTGGAGAAGGAAGGCCAAAGTGTGGATGCTTCAGTCCTTCTAAGAAGAGGGAATAATACTCACAGGAGGTAGAGAGTAGTAAGGACTAGGAAGGAAGAGAGGTGGATAAGGAGAAAATGGGAGCAGGACCTGGTGTGGGAGGGAACAGGAATAATATATAGAAGATCAGGAATTGGACCAGAGGGTATGTAGCAATGGTGGATTGGGAACTGGGAGTAGCCAGCATCAAGTCCCAGATGCCAGGAAGTAAAGAGGCTCTCAGGACACAGTGTGGATGAGATTAGTTGAAATGTCCAACAAAGGGTAGAGAAAAACTGTAGAGAACAAGGGTCATGTATGGTCAACCCATTGATGGATAGGACCACCAACCACTGGATTGAGCAGAAAGACACTGGTTAAATTAGAGAAAGGATTGAAGAATCTGAAGGGGTTTGCAACCTAATAGGAAGAACAATATCTACAAACCAGACCCCCAGAACTACCAAGGTTTAAACTACTAACTCAAATATAAACATGGAGGGACCCAAGGCTCCATCTGCATATGTAGCAGAGGATGGCATTGTCTGGCATCTATAGAAGGAGAGGCCCTTGGTCCTTTGAAGGCTTGTTTCTTCAGTGTAGGAAAATGCCAATGTGGTGAGTTGGGAGTGGGTGGATTGATGGAGGAACATCCCCCATGGAAACAGGGACAAGGAATTAAAATATGGGTTTTCTGGGGGGGGGGGGAGGGAGATAATATTTCAAATGGAAAGATGTAAAATATCCAATTTAAGAAAGGAAAAAAAAGAGGAATCTTTAATTGTGTCTGGCTAACAATTTTAGAGGTTGAGTTCATTATCATGGCATTAAGTATGACAGCATATTGACAGCAGAGTTCTGTAGTACCCAAATATCTACATCTTGGCAGAAAGATAACAATGAGGAAACTTTCTCTTTTGCAGGCTGGCTGCAGGATGTTCTGTTCCACACTGGGTAAAGCTTCAAATTGATATGCTACCTCAAATAAGACACAACCTCCCAATAATGCCACTTCCCACGAGCCAACCATAGTCAAACCACCACTCTTTTATTTAGGAATATTTTTAACCAAAAAACATTAAATCTTTATATTTTGTCTAGAATAAATTGAAATATTATATTGAAATAATTTTAATTTTTATATCTTACATGTTCTTATTATTCTGTCCTAAACTTTCTTGCAGTTTCTTAAGTTTGTAAATGAACAGTCTCAAGGCACCTGCCAAAGTGCAGCACAGTAACTCTAATGTTTACAGCACATATTTATCCCTTTGTAACATTTTTAATTAATCATTTTATTTTTTTATATTTCAAATGTCATGACACTTTCTGTCTCTCCTCCATGAACTCTGAATTCCATCACTCTTCCCTTTGCTTCAAGAGGGTGCTTTCCCACCAGCCCATCACTCCCTCCTCACCTCTTTAGCATCCCCCTTATATAGTAACTTCCAAAGAAACTAGACCTCATAACATAATGTCTTCAGTACTATAAAAAAACAAGTAATAAAATTCAGGTCAAATGTAAGACTTCAGAAAGGAAACTAAAAATTGCATTATTTTGGTCATTCTAAAATTTTTGGGAAGTGTATAAAATAATAGAAGTTCCTCATTGTGCTGGGGTTTTTTGTTTGTTTGTTTGTTTTGTTTTTGTCTTTTAATACCAGAAGCACATGAATATTCAATTTTGTATGAAAAATATTGAAATGTGCATGTATTAGTAACAGCTCAGACCATTCCCATCTATTGTTTAGTAGCCAAATCTAGCTTAGGCCTTTCTACATACACATAAAGAGTTTGTTGTTTTTTTTTTTACATAAATTTGACTATTAAAAGTAGGAAATGACTTTATTTAATGGAATGAGATGATACATTTTACCTATTCACCCATGTTCATAGCTATCACTGCTGATATTCAATTATTTTATACACAGGACTGGTGAGAAGGCATTCCGACTATACAGCGCACACAGAGGTCTCTGTAGAGAGATCTCTGTTGAGCACGTGTAAAGTCTGCCCCCCCCCCAAGCTTGGTTCAGGAAACTAGTAATCCTGCATCTGGCTATTCCCAGCCAGAGGACTTTGAGTGCAGAACAGGCACGTAGACCATCCACCACCAGGAACAGCAGAGATCCAGGGACACAAAAGTGGTGAGAAGGCATTCCAACTAGCCCAGGAGCAGGATATCCAGGGACATAGGCCAGGTACATGGGAAAGGCAAGAACAAATCTCTGACAAGAACACATATAATCACAAACAAGAAGATGGCAAGAGGAAAGCGAAAGAATGTACCCCAAGGAAACCAAGACAACCTGGTAACACCAGAACCTAGCTCTCCAATAGCAGCAAACAGTGGAATGCCAAACACTCCAGAAAAAGAAGACTCAGACCTGAATTCATACCTCAAGATAATGATAGAAATCCTTGAACAAGAATGGGAGGAAAAGCATAAAGAATTAGAAACTTTTAAAGAGGAAACAAGAAAAACACTCAAAGAACTCAAAGAACTAGAGGAATACAAAACCAAAGGGATGAAGGAATGGAAGAAGAAATTTAAAATGGAAATGGACACAATAAAGAAAACATTAAAATGAAAACCCTAGAGGTAGAAAACCTAAAAAAGAAATCAGGAGTCACAGATGCAAGCATTTCCAAAGACTACAAGAGATGGAAGAGAGAATCTCAGGGGCTGAAGACAACTTTGAAAACATAGACAAAACAGTCAAAGAAAATGTAGAACCAAAAAGCTCCTAACCCAAAATTTCCAGGAGATCAAGGACACCATGAGAACACCAAACCTAAGGATAACAAAAATAGAAGAGGACAAAGAATATCAACAAAGAGGCACAGTAAATATCATGAAACAAATTATAGAAAAAAACTTTCCTACCCTTAAGATTGAGATTTCCATGAGCATAAAACAAGCCTGCAGAACTCCAAATATGTTGGACCAAAAAAGAAATTCCTCCAGACACATAATAGTCAAAACACCAAGTGCCCAAAACAAAGAAAAAGTATTAAAAGCAGTAAGGGGAAAAGGTCATGTAACATATAAAGGTAGACCTTTCAGAATCACAACCGATTTCTCAACAGAGACTATGAAAGCTAGAAGAGCATGGACAGACACCATGCAGACCCTAAGAGAGCACAGGTGCCAGCCCAAGCTGCTTTACCCAGCAAAACTCTCAATTACCATAGATGGAGAGACTAAGATATTCTAAGACAAAACTAAATTTACATAATATCTGACAACAAACTCAGCACTACAAGGAATTATAGGTGGAAAACCCAATACAATGAGGCGAAACTACATCCTAATAAAAACAAGAAAACTCCTAAGCAAGAACACGAAAAGAAGAAAGACATACATGTACAATTTACCCTCCAAAATCAAAAATAGCAGGAAACAGCAACCACAATTTCTTGATATCTGTTAACATAAATGGACTCAATTCCCCAATAAAAATATATAGGCTATCAGACTGTATATATAAACAAATACCAGCATTTGGCTGCATACAGGAAACTCATCTCAGCGACAAAGACAGACATCTCAGAATAAAAGGTTGGGAGAAAACCTTCCAAGCAAAGGACCACAACAAGCAGGCTGGATTGGCTATTCTGATATCAAATAAAGTAGATTTTTAACCAGAAGTTATCAAAAAGATAAGGAAGGAGAGTTTTCACTCATTACAGGGGAAATTTATCAGGAGGAACTTTCAATCCTTAACATATATGCTCCAAATACAAAAGCACCCACATTCATAAAAGAAACCCTACTAAAGCTCAAAAAATACATTTCACCCCACACAATAATAGTGGGAGACTTTAATACCCCACTCTCACCAATGGACAGATCATGGAAACAGAAACTGAACAAGGACACTGCAAAACTAGCAGAGGTTATGAACGAACTGGAATTAATAGATATCTATAGAACATATCACCCTAAAACAATAGAATGCAACTTCTCAGTACCTCATGGCACCTTCTCGAAAATTTACCACATAACTGATCACTAAACAATCCTCAATAGATATATAAGATTGAAATACTCCCATGCATTTTTTTCAGATCACCATGATATCCGGCTGGTCTTTAATAACAACAAAGACAACAAAAAGCCCATATACAGATGTGTGTGTTTGTGTGTGTGTTTGGGGGCGGGCGTATGTGTGTGTCTGTGTATGCTAATGTCTACTTATTAGTGAATATATAACATGCTACTATGCATGTTTTTTAGGTCAGAGTTATCTCACTGAGGATGATATTTTTCTAGTTATATCCGTTTGCCTGCATTCTCGATGTTACCATTTTTAATAGCTGAGTACTAAGCCATTCTTCTGTCATGGGACTGTTTGCACAGAATATTTATTCTAAATGTAAGACATTCAAATTGAAGAGATGAAAATATTTTTCCAAAAAATACTTTGAATATGTTTAATGTTGGTTTGTCTACTTAAAAACTAATAAAAAGCTTCTTTTTAATTGCAAAAAAATATATCATACAGTTTGAACCTTAGTAATTTAACAATTGCCTATCTAAAATAAATATTTTCCCTATTTATTCAGCATCTTTTAAAGTAAGTAGACAATTAGTATTTACATTTAGTTATTACACTGAAATATCTGTTCAGAGCAAGGTGGAGACAGTGTGTAACCATGTGTGTGTGTGTGTGTGTGTGTGTGTGTGTGCCCAAGTTTGTGTTTATAAGAAATAAATGTAAACAAAACAAGCCTGAATACAAGAATTAGGAATTAGAAGATAAACATTGTCAGAAGAAGTATTTTTAAATGTTTCAATAACTTTTATAATTTTTACTTTTTGATAAAGAATGCATTGAAACATTAAAATACTCAATAGAAATTAAAACATAATGTTATAGCAAATTTTTTAATTAAAATGAAAATTTATAATGTAATTCATTAATTTTAAAGGGCCATATATTACCTAGTGCTAATGCCATTTGCTTAATGTAAGAATTGTCAGTGGCACATTGGCAAGGCTGGTGCTTTGAGTGGTTTGTGACACTGAAATTATGGCAAGTCTTTGTTCTAAAGTGTCCTCTCTTTCAGAGATTCATTTTTTTAAATGATCTGATAAAATACCATGGCCAAAAGCAACTTGGAGGATGAAAGGCTTTACTTTGTTTGTGGTTTCTGAATAATCAGTTTATTATGGCATGTAAGGCAAGGCAAGAGTCAAGAAAAGATTAATGGTAGGAAGATGGCGGATGATATGTTTATTCACATATGGGTATTGAAGGAAGTGATAACAGAAAGTGGAGTAAAATTAAAGATATGTCAAGCCAGCTCTCAATGAAGTATATGCCACCCCATGGTTTCAATAACAAATAATTTTATGTCTACTTTAAAGTGTACCACCAAAGAGTAACTAGTGTTTTAAACATGAGGTGATAGGAGACTTTTCTCATTAATCTCAGTATATCCACAGACCTTAATTGCTACTTGATTAAAACTCTTGTCCTTGAAAATAATGATGGTAAAATACAAATTTTACACATTGAGCACTAATCTCTTTATTGGTGACACACTATCTTTTAGGTAACTGTTTTTAATGTTTTGGTCACATTAGATTTTTATTTTTATCGAAATAAGTCATTGATTCAAAATGAATTATCATTTATTTTCTGAGAGAAATGTACTTAAAATACAACTATATCCTGTATGGTATATGAGGAAGGTCATTGTCAACAGCTGAACATGCTTGTAGCTAACCATCAGTCTGTACTTGGATCCTAATGAGGTTGCTAAAGAAAGAACATAAGGAACTGAAAGGGGTTGCAAACTCATGGGAAGATAACAACATTATCAACCAACCAAACCCTCCAAAATTCCCATGGAGTAAAACACCAACATTTGTGCATACTTTGAGAGACCTATTGATCCAGTCGCATATGTAGCTGAAGATAGCAGTGTCTGGCATCAGTGTGAGAAGAGGCTTTTGTTCCATAGAGGACATGTTTCCCAATGTAGGGGAATGTCAAGGCAATGGGGTGGAGAGGGAGATCAGAAGGGAGTGTTCCTTTGTGAAGGCAACTGGAGGGGAAAGGGGGTGGCAGCGGGCAGGGAAAAAGGATAACATCTCAAATGTCAATACAGAATATATAATAAAAATGCTAACAAAATCTATATTCTAAAATCTTTGATAAATCATAATCAATTTTATTCAAATTATAAGTGCATTTGCAAACATTTTGCATCATTAGCATTCAATTTATATATGTCTGTATGTATATGTATACATGAAAAGTGAGAAATAAAAATTAAACTGATGTATGTCCTGATTCTGATTTGTTTCTGCCAGAGGAAAGGTCAAGGCATTTATAAAATAAAAGTAAAACCCATTTAAATATATTGAATAGAGCAATTTAGAAAAAATTTAAAATATACATTTTATAATATAAACATATTTGCAAAACATTAGGTCACAAGGAAAAGACAGATGTTTTAGTTTTGTAAAATTATTTAATATATATTTTATATATTGAAGTTTATTTAAATTCACTAATTAAATAAGTTATATGATATGTTAAATTCAAATTTTTCATGAGATTAAAGTGTTTACATATGATTAAGTGTAAGTGTGTTCTACTATTAAAAAGTTAACTGTTTAATACTATACTTGGTTTCAATTAGTAATATTATTGTAGAGATATAATGTATTCTAAACTTGCATCATGTCATATGATTCACTTAAAATGGTAGCTATATATATAAATGTTATACTGGTACAAAAATATCTAATGATAAAAATATTTCTTGGCAAGCTAATGCTTCTGTTAAGTGGAGAAAGTTATGTTTTGATATCTGCAATTGAAGTAATTTGTAACATAACATACTACTTAGGCAGCTGTGGGTTACAGTACTTCATGATTAAGATTATAATTCATTAGTCAATTTATAGACATAAATAAACTATTGTTTAAAAATAAGAAGAATGTAAAAATACCATAATCAATAAATATAATTAAAACAATAGTTTATATGAGCAATCTATTTGCTTTTCAACTGTTTGGTTAAATCACTGGAGCAAACAGATAACAACTTATTTAACTTTACTTATGGAAATAATGAAAGTGTGTTAATGACAAAGTACAAAATTACAAAATAGAAATAAATGTACTGTGAAATATTAGTTTTTGTTAAAATAAAAATGAGTAGATAAAATGCTCGTGATTTCTAACATTTTATATTTCATTAGCAACTAATAAATCATTTTTATTGAAATGAATCTACAAATTATATGCCATCAAAAGTGACATAAATATGTTCAATGCAGGCTTAGTGTAAAAATGAAATTAAAGTAATTTTAATACTATTCAAATGTTTACCATATACTCACAGATAAAATCAATATTTCTATACATTGAATTTATACTTCATAGTACTTAGGCACAAAAATTGCTATGTTCCATTTTTCAATTAGTAGCAGTTATTTTTCCATATGCCCAGAGTACTAAGGGCATAGTGCATGGCTTCAAACATCATTTAACTTACAAATAGAGAAATTCAGAATAAATAATGTAATTATAATGTACATTTTAATAAAGGGTAGAAGGAGTTACTTCATTTAATTTTTGCCAAAATATATAAATTTATATTATCTTCAAGATATATATATATATATATATATATATATATATATATATATATACATATACATATATATATATATATATATATATATATATATATATATATACATATATATATATGAAGGACTCAGAGTATGCCCACAAATTGCTGAGCAAACAGAGGTGCAACAGGAGGGTTCTTTCTCCTGAGCCCACAGGGGAGAGGCCACCAGGGCACAGGTAGCCAGGTGCAGCCTGGGAACAGATTGTTCCTGCCCTAAGTCAGAGTTAGGCCAATATTTTCTAAATTATTCCACAAAATAGAAACAAAAGAAACACTAACCAACGCATTTTTCATTTGATACCAGAATTACCCTTATACCTAAACCACACAAATACCCTAAAAGGAAAGATTACAGACTAATTCCCCCCCATAAATTTGAAGCAAAAATACTCACTAAAATTCTTGCAAACAGAATCCAAGAACACAACAAAATGATCATTCATCATGATGAAGTAGGTCATCCCCGGGATGCAGGGATGGTTCAATATACAGAAATCCATCAATGTAATACAAACTATGAACAAACTAAAAGAAAAAAACACATGATCATGTCATTAGATGCTGAAAAAAATCATTTGACAAAATTCAACATCCCTTTATATTAAAGGTTTTGGAAAGATTAGGAATTTAAATCCCATATATAGAGTAGAAGTAATATACAACCAACCAGTAGCCAACATCAAACTAAAAAGGAGAAAATTGAAGCAATCCCATTAAAATCAAGGCTTCCCACTCTCCCACTACCCATTCAATATAGTAAAGGAAGTCCAAGACGAAGCAATCAGAGAGCAAATGTAAGTCAATGTGATACAGATTGGAAATAAAGAAGTCAAAACATCACTATTTGCAAATCATATGATAGTATATATATAAGGAACCCCAGAAAACTCCATGGGAGACCTTCTAAAGCTTATAAACAACATTGGCAAAGTGGATGATATAAAATTAACTCAGAGAAATCAGTAGCCTTTCTCTACTCAGAGGATAAACAGGGTAAGAAAGAAATTAAGAAAAATAAACCCTTCACAATAGTCACAAACAGTATATTATATCTTTGTGTGACCCTAACCAAACAAGTGAAAGATTTATTTGACATGAACTTCAAGTCTCTGAAGAAAGAAATTGAAAAAGATCTCAGAAAATGAAAGACCTCCTGTGCTTATGGATTGCAAGAATCAACAAAGTAAGAATGGCTACCTCGTAAAATACAATCTAAAGATTCAATGCAATCCCCATCAAAATTTCAGCCCAATTCTTTATAGCGCTAGTAAGAGCAATTTGAAAATTCCTTTGGAACAACAACAACAACAAACTGTTCTCCACCATAAAAGAACTTCTGGCAAAATCACCATGCCTGACATCAAAGTGTATTACAGATCAATCATGATAAAAACCACACAGTATTGGTACAGAGACAGGCAAGTAAATAAATGGTACAGAATTGAAGACCGAGAAATGAACCCATACTCATATGCTCAGTTGTTCTTTGACAAAGGAGCTAAAAACATTCAATGGTAAATTACAGCATATACAACAAATGGAGCTGGTTCAAATGGCAGTCATCATGCAGAAGAATTCAAATTGATTCATTCTTATCGCCTTTACAATCTCAAATTCAAGTGGATTAAGGACCTCCAAAACACCAGGTACACTGAAACTAATAGAGGATAATGTGAGGAAGAGCTTAGAACATATAGGAACAAGTGAATGTTTCCTTAATAGAACAACAATGATTTATGCTCCAAGATCAAGAATCGACAAATGGAACCTATTAAAATTACAAAGCTTCTGTAAGTCAAAGGACACAGTCAAAAGCACAAAATGGCAATGAACAGATAGGGAAACAAATCCTTAACAATCCTCCATCTGATAGAGGTCTAATATCTAATATATACAAAGGGCTCAAGAATATAGACTCCAGAGAACCAAATAATCCTACTAACAAATGGGGGAACAGAACTAATCAAAGAATTATCAACTGAGGAATATCGAATGGCTGAGAAGCACCTAACGAAATGCAAATCAAAACAACCCTGAGATTTTATCTCCTGCTAGTCAGAATGGCTAAGATAAAAAACCTCAGATGACAGCAGATGCTGGCAAGGATGTTGAAATAGAGGAATACTCCTCCATTGTTGATGGGATTGCAGGCTGGTATAACCACTCTGGAAATCAGTTTGGTGGTTCCTCAGAAAGTTGGAAATAATACTATTTGAAGGCCCAGCTATACCACTCCTAAGCATATACCCAATAGTCACTCCAACATCTAACAAGGACATATGCTCCAAGATATTCATAGCATTCTTATTTATAATAGCCAGAATCTGGAAAGAACCCAGATGTCCTTCAATAGATGAATGGATACGCATATTGTGGTACTACTAAGCTATTAGAATCAATGACTTTATGAAATACTTGGGCAAATGTATGGAACTGGAGCAATTGTCCTCAGTGAGGTAATCAAATCACAAAAGAACACACATGGTATTCACTCACTGATAAATGGAGAGTAGCCTCAAATAGACTGAATAACCTAGAAACAATTTGCAGACTTTATGCAGCTCTAAAAGAATAAATGACATGAAAGACCCTCAGAGCCAGGAGATCCGCACTCAAATGTCAGGATGACCCAAACCCCCTAGAACTCAGGAAAGACCATCCTTGCTGCAATTACATGAGGTTTATTAACAGAAACAAGTGCACTGGGGCTGAGACTCATATCCCACACAAGGGTAGAGGAGTTCGAACTAAGGGGCTGGGAAAAGGGATATTTAAAGGAAAAAAAAAAAAACACAATACAGGGAGGGCATCATTGGAAAATGCCAAAAATACTAGTGAAGAATCTCAAGAAAAACACCTGGTTTCTCAAGATTGTGTATAACTGCTCAACCGGCTATAACTTTTATAGTAAGCCTCTTTCTGGATCAAAGTCATCTTAACCGTGAGGTCATAAATTCTTCATGGTCAGACAGTTTCTGGAATAGAAGAATAAAATTGCTGAATTGTCTAACCTACATTTTTGGCTCTACTCTATCTGCTAGAGGTCTTCTATTTTACCTGTTAGGGGGTTAGGATTTATCCTGGTCTTTCAGACAGAAATTTGATGCCTTAGTTGTTCTTTGAAGGTAGAACAAACAACTCACAGAAGAAAATATAGGGACAAATCGAGAAACAGGGATTGAAGAAAAGATCATTCAGAGATTTCCTCACCTTGCGATCCACACCATATATAGCCACCAAACCCAAGCACTATTGCTGGTGCTAAGAAATGCTTACTGGCAGGAGCCACATAGAGATGCCTCCTTGGAGGATCTGCCAGACTCATACAGATACACTTTAGGAAGCTTGCAGTTAACCATCAGACTGAACACGGTGTCCCCAATGAAGGAGTTAGAGTAAGATAATGAGCACACATAGAGAAACCCACTTGTTGCTCCAATTGCATGTGCAGCAGAGGACAACATTGTCTGGCATCAATGGGAGAAGAATCCTTTGTTCCAGTGAAGGGACATTTTTGCATTGCAGTGGAATGCCAAAGCACTGAGTATGATAGGGTTGTTGGTTAAGGGAGCACCTTCATAAAAACAAGTGGAGTGGGGGATGTGAATATTAGAAAAAGGGATAACAATTGAAATATAAATATAAAGAATATCCAGGAAAAATAAAGAAGAAAAAACATATATGTATTTTGAAATGAAAAAAGATATATGTATATATATGTATATATATGAAAATACATAAAATGAATTACATAGCTGATAGATTAAATAAAAATAAATAAAAATGCCTAAATATAGCAACACTGTATTAATATGTTATTAAATAATATTCAACATTCAATAGTCTCAATTTCCTTTATGAATTTGTATATCAAACTTTTGTCTCTTACATTCAGTTTTTACATTTGCATAGATAAATTTCTAAAGAATATTAACATCACAATTACAGATATAACCATATAATGAAACATAACTATGTAACTGTTTTTTTCAACATTGAAATTTGAATAAACAAAACTAAATATTTTCTTTTATCACATTCAACAAAACTTACAGGCAGTTTTTGAAAGACTGAATTACAGGTAATGCTTATTTCTTTAAACCCAAATTCGGGTGGAAATGTCATTGTTACAGTAAGTCACTGTAAATGCTGAGACTCATAATTGATCAAATTTTTATGGAAAACTGTTTGTGTTTGTGGCCTAGTGACTGGAAACTTGGCAATAGATTGATGAAAATACTGGGTCATATAGGTTTGAAAATAGAGGAGGAAGAATAATGTAACAATCAAAGCCCAGGGTTTTGTGGTTTTTAGATCACCTAAAAGAACTGACTAGATTCAGTTAGCTCAAAATACTTACAAATTCTTTCTAAAGTTACAATATTAAGAAATGATTTCTGTGGTAAAGAACAATTTTCAAAAAAACAGCTTGCAGCTTTCACAGAGAACTCCACCAACTAGACTTTCTTTAATCACTCTCTGTTTAAGAAAAGGGATTTTGATGTTGAAACTACATTTGGGTCACCTACATACACTCCTCAAGGAAGTGTATGGATTTAACCCACGATCCTGTGAGTAATCTAATAAACTCATTGACCTATGAAATTAGACATGGGGTCAGTTCTGTTACCTGTCACTGTTGGCATCCTTGGGGAAAATGGACACTTGTTCCTCATCTCTTAGCAAGAAAAACCACTTAGAATTCTATTGGGAAAATGACTCTACTAAAGAAAACATAAAGTGTAAAATCTGTCTATGATATATTTCATGCAACATCACTGCAGTGTATCTGTTAACTCCAGTGTAACAAGCAGCAGATCAGGTAAATAGTTCTAAAATGTACAGTTTCAGTCATATCACATCTTATTTTTAAAACATCAAATCTGAGAAAAATTAGATCTGTGGAAGAAAAGTTTGACACTAATTACTGTAATTAGGAATTTTATATTCTATTATTTTTGAGAGATCCTTTCTTTTTGTAATTTTCTTTTACTTTTACTTAAACTAGATTTTTACATATAATATATTATAATTATGACTTCCCCTTTTTACACTTCGCTTAGTTCATCTCCACTTTCTTGACCAATACACTTTGTTTCTTGTTGTTTAGAAAAGAAATGGCATCTAAAAATAATAAATTTTTTTACAAATTTTAAAAAATACCAGAAAAAAGAAAATCAGAATATGACAAAACTACCAAGCAATAAGAAAAACCAAAGAAAAAAAAAAACAATCCACAAAATTCACACAGAGGCAGAGACAAATGTAAACACACACACACACACACACACATACACACACAGACATACATACACACACACACACACACACACACACACACACACACACACACATCCCACAAAACCCCAAATCAAAGGCCATAATATAGAAAGAATAAATGCTTTGACATCATTATGAGATAAGAACTTACAATGATGCAGCTGAGTTTGTTTTGGGTTGGCCATCTGTTGCTAGGCAAGCTTCCTACTCTTAAGACTTATTTGTTTTCCAAGTGAGACTTTGGAGAAAAATAACTGTTTTTTGTTTTGTTTAGTTTTGTGTTTGTGTTGTTTGTTTGTTTTAGTTATCATTCCATTGGTTTACATCTTTACATCTCAAACAATATCCCCCTTTGTATTTACACTTTCAAAAAAACCCCATTCAAAAGCCTCTCAGGTTTAATATAGTAAAAAGGACCATCTTACTAAAAACAATCTATGGATTGAATGCAATCTCAATCAAAATTTAAACTCAATTTTTCATAGAGTTAGAAAAAGCAATTCTCAAATTCATTTGGAATAGCAAAAAGCCCAAAAGAAAACTATTCTCAACAGTAAAAGCATTTTATGAGAAATTACTATCCATGACCTAAAGCTGTATTATAGATCAATCATGATAAAAACTGCATGGTGTTGGTACAGAGACATGCAGGCAGATCAATGCAGTAGAATTAAAGGCCAGAAATGAACCCATATACCTATGGTCACTTACTTGATCTTTGACAAAGCCAAAAACCATCCAGCAGAAAAAAAGATATCACTTCCTACAAATAATGCTATTTTCACTGGTGGTCGACATGTAGGGTAAATAACTTTTAATGTGGAAGCAGTTATTGATTGGAGATAGCATCTGTGATAGGGAAGGAGGAGTTAGTTAACTTTTTCACTGAACTTTATCTAGTGCAGGCCCATGAACACCCTATTCATGTTGCCACCTGTCTGAGAGTTCACAGGTTCACCAGCTCTTCTCTATCTAGAAAAGTTTGATTCCTTGGTGTGTTCTATGTTTTGTGGCTCATACACCCTTTCTTTCCCATCTTCTCTTTTAAAGATTTCCCTGACCCCTGAAGGAATGTATCAGATGTAGACATCCCTTTTAGCACTATGTTACATGGTCTCTGCCTTTTTTTCTGAGTAATATTTGAGTGTGGGTCTCTGTATTTGCCCACATCTGCTGCTGGAGAAAGCTTCTCTGATGATGACTGAGCACAACACAAATTTATGAATGTAGAAGAAAATCACTAGGAGTCATTGTATTGCTATGTTCTCTTAATAGAAGAGAAGAATTTGATTTTTTCCTAGGTCCCTGTCCTTTTACTAGATAAAATCTCAGAAGAGATTCTTAGAAATTTGGAGTAAATAAAATTTGAGTAGAGGTAAAATGAGGTAAAACTTCTAATATTGTTCCTTAAGCTTATGGAAATTTTACATGTATGTTTCCCATAATTGGAGTCTATTACCTCCAGAATGCAAGCCTTTTGTGACCTTTACATCTACTGAAAGTACAAGATTTCTTAGAAATACAGATAAAAGGTTCTTTGCTATGACATTTAATTCTAAGGATGAGAAGGGAAGAAAAAATAGTGTTTAAGAAACAAACTTTTTTCTTAGAGAGATAAAAAGAGCATTCACCATGGCCAGCAACCTATGTTCCATAAGCTATGGTCTGGTTGGCCTGTTCCTTGTGTAAAATCAATTCATCTGACAATGACAGTTAAATCACCATTTTCCAAAATACCCATTCTAAGTTTTTGGATCACATACGTTATCAGTGTCCTCTTATTGAAAGGCAGGCATCCACATACAAGAACATTAAATTAGATATAAAGATAACAAATAAAGAGATCAGATAGATGGTTCAGGTGTATACTTTATGTATTTAAAAAAGATTGTAATTCAGTAAGCTTTGATATAGGTTTAAAAATGAGTCTATGTGATATTAAAATAAGATTCAGAAAGAAGAACCGGAATTTATAGGGTATACCAAGAAGGGAAGTAGGATTTCAACGAAAGGGTTAATGAGTTCTGATTTGAAATGTTAGGGTACAAATGAAGTACCACTTGTGATAGTTGTGGTTGAGTTATGACCAGCTTGAAACAACAAAGTGAATTGTTTATATGTGACTGGGAAGATCATTTAAGTTATGTTCACATAGTAAGAAAAACCCTCCTTCATTAAGGTAGTGTCCTCGGTTGCACTTTGGTATTATATGAAATAAAAAGAGAAAGTCAATTTATACTCTCATTAGTGATCCCTGTTTCTTGACTGCAGATAAAATGTGCCCAGCCTTCTCCTTCTCCTATTCCCATGACTCCCCACAGTGATGAAATATTACCCTCGAACTTTGTACCAAACTAAATCTTTCAGCCTCTAAGATACTGTGTCATGGTATTTCTCTGCAGGAAAAGGAAAATATCTAAGACTCAATTTTTTCTTTACTTTTGCTCTTTGCACTTTTTATTTATGTTTTAGTTTATTTCATATGCATGGGTGTTTTGCCTGCATGAATGCCTATCACTATGTATAAGCTAAGACCTTAGATACCAGAGAAAAACGTTGGTTCCCCTTAGTCAATAAATACAAAAGGTTTTGAACCATCTTGTGAGTGCACATGATGGAACCTGAATCATGCTTTGTGTGTGTGTGTGTGTATGTGTGTGTGTGTGTGTGTGTGTGTGTGTGTGTGTGTGTGTGTGTGTGTGCGCTAATGCTGCAGCACTTCAAGAGGTTAAACACACATTAGGGAGTCAGTCTTCTACTTCTGTTATGTAAGTTCCAATGATAGAACTCTTGTCACTTGACTTCATGACAAGCCATCTTAATGTGTTGTGTGATTTTATCAGACCCTGCAAGACACATAGTTATCAAACATGGTAGCTTGTCTAATGTTCAATCCCAATCATGCACAGAAGGTATGAATTTTACTAATTTCACTTTTTCCTTACTAAATGTCCCAGATTGCCTGCTGTGAATGGGGTAACTTTGTAATCCCCTATGCCACAGTGAAACAGAAACAAACCTCTGCATTAAGGTCTTACTTTTTACAATGAGCAAAAAGTACATGTAAAACAGGGAGTAACCCGGAATTTGTCAACATGTTCTTGGTGTGTAAGGATTGAGCATGACTTTTTTTCTTTTTTTTTTTTTTCTTTTTTTCTTGAACTTCACATGGTCTGTGAGTTGTTTCTGGGGCAGTCTGAGCCTTTGGGGTTAGCATCCCACTATCAGTGACTGCATATTATGTCTGTTCTTTTGTGACTGGGTTATCTCACTCAGGATGATATTCTATAGATGCAAACATTTTCTTAAGAATTTGGTTAAGTCATTGTTTCTGATGGCTGAGTAGTACTCCATTGTGTAAATGTACCACAATTTTTGTATCCATTCATCTGCTGAAAGACATCTGGGTTCTTTCCAGCTTCTGGCTATTATAAATAGAGCCGCTATGAACATTGTGGTGCATGTATCTTTGTTGTATATTAAAGTGTCTCTGGGTTATATGCCCAGAAGTGGAATACCTGGGTCTTCAGGTAGTACGATGTCCAATTTTCTGAGGAATAGCCAGACTGATTTCCAGAGTGGTTGTATCAGTTTGCAACCCCACCAACAGTGGAGAAGTGTTCCTCTTTCTCCACAACCTCACCAGCATCTGCTGTCTTCTGAGTTTTGGATCTTGGCCAATCTGACTGGTGTGAGGTGAAATCTCAGGGTTGTTTTGATTTGTATTTCCATGATGGCAAAGGATGTAGAGCACTTCCTTAGATGTTTCTCAGCCATTCAATATTCCTCAATTGAGAATGTTTTGCTTAGCTCAGTACCCCACTTTTTAATTTTATTTGATTCTCTGGTGTCTAGCTTTTTGAGTTCTTTGTATACCTTGGATATTAGGCCTCTCTCTGATGTGGAGTTGGTAAAGATCTTTTCCCATTCTGTTGGATGTCATTTTGTTTTCTTGGCAATGTCCTTAACCTTACAGAAACTTTGCAATCTCATTAAGTCCCATTTGTTAAACTTTGACCTTTGAGCTTGAGCCATTGGTGTTTTGTTCAGAAAATTTTCTCCTGTGCCTATGTGTTCTAAAGTTTTGCTTACTTTCTCTTCAAATAGTTAAAGTATATCTGGTTTAATGTGGAGATCTTTGATCCACTTATACTTGAGCTTTGTACAAGGAGATAAGAAAGGGTCTATTTTCATTCTTTTGCATGCTGAGTGCCAGTTGGACCAGCACCATTTGTTGAATAGGCTGTTTTCTTTTCCATTGAATGTTACGGCTCCTTTGTCAAAAATCAGGTGACCATATACATGAGGGCTCATTTCTGGATCTTCTATTCTATTCCATTGATCCACGGGCCAATTTCTGTACCAGTATCACGCAGTTTTCAACACAATTGCCTAGTAATATAGCTTGATTTCAGGTATAGTGATTCCCGCAGATGTTTTCTTGTTTTTGAGGATGGATTTTGCTATTCTAAGTCTTTTGTTATTCCATATGAAATTGCACATTGATCTTTCCAACTCAATGAAGAACTGGGTTGGAATTTTGATGGGGATTGCATTGAATCTGTTGATTGCTTTTGGTAGGATGGCAATTTTTAAAATGTTGGTCCTTCCAATCCATGAACATGTGAGATCTTTCTATTTTCTGAGATCTTCCTCGATTTCCTTCTTTAGAGGTTTGAAGTTCTAGTCATACATGTCCTTCACTAGCTTAGTTAGAGTCACACCAAGGTATTTCATAGTTTTTGTGACTATTGTGAAGGGTATCTTTTCCCTAATTTCTTTATCCACATGTTTTTCCTTTGAATAGAGGAAGGCTACTGATTTGTTTGAGTTAATTTTGTATCCAGTCACTTTGCTGAACTTGTTTATCAGCTGTAGGAGTTCTCTGGTGGAATTTTTGGGTTCGCTTAAGTATACTTTAGGAACTGCTCATCCAGGTGTTAGATGTGCTGAGCCCTGTTCTGTGCCCCGAAGCCGCCTCGTGGAAGCAGAGGTTGCCACGCTGTGTCCTTGGTTCCTGGATTGGGCAGGGTGGGGACATGCTTTCCGTGCTCATGCTGCAGAGATCTCTCTGCTCCCTGGCTTCCCAGATCTCCTACTCACCAGTCTTTAAACCTTTAGGAACTGCTGGTCCGGGTGGCAGATGGGCCGAGCTCTGTTCTGCGCCCTGAAGTTGCCGCTGGGTGGAAACAGGAGTTCCAAAGTTGGGTTCCTGATTCCTGGATCAGGCAGGGAGGGGGGTGTGCTTTTTGTGCACACTCCATAGAGATCTCTCTGGGAGTGAGATTGGTCTGAAGTGAGATTGGTCTGAAGTTCTCAGACAGAGCAATTTTTAAATTCATCTGGAATAAGAAAAAACCTAGAAAAGCGATATCTGTTCTCAACAACAAGAAAACTTCTGTGATATTAACAATCTTTGCCCTCAAGCTATATTACTAACCAGTTGTATTCAAAATTGCATGGTATTGGTACAGAGATAAACAGGTAGATCAAAGGAACAGAATAGAAAGTCCAGAAATGAACTCTCACAATATGGTCACTTGATCTTTGACAAAGATGCTGAAAACATTCAATAGATAAATAACAGCATATACAACAAATGGTGCTGGCTTAACTGGCAATCAATATGCAGAGTAATACAAATTGATCCTTTCTTATCTCCTTGTAGGAAGCTCAAGTGCTAGTGTATCAAAGATCTCCACAAAAACACAGGTACACTGAAACTATTAGAAAAATAAGTGGATTAAATCTTAAAACACATGGGCACAGGGGAAATTTTCCTGAATGGAACACTAATGGCTTATGGTCTAAGATCAAAAATTGATAAATGTGACTTCATGAGCTTTCAATGTTCCTTAAGGCTAAGGACACTGTCATGTAAACAAGATGGCAGCCAACAGACTGGGAAAGGATCTTTATCAATTTCATATCTGATAAAGGTCTATTATCCAATATATACAAAAGCTAAAGAAGTTAGACTTTAGAAACTCAAACAATCCTATTTAAAATGGGGTGCAGAGCTAAACAAAGATTTCTTAACTGAGGAATATTGAATGGATGAGAAGCACCTAAGGAAATGTTCAAAATCCTTAGTCATTAGGAAAATGCATACCAAAACAACCCTGATATTTCACCTCACACCAGTCAGAATGGCAAACATCAAAAACTCAGATGATAACAGATGCTGTCTAGGATTCGAGGAGAAAAGGAACATTCCTCCAACCACTCTGAAAATCAGTCTGGTGGTTCCTCAGAAAATTGGACACAGTACTACATGAAGGTCCAGTTATTCTATTCCTGGGCATATACCCCACAGATGCTCCAACATATAATAAGGACCCATGGTCCACCATATTCATAGAAACCTTATTATAATAGCCAGAAGCTGGAAAGGACCCAGATGTCCTTCAAGAGATTAATGAATACAGAAATTTTGGTACATTTACACAATGGAATACTTCTCAGATAACAGAAACAATGACTTAACCAAATTCTTAAGAAAATGGTTGCATCTAGAGAATATCATCCTGAGTAAGATAACCCAGTCACAAAAGAACAGACATAATATGCAGTCATTGATATGTGTATACTAGTCCCCAGAAATACTGAGTACCCAAGAAACAACTCACAGACTATTTGAAGCTCAACAATAAGGAAAGCCAAAATGTGAAAGCCTTGATCCTTAGGGGGAAAAAAAGTGTAAAGCATGCTCTCAGAGTGTTGTACACTTAGATCTTAAATCATTAATAATTCATGAGCTAAGAATGCAGCCTTCTGGCAATCCTTTGTATTTAACAATCATTATATTTAATCTTTACCACCAAGAAAACTTTGACTATGTCCATGTTCCATTTTGTTTTATATGTACTTTATGCTTATTGTAACTAGTAAGTGTTCAGTGCATACTATCAAACTTTAAAATATTCAATACTGACAAAAATATAATTATTTTGTTTATGCAAAAATGCTTTTAAAATCTGTACATTTATCTTTTTTTAAATAAAATTGTTTAATAATTCTTCTTCCTCTCATTCTCCCTGTCCTTCTCCTTCTCTTTCTTCTTCTTCTTCTTCTTCTTCTTCTCCTTCTTCTTCTTCTTCTTCTTCTTCTTCTTCTTCTTCTTCTTCTTCTTCTTCTTCTTCTTCTTCTTCTTCCTCTTCCCCGCTCCTTCTCCTCCTCCTCCACTTCTTTCTCCCCCATCCTCTCTCTCTCTCTCTCTCTCTCTCTCTCTCTCTCTCTCTCTCTCTCTCTCTCACACACACACACACACACACACCCATACACACACATCTGCACAAAAATATATACATATTTGGAAACAGAAAGCACATATGGCACAAGAAGTAAACATAGTTTTCAATTATATATATATTACGATTTTATATGAATTGTTAGCAAGCTCAATTTGAGTAACATTTTTAAAAAAGTAATCACTTATGTATAATAAGTATTTTGTGTACATGCACATATGTACATCACATATATGCAGAGGCCAAAGGGGAGCATCAGTGCTGGGGCTATAGTTACAAATACCTATGAGCTGTCACATTGCTTGGAATGGAACTGAAGCCATATGAAAGAGCATCAAGTGCTCTAAACACTGAAAATTTCTCCTTGCCTGTGTCTTTTCTTTTCTACTTTTCATCTTTTCACTAGTTTATTATTTGGGAATTTATAAAGCAGACTGTCATATTTCATTTAAAACATGTTGAAACTATACACAGACTGTTTTCGCTACTTCTTTATGTATTGTGTGCTGGAAATGTTAACAAGATGAACCATTTACTTCCTGAGGCACAGATAAACTATTCTCAGATGTATGTAAGCATCCACAGAGCTCTCTGCATGAGCAATGGTGTGATCCGATCACTTCAAAAGTTCTGTTGAGGAGTGTGTAAGCCAAGACAGTTCTCTCAGCAGGCACAAGCTGTGGAGTACAGGCACATTCTGGTGTTATTCATCAGCTAACCCTGCACCCAAATTTGCTGCAACAGCCTGTCTGCTATTCCACATTTAAGAGAATACCAAATAAAGTCCATATGCATATTTAAATATTTAAGATTCTGTTTTCTACTAAATTTTCCTTATGGTATTACAGATGCTTAGATTTTATGAAGATCAGAATAGTATTCTAACTTCAAGTGATATTTTTCTGTTTTTAGTAAAAAATAATGTACTCAACTTTTAATGTTAGATTACTTGAATAGAATAGTATATGATATTGAGGACAATGTGCTTGATCTTAAGATAACAGTAGATGTGTTCATGAAAAATATAAATACCATATTGTTTATATTCTACATTAGAAAATTATGTCTATACACAGAAAATAACACCTTTTTAAAAAAAGAATTAGAATTTGTGCATATTGTATGGCTTCTCCCATATGTTATTGGAAATTGAATATAAATGCAAATTAAAACAAATAATACATTTTTATAAAATTTCTAAATGAAAGATATATATTTCTCTAGTTATTTGATATTCAACATCATAACTGTGATTTTTTTTTCATATATCTGGGAGTGACATCTAAAGGTTTACCTCATCAGTATCTGGATCTGATAATTTTCCTCCCAAATCATAAAATCTGGCATTTGATACTAATCTACTGATATATTAATATCAATGTGTGCTACAAAGCTATTATTTACATTATTTTAAACACTGTACAGTGTTTTCAATGCAGTAAATATTTAAAAAAAAAAGAGGTTCTGTTACTCTCAGTCCCATGGTCTCACTCTGCAGGAGCTCTCAGTCAGTGGGACCTGCCCCAATGTGGAGCCAGGTACCCAGTTCATGAAGGTCCTATAGGCGGTTAGTTAATAAGCCTGGCACCCACACATCTTGTTCTTTGGTTTCAAAGCATTCTCACTTTCTGTGGGCAACAGAGCTGGATCCACATGCTTCCGCTGCCTCTCAGCTATTGCTTTCACACACTGTCCTCCACAGCCCAGGAAACACATGACTCAATAATCATAAACTTATCAAAGAGATTTACATGTTAAATTCTAAATCCACAGTACATCTACACAATAAATGCACTGCCAATTAAAAAAGATATAAGCCTCCCACTGCCAATTAATAAAGATATAAGCCTCCCACATAGACAAGATAAAACTGATCTAGTCCACCTTGATCTAAACCATCCTCCTCTGCTACCTCCATCTTGAATCTACCACCTTACAAAAATTTTGTCCCTGCCTATGACAACCTGACCATATTTTGGGGAGGACGGTAGAAGGACTTTGGAACTTTGAGCTAGAAGAGCCATTGGGATGTTAAGAATTCTGCAGGATATTCTGTAGGTGCTTGGAAGAAAATATTGAGAACAGTACAGAAGATGGAGGCCTGGCTTGTTAAATTTCAGAGGGAAAATTAAAGACTCTTATCAGGGCTGTTGATATTTTGATTGTGAAGATTCTGTGGTTGTGGTTAGCTGCTGCTGAGGAATCAGCTGTGATTAGCCAGATACCAGAACTACTCAAGCAAACCCTTTGAATTAATGGGACTATTGATGTTGGTCAGCTGGAGCTAAGAAATTAGTAGTGATTAAGAAGAAGCCAGCATTACTGAGGTGAAATCTTCTGGGACATGTATTCTGGAAGCACAAAGAGGCTGTGTTCCAGAGATAGCAAAGTTTGTATCTCATGCTGTGGCTAGACTTGGTAATGTGTAAGAGTCGCCCAGGTAGTACTGGTTTTAAAGGAATGAAAGGGTCATGAAAAACAGCTGAGGCTCCTGGCACTGTGAGAGGCCATGGAAAGCCACTGATGAAAAAAACAGCAGTGTTCTGGAGATGCCAGCACTATAAGTCGACCACCAAGAACAGCAGTGGCAGTAGAGAACAGGCAACTGGAGTCTAGAAGAAAAGGTGTGCTACAAAGGGCAGAGCTGGAGAAGTGACGCAAGTCCTTGGAGGAGCCCAGCAGTTCCTGAATGGATCCCAGACATGGGATGTTTGGAGTTTGATTTGCTTTTGATTGTGACTGTGCCCTGATATTTTTTTTTTCCTCCTTGAAGGAAGAAAATATGTAAAAGCCCACAGTTAAGAGACTTTGAATTGAAAAAGGACTGAATTTTAAAAGATTTGATATTTTAAAGGGATTAAAATTTTACTATGTAAAATTTTGTAAAGACTGTGGGTCACTTAATGTTATTTTCACTCTTGGGAATGAATAAGAAAGTAAGGGTTGAGGCTTAATAGTGTTGTGTTTGTGTGTCAAGTTGACAAGTGGTCCATTGTTCTGGCTGGCATTGTATCACCTTGACATAAGCCGGAGTTATAACAGAGAAAGGAGCCTCAGTTGAGGAAATGCCTCCATGAGATCCAGCTGTAAGGCATTTTTCTCAACTAGTGATCAAATTTGGAAGGCCCAGCCCATTGTGGGTGGTGCCATCCCTGGGCTGGTAGACCTGGGTTCTATAAGCAAGCTCAGAAAGCCAGGAGAAGCAAGTCAGTAAACAACATCCCTCCATGGCCCCTACATCAGCTTCTTCTTCCTGACCTGCTAGAGTTGCAGTCCTGACTTCCTTTGTTGATAAACAGCAATGTGGAAGTATAAGCTGAATGAATCTTTTCCTCCCTAACTTGCTTTTTGGTCATGATGTTTGTGTAGGAACAAGAACCCTAACTAAGGTACAGTCCCACTCTCTACTGTACAATCATATATCACCTTGATATCAACCTATACTTTTTCATGAAAATAAAAGTCAAGAAGTAGCTTAGTACAAGTTTCTTTAAAACAATCCTCCATAGTAGGGTGGAGCAGAGGTGTTAGTCAAGGACAGGTAATAATACTCCCCTAGAAGTAATGAAAACTCTACAAGTTATCAAAAAATACTGACTTGTATGCTTTCCAATCAAGTATTTTTAGTTAAATATTGTGTAGCCTGTGTATTGTAAATTATGAAATATGAAAACTCAATTGCTCATTTGTCATTTATTTGTCATTAAACTTAAATTAAACTAGTTAACATAAATTTAGACTACATATACAAATTCAAAAGTAGAATTGATTATTTTATAAAAGTTGGAAAATTTTTTTAAAGTATTGATTTTAGTTTTGATTTTTTTTTCTTTTTTAAATCAAGAGTTAAAAGATTAAATTTCTTCACTGCAATGCTGAAACCTCAGGTTACAAGGTTCATTTTTCTCATTTAAAGGTGTGAATATAAACACTCCACATGGCTTAGCCTCTCTTAGATCTTGACACCACGCTCAGAAATCTACCTGTGGTAGTAAGTGGCTGTCTTTCTGAATCAGCTTTTATTATTGGCTGTAGTGACCTGAACTGATATTGATTTGGCCACTATTAAATGAAGAAGACTTCTATTATCCACTGTCTGTTCCATTACTATGAAGTTACAAAATATTTTCTACAATACTGGTGACAAAAACTATCTCATGCTCTCTAAAGAGGCATTAAAATTTGACTAGACAAAGAATTTTAGCCACAATACCGCAGGCAATAAATAACTAGTCTACATCTGAATCATATAAAAACATGAAATGTTAACTGCTGTTTGATGTAGGGTGACAGCACACTCTTATAGCATACTATTTAATGTTACTAATAAATAATACTTCAGAATACTTCTGAAAACGATGCAGCTCATACCTGAGGAACAGCTCAACATCCTGATGTAGTTACCTGGTGTCTTACATTTAGGACTTTCCCAGTGATTCAAATGAGTACAACCATTAAGGATATCTTTTGTGAGTTGTCTTTCCCTTGTCCTGTGCACTTGAGAGACTTTCATGCTGTGGCTTTGTAACACTTTACTGAATACATAACAATTGTTGTTGATTATCATCCTCATCCCCCTTTGTTAAGATGATAACATATGTATCTCACAGGTAGCTTCCAGTAAAACTCAACAGAACAGAAAGAACCCCTAGCAAGCCATTAACCTCCCAGATAAAACCTACACACAACTGTATAAAGTCAACTGCAGCTGGGCCTGCTTTAGACATCCCGTAGTTCTTTCAGGCAAATACCCAGTGTAATCTCTAATAATTGCTAGTATATGTAAGGTTGTTATGCAGATTGCTTTTAATATCCCTGTGCCTGCCATCTGCTTTACCACTGAAGGAAGAGGTACTGAACATTTGGGAATACTTTTTTTTTATAAGCAATAATATTTTATGGTTCATAAAATAGGAATGAAGAAAACCCTTTTAATTTTAATTATGTTTGAGACATTCAAATTATGACAGTTCTGGGAGAAATAACTAAATATGTCTTTGGGGAGTTCAACATAGAGACAAAAGCAAAATATGTAGATACCCCTACCCAACTATAGCACCTCTGAACATACTGTGCAGGGATTGTGCTTTTCTCTGAGCTTTGTTAAAGAATAAAATTACTTTTAGATCTATGTAACATCAATTCAGGCTGAAGGAAGACAGAATTCCAACTTCTTAGGCAGATGTCAAAAACATTTAAACAGCTGTCAGACCAGTTCAGACTGTCATCAGAAGTGACCTTAAATGGAGTTTGGTTTTTAAATGTTATTTTTAAAAAGTGCAAAAAAAAACCAACACGGTGCCATTACACAGCTGTCTGAAATATTAAAGGAAAGAATGAACATCTGCTTAGTTGTTCTTCAAACATTAATGTTTTGGAAAGAAATTCTGTTGTCTTAGATCTTTAAGACCATCTGAGGCCTATATAGCTTCAACACCTGTGACGGATCCTCTCAGAATATGGAAGCTTCTACTTCAAAGCCCCTATTTTTGTTCTTGGCCAAACATATGGCACCAAACAACAAAAAATATGAATATTCTTTATGATGTAAAAGATCACCTTTCACTGTGTGCTTTAGAGGAAAATAAAATATTTTGCACTCAAAGAAAAGTTTGTTCACAAAAAAATATAGAGTGTTATTTTTGACTGAACACTGTGGTATCAAACAGTTTATCACTATTTTGCATATCTGAATTTGGATAAAGAGTACTTGCTTTTGTGAATACATATGGATATGGTACAGTACTATTAAAATGCAACACTTGATGATGCTCTTCTTTTATTATTAATGAAGTCATTTCTCTCAGAACTAAAAAAGTATCATAGAGGTAAGTATCCAAAGTGAAAAAAAATATTGCTAGTTTGCTATATAATAAAAGTGTTTACAAATATGTAGTTCATGGCGAAAATGACCTGCATTTCATGTCTTTATACATGGGTTTACACGAATGTGTTTCAATCTAGTGAGTCTGTATATAAACTTTTCCATAACTGAGCTGGTAATTCAACAAGAGAAGTTAAGTTTGTACCATGACTCAATGCGGTGGATTCAAAACACTTCTCTTGAGTGTACAAGTATTCAGGTGTGAGTTAAAATACCTCACTGGTTTCTCCATCTTTAAAAAGAAGTTAAGATTAGAATTTAAAGCAGATTTGAATATTTAAATCTTGAAAGGTTTTGAAAGAGAAATTTAGGCATTGGAATACAACTACATATAAATGTTCTAACTGAAAACTAGAACAGAATTCAGTGGGATGTTTTAACTCATGTCTGCATAAAGAGAGGTGTTCTGAATTCACTGCACCAAGGCACAGTACAAATTTTTAGCTGTTCTTATTGATTCACCCAATCATTTATGGAAGCTGTTGTATATAGACTTTTAGACTGACTATCACTCACATAGACACATATTGAAAGACACAAGAAATTTAGCTACATCTAGGACCTATGTATGAATACATAACATGTAAAAAATAAATATAAATATATACATTTTCTTTTCTTACAGTATCACATATGAATATTCCCTTAATTTCATTAATCTCCATATCTTTGACCTATTCTCCTGAATTAAAAACAAATCCCCATTATTTTTCCTACTTAAGTTCTTATTTACAGAGCTATTTAAGTAGTTAGAACTGTGATAGCTCATTAGTCTATGATTAACTCTCTGCACACATAGCCCTGGATGGATTTGTTCTTGGCATCTATGATTAAATGCCATTTGGAACAGATTACCACAAGGACACCTTAGAGGAAATGGTCTTGTGTAAATTAAATTCCTGCACAGCTTAAAGAATATTATGAATTGGAAGCATGGGGTGGATGTACAAAAATATGTGGTAATTATTTACAATCTTTGCAAATGTTGTTTAGTTGAAGCCAGGAGAATTTGGCTCCGGGTGTTGTCAGCTATTCTTGTCACTTCATAATTTCTTGGCATATTTTAAGTTTGAGTGGAAAAACAATGTACAAAACTGTCACATCAAATTGTCCAAACATGATCTAGGGAAAGCAAAAAAGTGATGTGCTGACTGAACAGTGTAACCACATTGCTCTCTGCCAGCAGCATTGTAGCAGCATTGTTTTCCCTCAATTGAGTTTTTCTATAAGCTCAGGCTTGCTCTAAAGTCCCAGGTACCTCACAAAAAAAAAAAAAAAAAAAAAAAAAGAGTGGCTTTAATACAATGTGTGAAGGAAGTAAGGAGGAATGGTCAAATGGTGCAACTGGGGGCTAGAGAAATTCTTCTGCAGTTAAAAACTGATACTGTTTTGCAGGAGACATTGCCAAGTTGCTCACAATTTCTAGTAATCACAACTTAAGAGAGTCTGACTTTCTTTTGACAATGCAAAGTATCTTCACAAATATGCTTGCACACACACATATAGATTCACATAAATATAAATAAAATAAAATTTGAAAAATATGTAACTCTAATGCAGCATTTTGGTTTTAATACAAAAAGCTGAAATTGATTGAGAACATATTAGGAACTTATTTTTTCTATAAAAGTAGGCTGAGAGGGGTATACAAACTCATTTATATTGTTCTGGAGTAAAAGTGAGATCATAGCTGTGATATAGAAATGTGATGAATCTTGAGACATTCATAGAAAAGGGAACTGAGAGGAGTCCACTTTTATCTTCAGCTAAGAATTCTTATGAAAGATGACATGAACCTAACCTTAAAGTATGCAGGTGACGTTCTAAAATACTCTGTATGAATCCACTAAGAGAGACTACACAGAATCTTGGACCAAGAATGAGGTGGAGAGTTTTAAATGAGAACAAGGAACAGCCCAAAAAAATTAAAAGTTAATTTTGTCAGCTAAGATATGCTGAGAGAGAATTTGATCACACCTGCTTCTCAACTCAGTATTCTAGATTGAGAGAGTCTAAATTGTGAGAGGGCATTGGCAGCTTCAATGTTATTACTTAGATTTTAGTAGACATGATCAGACTCTAGAAAACAAGAAAACATTGGAAAACATTGGGAATGTCACACATAAGCTCATAAGAGGAACAGAATTGCTTCAGAAACTTTGATCCTGCAAACGCATGAAGGTTTGTGGGGACCAAATATGAATAAGAAAAAAGACCATATTTACAAAGAGAAATTCAGTATTATACATGAATCTGAGAAGAAACAAATAGAAATTCATTTGACTTCAATTACATTTTTTATTTGATGGCAAGAAGTCAGTTTCAAGCACAGACACATTACTTATAAGGAGAGAGGGAAAATACCTGGAAATTGAGTAAGGCAGTTAAAGAAAAAGAAGCACAATACCAATCGGGAGAGGGGTAACACTATTTTAGGAAGATCTGCTTCAATACAGTGGAAAGCTATTGACAAATTCAAATATTCATGGCAATTTACATACCTATTATATCTTTCATTACAACCAGTAAATCTGGGAAACTGTGGAAAGAGAGAACTTAATAATAAAAAAATAAGGAGAAGATTCACATGTCAGAGTACAAAAACATTTTCAAATAATCATAGAAGAAAATTTTTCTAACCCAGAGAAAAATTTGCTTATGAAAATTCAAGAACCTTAGAGAATGCCAAAGAAATTGGTGCAAGGGATTCAATCTTTTAAAACAACTATACCTAAGGCTTAAATGAAACATAAACCTCATTTATTAGCAGTGAGAGACTTCAATGTTCCATTTTCTGTAAATGGGCATGTCATGCAAACTGAAACTAAACAGAGAAATAGCTAATCTTACAAATGTTATGACTGAAATGGACCTAACAGATATATACTGAATATTCACTCAAACATAAAAGAATATGATGTCTAAGTATCTCACAAAACTTATTTCCAAACTTGTACATGTACTCAGTAACAAAGCAAGTTTCAACAGATAAAAGAAAACTGCAATTATCCCCCTGTAAACTTTGAGACCTAAAGATAGATTTAAACAACAGTGGAAACAATAAAAAGCTGGTAAGTTCAGGGAAACTGAACAACTTGATTAAGATCACTAGAATAAGACAGAATGTTTTAAAAAAAAATGAAGATAACTCCAATTCAATAAAAGACAACCTTTATTTTTTGGATTAGAAGAGAAAATTTCTTAGCGTTAAGTGCCTGCATAAGGTAACTAGCCACATAAGAGAACACCTGAAAACTCTATAACGAACGGAAGCAAACACGCCTACGAGGAGTAAACAGCAGAAAACAATCAAAATTTGGACTGAAAGCAACCAAATGGGGGGGGGGGGAGAGAACAATTTAAAAACATCAATGAATCAAAGAATTAGTCCTTATAAAAATCAACAATATAAACATACTCTTATCTCAACCAACTAAAAGAAAATGGAGGAATATCAAATCAGAAATCAAAAAGGACCTATAATAACAAACATAGAGGAATATCAAGGAGCTTTTAGAAAATTATTTGAAAATTAAAAGTCATTTTCTCAGTTGACCCCACTAACTAATGTTCATATTAACCATATACATAAAGCTATAACTGCTCAAGGAGTAGGAGTCATTAACAGTCTCCCAGATAAGAAATGCCCAGAATCAGATGGTTTTCTTGCAGAATTCTGCAAGACTTTCACAAAGAAGCTATTGAAAAATTTCCTCAAATTATTTACAAAATAGTAACAAGAGAGACATTGACAGACTATATTTTATGTGACCACAGTCATTATGATACCCAAACCACACAGATTCAACAAAAAACAAACAAACAAACAAACAAACAAAACCAAAAAAACAAAGGAGAGAAAGAGAAAGAGAGAGAGAGAGAAAGAGAGAGAGAGAGAATTACAGACCAATTACCTTCATGAACATGAATACAAATATATTTATTAAAATATTTCAAAATTGAATCCAAAATCTAAAACTAACTAAGAAAGATCAAACAACTGTGATCAAGTTGGCTTCATCCCAAACATTCAGTAATGATTCAACATAGGGAATGATATTAAACATACAAACAAACTAACATGCAATATTCTCACTAGAAGCTCAGAAGACTATGAAAATCCAAATACCCTTCATGGTAAAAGTCCTGGATTGATCAGGGATGCAAAGATACACTAAAATAGAGTAAAGGTGCATTACAGTAATCTAATATCCAACATAAAATTAAATGGAAAGATACTAAAAATAATTGAATTAAAACCAAGACCAAAATAAGGGTGCCCACTCTCTATACTTATTAACTATAGTACTTCACAATCTAGCTAAAGTAATAAAACCATTAATGGAGATCAAGAAAATACCAATCACAAAGGAAGAATGCAATGTATCAGCTACTGTATGCTGCCTGGCTGGCGATTCTGTAACGGAGAGATCTCAGAGGTCCAGGTTAATTGAGACTGCTGATCCTCTCACAGAATGCCCCTTTCAGCTTACTCCAGCTTTTCCCTAATTCAACCACAGAGGTCAGCACCTGATCTGAGTCCCTCAACAGATATTCAGCAGAAAATTCTCTGGTTTGGGTTCAGTCAGAGAAGATGCACTAAACCCTCCAGAGACTGGATATAAACTCAAAAACCTAGATATAAATGAACTGCATAAACCAAATGCAGACCTTATCAAAGAATTCTCAACAGAGGAATTTCTAAAGGCCAAGAAGCACTTGAATAAATGTTCAGCATCCTAAGGTGTCAGAAAAATGCAAATCAAAATAACGCTGAGATTCCATATTATACCTGTCAGAATGGCTACAATCAAACACTCAAGGACAGTTCATACTGGTGAGAATAGGAAGCAAGGGAATATTCCTCCTTTGCTGGTGGGAGTGCAAACTTGTGCAGAAAATCCATATGGGAGAGTTTCTCAAAAAGCTGACTTTTATCTGTTTTAAAATCCAGCCATACCACTCCTGGTCACATACCCAAAATATGCTCCTTGCTACAACATCTATTGATAGTGTCCATAACATCATGGAACAACCAAATTATCACTCAAATAATAGATTGATAAAGAAAAAAAAGTGTTAAATTTAAACAGTAGCTTATTACTCAGCTGTTTTCTAAAACAAATCCATGATGAAATTTTCAGGCAAATGAATGGGATATATATCATACTTACCTCACTAAGATCCAGGACTTGAAGACTGAACAGCAAAACATTGGACTTTAAAACAAAACAAAACAAAACAAAAAAAAAAACCAACACCAAAACAAAAACAAAAAAAAAAAAACACACTGGAATTTATGAGAATAGTGTAAATGCAAAGCTTATTTTTTAATTACTTGAAATATATATATATATATATATCATACTTAGTGAGGTAAGGTCATTATTGGAACAAAGATCGCATCAACATATTGTGCCATAATCTGGCTTAATGTGGACATTATCACAATGTGACTTATTCCTGTTAGCATAACAGAAAAAGAAAACTTATAAATTTTCCCTTATAAAAGTCAAACATGTATGCTATTCACATCAAGTCTGAAACCTGGACATATGCAAAATTTATCCTTAGTACAATTGAAAATGTAGTTCATAATATTTTATATAATTTAAAATAAAATACTACAAAACTATCTTGACAGTTCAGTGCAGCTGCAATGGTTGTACATATTCTTTAAATTTCTGTTTAGACACAGACTACAATTGCTATTTTGATTTCCAGAGAAGTTTTTTCTTGCAACTAGGTGAAGTAAATTCAGAGAAACCTGGTTGTTTGTTGTTATAAAAATATGTGACTGTAGATTGCTTAGCCTTAAGGGAACATCTTCATCACTCTCCTGAAGGCTCAGAAAACACTGTGAGATTGCGCATGAAAAGAATGTTTTCTTCTTTGTGAAAAGACATTTATTGAAATTGTGCTGAATTTGTTTCACTATTGTATAGGATTAAAACTGCTGGAAGGAAGAACATTTCAGTGTCCTCCAGATGGGAGCAAAGTGCAGAGACTAAGATCCAGGACTTGAAGACTGACCAGCAAAACACTGGAATTCATGAGAATAGTGTAAATGCAGAGCTTATGTTTTTAATTACTTGAAATACTTGCAAATTCGGTATAGTTAGCACTCTAGTTTAGATTTGAAATGGCCACGAGATGTCCATGCTTTTAAGGATTTTTATCAAGAGAAGCTACTAAAATGGGCAGGGTAGATTTGCTAAGCAGTGCAAACTAGAAAAAGGGTGTGCAGGGTAATTTTAACAATCACTTTGACATGATCTGGGATATCCTGGGAAGAAAGTCTTAGTGAAGTAATCTATATCAAGTTGGTCTTTTTCTTGTCTATGGTAGATTCCCTTGAATATTAACCAAGGTGATGAAACACACCATGACTGGGTGTGGCACTACTTCCTGGGATGGACCAAACAATCTGTGAGTGAAGAAAGCTCATTGAGGAAAATTGAGAATGCCTAGGATGTTATATAACTAGCTGCCTACTACCCTAGCTAGTTTTCCCAATACTGGTGAATTTTAAAAGGGAAACCCAAAGCAAAATAGAACCTAAAAGGCATATCACACATTTATACATCTAAGACCTTTCTCCTACTCAAGGCTTTGTGTCCAACATGGACCTTATTTGTTCTCTGAATTTGTTGACAGTGACTGAAAACTTTCTTGAGGTTCTCAATTTTAAATGAGATATTTTTAAATTTTACAGCAAAACAAAACTTTAATGCATCCTTCTTTTGCTACCACAGTGAAACAAATTTGAATAGTTATACATGGATTTTAAGTCTCAGCCTGATAACATAATTGGACAACGTTTTGGGAAGAGAGAACCTTATGGAAGATCTCTTTGTATTACATTTGAGATAGCTGTGCAGAATGTGAGTACCATTTCAAAGATTTTATCTTTCCTAAAAATAAAAGCAATATTTAATTACACAAACTATCACATGAGATAATAAAACTTGATCCTTTAGAACTAGAAAAGACATCATCTTCCCTTGATCCTAAACAAGAGGAAAGAAACAATTAGAAAGAAAACATGAGAGTTATATAATGTGATGTCCAAGGAAAGGAAAAGTAGGAGAATGTGCTATATAGTTGCTGCATTCTCATAGAGTGTGGATGCTTAAGGTCAGATGCTATGTTGTTGTAAATGTATCTATCCCAGAAAGTCAAGTTTAAAGTATTCTCCTTTGTGTCTGGCTGAAACCTCAAGTGGAAATGCTAGTTGGCACAAGTTTCCTACACAGTGAATGTTCCAATGTAAGTCAGGTCCATTTCACACCAGCCACACTAGCCAAGAAAGCTGAGAAGCTGAGATTACCCACAAATTTGCTTGTGAAAATGAAATAGTCTTAAAACTGTTAAATTTTATTACTGTAACTTTGAAATCTACTTATTGTTTTCAGGGTTTTAAAGTATTCTCTTCATATTCTCTTCCATTTTAATGATATTATATCCAATGAATTGATATTTATTTAACATGTACTCTGTTACATAACATAAATATAAACATAAAATGCATCCTGTATTTCTATTGCTTTCTATGCTATTTCTTTCTTTTCTATTGCAATACTGTCAGTTAACTGTTAACTCTATTTCCTCTTTAGTCAGTTAACCTCCCCCCCTCCCTTTCTCTCTTATTCTCTTTCTTACTTTCATTTAACTCCTGGAACTTTGTAAATTATATAGAAAAGCTCGGTTTAAATAAATGTATTAACAATATTGATGAAGCATAATACATGTTAACACATTTTCATAGAGCAACATATTCAAGTCTAACTATACTTATGTGAGGCTAGAAATCATTATGTTCAATGCCGTATAATTTAAGTGACATTACTTATTATCTAGATTCTATTATCTAAAAATAATCTAAGCTTTTTCTTCAGTTTATTCAGAAAGATCAATTATGCCTAGAATATTCTTGATTAAAATGCATAGAAAAACTTCTGTGATATGTTTTCTGGTATATGAAAAAGCATATATTCAAAGTCAAAATAAAATCCACCCAAATGTGCATGTAAGTTTCAAAAGTAACATTGTAAACTTGTCTTACTAATATATTTAAATGAATATAAGAGGCAAGTAAATTTAAAATAATTGGGACAGGATGATGTCCTACCAGTTAAAAGCACTTGTTGACCAGATTTCGGTTTCCTGAGCAGCATTGTTGTCTGTATCCATAATATTTAGGGTGTCAGATGCCCTCTTCTGACCACGGGTAAACACTAAACAGATTTCACTCAGGCAAAATATTTGTATAGATAATTAACAATAAATAAATAAATTCTTAAAAGTTAGCATAAGCATTACTTTATGGCAAATATACTAGTACATACCACTGTAAAGTGACTTTTGTAATGAAAAATATTATAAGCTTAGAAACTATTTATGACTCTTTGATTGGAACTTGACAGAACACACAGCACTGGATATTTTAAAGCTATTATCTAGGAGCATCTATCTCTCTATTTCTTTGAACAGAAAAAATATAGAAATTCTTAGCTTCTCTCAATTATATGTAGTTTTATAACACCGTGTTTTAAATTAAAGGGATGCCCCAATTTCATATGAAATCCAATCACATAGACTATGTAACCAGGATATTTTACATATTTTTTTTATTGTCCTATAAGCCACAAAACTATAATTTTACTTAATACAACAAAATACAGTGTTGCTAAAATGCAGTGGGTGGTTGTGCTGAGCTGTCTTGCTAAGTGTCAAGTACTTGACAGCTGTGGGCACTGTTGACACAATATATGTGATTACAATCATTGCTCTGGTTCTTCCTTATCTTTAACTTGCCTCATTTATCTTGGCAAATGCATTCCTGATCTCCTATAACTTTTTATATCAACTCAGACTATAATTCTGAAAAAGATCAGCTTATCCACAGATTAAGTTGATATAAATGACTCACAGAATTAACCAATGTTTGAAAGAACTGGGGTGCATTTACTGCTCACATTCTCTGAAGTATAGCCTCCAGACCTAGGGGTTTGTGGACATATGAACTGTTCCTGCTGATCGTTTATCTATGGATAATGCATTATTATTTCCTATTTTGATATTTTGACATCTAACACAAGCCCTTTACTTAAGAGATATTTATTTAGTATTTTGTTCTGTGAAAGTATTGAGGAAAAAACAGGTCTATGGTCTAAGTCCTTTGTCCTGCTCCTTGACACTGTACAATAATGTAAATCCAGACTGTGGCTTCTACTCAATCATTACTGTATATTATGCTGATTCTTTCTGAAGCCTATTTGATCATTGAATGACAACATCTGAACTTCACCATTCAAGAATTATCTTGTTCTCAAAACAAATAAAGTTTTTTTTAAATAGTTTTCAATACAATATCTGGGTATTTGAAAAATTTTACCATGTACCTACTAAAAGATACACTGCTGGAACTGACTTCATCATTGTAATCACAGAATGAGCTTTGAAAGAACTAAATTGGCATGATTAGGGCTGATTCCACAATAAGTTCCAAACTAGCAGCTCAGGAGATTGCCCCTGAGTTTCCACTGTCCATAACTAGACAAGTCAGTCTAGAACAACTGCAGGCTCATATAAATGAGATCACTGCCCAGGTTATAAAAGGACAATTAGACAATTTTGTGGTCAATAGGCCAACAGATAGCCCCTCACAGCTTGTGGAAAGAGATTTACCCAAGTTTACAACCAAGAGGTCAAGAGCTATCCCTCCTTGGCATGATGTAATACACTTAGCCTAAATTATAGCATCACTCAGACTGCCAGAGGTAGAACCTACCCATCAAAATATAGATCAACTATTTCTGCCTAATGTTCCTCTTAAACCAAACTTGAGAATTGAGTCTGATGCTTCTATCCCAATGGAATTGGGCCCTTGCATGCAGAAATACATGTTTGCTTTTGCTTCCTATTTGATTCCAGGTTACTGAAGTGTTATTCTTCAATGATTCACAGCCCTAACAACTTCACTGTAACACTTTAGCTGTGAAAATTCAGATGGTAGTTAGCATGCAGAAGAATGTAAATCAATCCTTTCTTTCTACTTGTACAAAGCTCAAGTCCAAGTGGATCAATGATCTCCACATAAAACCAGGTACATTGAAACTAATAGATAGTGGGGAAGAGCTTAGAATACCAATGGCTTATGCTTTAAGGTCAAGTATTAACAAATGGGACCTCATAAAATTGCTAAGTTTTGTAAGGCTAAGATTCCACTTCACACCAAATAGAATGGCTAAGATAAAAAACTCAGGTGACAGCAGATGCTGGCAAGGATGTGGAGAAAAAGAAACACTCCTCCATCATTGGTGGGGTTGTAAGATGGTACAATCATTCTGGAAATTAGTCTGGCTGTTCCTCAGAAAACTGGACATATATTACCTGAGGACCCAGCTATACCCCTCTTGCGCGTATACCCAAAAGAAGCTCGAACATCTAACAAGGACACGTGCTCCACCATGTTCATAGCAGCCTTATTAATAATAGCCAGAATCTTGAAAGAACCCAGATGTCCTTAAACAGAGGAATGGATACAGAAATTGTGGCACATATACTTATTGGAGTACTACTCAACTATTAAAAACAACGAGTTCATGAAATTCTTGGACAAATGGATGGAACTTGAAGCTATCATCCTGAGTGAGGTAACTCAGTCACAAAAGATCACTGTGGTATGTACTCACTGATAAGCAGATACTATCCCAAAAAGTTTGGAATATCCAGAGTTTATGAAACTCAAAGAGAAGGAAGATGCCTCAGTCCTTCTTAGAAGGAAGAACGAAATGTTCACGGGAAGGAGCAGTTATTGGAGAAAAGATCATCCAGAGACTGCCTCACCTGGGAATCCATCCCATATGCACCCAATAAACCCAGGCACTAGTTCTAATGCACAGAAGTACTTACTGGCAGAAACCAGATATGGATGCCTCCTCAGAAGCTCTGCCAGAGTCATACAGATACAGCAGAGCATACTTGGATCTAACTATCTGACTAAAAACTGCAACCCCAATGAAGGTGCTAGCAAAAGGACTGAAGGAGCAGAAAGGGTTTGCAACTTCATGGGGAAAACAATATTATCACCCAAACAAACCCTCCACAACTCCCATGGACTAAAACATCAACCATTGAGCACATATGGGGAGACCCATGACTTCAGTTGTATATGTTGCAAAGGATACCAGTATTTGGCTTCAATGTGAGAAGAGACCAGTAGTACAGTGAGGACATGTTTTCCCATTGTATGGGAATGCCAAGACACTGAGATGCCGAGAGTGACAGCAAGAAGGTGCATCTTCGTAGAGACAAGTAGAGGGTGAGGGGGGATGGGAACAGAGGGAGAAAAGTGCATATATTTTGAAATGTAAATACAGAGAATATCCAATAAAATAATTTTAAAAAGAGTTTAAAAATAAAAAGTTAATGCCAACCTCCAGCTTTCACATGATAAACCTTAGGTGAAAGCACTTTCTATCATCATAATTTCCAAACAGAAAATTTGATGAACACTTTGGAGTGTTGGATTCATATAGCAAGGTAGAGTTTTATTTATTTTTAAGATGTTGGTACCAGAAACATATATATATATATATATATATATATATATATATATATATATATAATTTAAATGTAAATAAGGACACTTCCTCTAATAGTTAAAGAACTAAAATATTATTCTAAAATACTAACAAAATATTTCATGAATATTTTTAGCATTTTATGGATATTAGAAACCATGTATATTTGATTCTTGGTGTTTCCTCTGGATATGAAAGTTACTGTTCATCCAAAATCAGGGCTGTTTCCACAAATAACGTCACTGTTGTCCTCAATATAGCAAATTGTATTTTTTTATGATTGTCACATGTCATCAAATGATCACAAAATATAAACTAAGACTCAAAGGCAAGTGAGTTATGACGACCACTATACCATCCCATACACACAATTTTGTATTGCTTATTGACATGCTAGAGTTTCACATTTCCTAAGACATTACAAACACATCTTCATATCACAATCAATGAGGTTGATTCCTCATCTTTTAAAATGATTTTTGAAATTATAATTAGAACATCCCCTTTCTCTGTTCTCCCTCTGGATACTCCCATATCCCTCACTTCTGGCTTGCTTTGAAATTTTTCCCCTCTACTTTGTTTAATTGTTGTTTGATACAAAGTCACACAGACAGAGAAATACACATAAAGATAGATACACACAGTGAGATATCCACAGTACCTCATCCCATAGATATTTTTCTATCCTATAAAAATATTGTACCATCAGAATCAAACAAATATTTAAATAAAACATAATACCTTTATATAGTTATATGTTCATACTTTCCAATGAAACATTAGAAATTTAGAGAATAAGTATGTAATTGCAATTTTCTGTATTGTTACAGATAAGTATTTCTTAGCTTTTTATTATTGATATTTCCATTATGTATGCTAGTATTCAATATTTAAAAATTTAAATGTCAGATTATAGTTAACATAAAACAAATTGTTTACCTATAATTAATATAATATATCCTTAAATACACCTATATACATATAGGGCAGTACACACACACACACACACACATTGTAATTATAAATCTAAAATTCTTCTCCAAATAATAATTTTATGGTCTTGTAAACATTCATATGTATACATATACACATGTATGTGTCGATGTTTATGTGTGTTTAATGTATATTATGAGACAGAGGGAATAAAGAGAGAGATGGAGCTGGAGACAGAAACAAAGACAGAGAACTAATGATGATACTTTTTTATGTGTGCAGATAGGAATATGTCCTCTGAAAGGCTGCACCCAGCAGCTGACTTGCAATCTTTTTTTTCTTGGATATTTTATATATTTACATCTCAAATGTCATTCCCTCTCCCCTGTTTTGTATCCACTCTCCCCCACTTCCATTGCCTCAATGAAAATGCTCTCCCTCCCAACCACCCACTCACACCTAATTACTCTGGCATTTCCCTACACTGGGGATACCAGCTTTCACAGAAACAAAGACCGCTCCTCCTATTGATCCCAGACAACCACATCCTCTGCTACATAGGCAGCTGGAACCATGGGTTTTTTCATGTGTACTCACCAGTTGGTGTTTGAGTCCCTGGGAGCTCTGAGGGATTTGCTTGGTTGGTGTTGTTGTTCTTCCCAACAGGTTGCAAACCCTTTCAGCTCCTTTAGTCCTTTCTCTAGCTCCTCCATTGGGGTCCCAGTGCTAATTAAGGCTTATTTAAATATAAAGATTGTGGTTTTTTTTTTTTTTTTTTTTTTTTTTTTTTAATCCTGGGACTAAAAGGTCAAAGGTGGAGTAAAAACTTACTACTACGAAACATATATAGAAAATAAGGTGAAGGTTCATTCCATGATAAAAATATAGTCCAGGGAGTGCTAGGGACTGTATTTAATCTACAGTAACACAGGCAAACATAAACAAAGAGAGATGGCAAAATGACCTTTGCCTGTGTTGCTTTTTTTCTCTCTCTCTCTCTCCATTCATATATATGTATTTATAATCTAATTTCATTATATTTTTATTATTTATTTTACATCTACATAAATTTACATTGATATATATATATAAATATACACTATAAAATGTTTCCTATATTTATGAAATGTGTAAAAATATAAATGAAAACATTTATTATAGTTCATACTCACATGATATAAAATCAGGTAAAATAACCCCACTTTTTCAAAATAGAATTTTCTTCAAAAATTGTTTATATTATATAAATGTTAATGTTATTTTTATTAAGGGTTATTTTTATCTTTTATAACATTGCAAGTTTAAGGAAGACCAAAATGAGGATTCTTCATTTATTTTCAGATGGGAGAACAAAATACTCAAGGGAGGAAATACAGGGAAAAAGAGTGGAACTTGGACTGAAGAAAAGGTCATACAGAGACTGTCTCACCTAAAGATTCATCCTATATGCAGCCACCAAACCCAGTCACTATTGCTGATGCCAGGACATACTTGCTGACAGGACAAGAGTTGGATATCTTCTCAGAGGCTTTTTCAGAGCCTTACTGATACAGATGAGAAAGCTTGCATCGAACCATCAGATTAATAACTGCATTTAAGATGCAGTAGTAGCAAGTATAATAACTTCTCATTACTTTTAACACATTCTTAATGATTTTGGTAAATAAATTAGCATTTTGATTAATTCTTCTTTACTAAAAAAATATAGCATACTGTACTCATGATTAAATTATACTTAAGTTTGATTGCCTCATTGAGATTAATACAACTTTTAATAAAGCATAAAGAAATTCATATTCATATTTTATTTTTTGTTTTTTTTTTCCTTTTTTTCATATTCATATTTTAGAAAGAGAGGAATTCTAGCATTTTATGTTTGAATGCCTCACTTCTCAGAGCACAATTATTATTTGTAGTACAAGTACATGTTTCTACCAATTAGAACAACAAACAACCTCATTATGTCAAATACAGTGAGATATCACACTTACTAAACAAAGTACATTATCATATTAAACTAAGCAAATGTTATATTTTAAACTTGAAATGTCTATGCAAAAGTTATAATTATTTTTAAAATTGGAAATTTTATTTGTTAAGCTAGAGTTTTTTGAAGGGTAACATATTTCTATAATAAATATTCAGTACCACATTAGAAACAAACAGAAATTAAAATTATATCTTGTTTTTTAACATAAGATAATCTTTAAATACAATAAAATCTTTCTAGTTCTATAGTATTTGTAGCATTTTGTCTTCTAAAATTAATTCTTGGGACTGTTCTTATAGTACATTTGTACATTTGAGCAGGTCTTGAAATTAAAAAAAATAAAATAAAAAAAGAAAATGAAAAAATAGCAACTAAAGAAAGTCATGTGTAGAGTGAGGACCAGGTTTCTATCATCAGGACTCCAGTCTCACTGGGAAAGGCTTTGCTCACAGACCAGCTGCACAAGTGCTTTCACACCTGGGCCAGATGTGAGCCTGATGCATAGGCCGAGGAGGTCACTCCAGGATTTCTCAGAATACAGAGAGCATGGTGCTCTCTGGAAAAGGGTCATTTCTGGCCCACAATGAGGGCTGGGTCTCTGTCATAAGGACTCAAAATCTGCCCAGGAAATGTTGTGCTCGAAGATCAGCTGCACAGGCTCTTTTCCACTTAGACCAGCAGAGAGCTTGGGACACAAGCCCTGGGGGATCATTCTGGGAGTTCTCTAGTGCAGTGAGCTTTGTACTCCCTGGAAAAATGTATTTTCTGGCCAACAGTGAAGGATGGGTTTCTGTCATCAGGACTTGGGAGTTGCTCTGGAAAGGCTGTGCTTGCAGATCAGCTGCAAAAGGTCTTCTTTACCTGGACCATCGTAGAACCTGGGACACAAGCTTGGGGTGGTCACACAGGAGATCTCAGAGTGCTGAGAGCATGGTGCTCTCTAGAAAAAGGTCCTTGTTTGCCTAGAGAAAGAGCCAGGCCTTGGCCAGTAGGACTCAGGACTTGTGGGAAGAGGGATGTGCTCTAAGAACAGACTCACGAGAGTTCCCACCTGAGCCCATAAAGACAGAATTGAATAACTGCCACCAGAACTCACTGCTTTCCCACAAAGAGCCAAACTCCCAAAAGCAATTTTCTTCTTGAGCCAACAGGCCCTCAATGCCACAGGAGAGACAGGTGCCAGGCACTGACAACAAGATCACCTATAATAGAGATCACAGGTTGGCAAGAGGAAAGTGAAGAAACCTAAGCTATGAAAAAGAAGACAACCAGGCAACATAAGAACCCAGCTCTCCCACCAAAGCAAGTAGTAGATTGTCAAACATACCAAAAAGATTTAGACTTGAAATCATACTTCATAATGATGATGGAGATCACTGAGAAATGCAGGGAAACTACAAGAAAACATTCAAAGAACTACAGAAAGACACAACCAAGCAGATGATGGAATTGAAAACAGAAATATAAACAATAAAGAAAAGAAAAAATAATACAACCCTGGAGATAGAAAACCCAAAAAAGCAATCAGGAGTCACAGATGCAAGCATTAACAACAGACTACAAGAGATGGAAGAGAGAAGTTCAGAGGACAAAGACAACATAGAAAACAAAGACAAAACAGTAAGAGAAGATGAAAAACCAAAAAAGCACGAAACCTAAAATGTCCAGGCCTGGTGAGACAGTGCAGCAAGTAGCCGGGGCACAGAGAGGTCTGGACAGAGGGCACAGAAAGCTTGTCCCCCTCCCCATTGGTTCAGGGCAGCAGTTACTCTGGCTTCCGGACTCAGTTTCCACTCCCAGGGCCCATGCATGCAGAACAAACTCTAGGCCATCTGGAACCAGGAACAGCAGAGATCCAGGGACACAGGCCAGGTATACAGGACAGAAAGG
This sequence comes from Micromys minutus, assembly GCF_963924665.1. Taxonomy (NCBI): domain Eukaryota; kingdom Metazoa; phylum Chordata; class Mammalia; order Rodentia; family Muridae; genus Micromys; species Micromys minutus. Next base: position 42,701,215 of record NC_137984.1, on the reverse strand, counting down.
AACCAATCACTGACAAGACCACATATAATCACAGACAACAAGATGGCAACAGTAAGGTTAAAGAACTTACTCAGTGGAAACAAATACAACCTGGCAACACCAGAACCCAGCTCTCCCCTCAAAGCAAACAGCAGAATGCCAAGCATTCCAGAAAAATAAGACTCAGACCCGAAATCCTACCCCAAGATGATGATAGAAATACTTAAACAAGAATAGAAGGAAAAGCATAAAGAAGTAGAAGCTTTTAAAGATAAAACAAGAAAATCCCTCAAAGAAAATCAAGAACTAGAGGAAACTAGAACCAAAAGGATAAATGAATTAAAGAAGGAATTTAAAAGAGAAATGGAAACAAAAAAGAAAACACAAAAAGACACAACATTGGAAATAGAAAATGTAAAACAGAAATCAGAAGTCACAGATGCAAGCATCTACAACAGACTACAAGAGATGGAAGAGAGAATCTCAGGGGCCAAAGACAACATTGAAAACATAGACAAAACAGTCAGAGAAGATACAAAAACCAAAAAGTTCCTAACCCAAAATGTCCAGGAGATCCAGGAAACAATGAGAAGACCAACCCTAAGGATAATAGGAATAGAAGAGGGTGAAGAATATTAACTAAAAGGTACAGTAAATATCTTCAACAAAAAACTGGAAGAAAACTTACCTACCCTTAAAAATGATATGACCATGAGCATAAAAGAAGCCTACAGAACTCCAAATAGGTTGGACTAGAAATAGTCCTGACACATAATAGTCAAAACACCAAGTGCCCAAAGCAAAGAAAAAATATTAGAAGCATTAAGGGAAAAAGATCATGTAACATTTAAAGGAAGAACAATCAGAATCATACCCGATTTCTCAAGAGAGACTATGAGATGTAGAAGAGCCTGGAAAGACATCATGCAGATACTGAGAGAACACAAGTGTCAGCCCAAGCTCATATACCCAGTAAAACTCTCAATCACCATAGATGGAGAGATCAACATGTTCTCGGGCAAACTAAATTTACACAATGTCTGACCACAAACCCAGCACTACAACTAATTATAGGTGGAAAACCCAAAACAAGGAGGGAAACTACATCCTAGTAAAAACAAGAAAATACCTAAGCAAGAAATCCAAAAGAAGAAAAATACATAGGCATGATCCAACCTCTAAAAGCAAAAATAACAGGAAATAACAACCACTATTCCTTGATATTTATTAACAGAAATGGACTCAATTTCCCAATTAAAAGATACAGGCTATCAGACTGGATATATAAACATAATCCAGCATTTTGCTGCATACAGGAAACTCATTTCAGAGACAAAGACAGACAGTATCTCAGAGTAAAAGTTTGGGTACAAACCATCCAAGCAAACTGCCCCAAGAAGCAAGCTGGAGTCGCCATTCTAATATCAAATAAAGTAGATTTTCAACCAAAATTTATCAAAAACACAACGAAGGACACTTTTTACTCATTACAGGGAAAATTTGTCAGGAGGAACTCTCAATCCTTAACACATATGCTCCAAATACAAAAGCACCCATATTCATAAAAAAAAAACCCTATTAAAGCTCAAATAATACATTTTACCCCAAACAATAATAGGGGGAGACTTTAATACCCCACTCTCACCAATGGACAGATCATGGAAACAAAAACTGGACAAGGACAAAGTAAAAATTGCAAAGGTTATGAACCAATTGGTATTAATAGACATCTACAGAACATATCATCCTAAAACAAAAGAATAAACCTTCTTCTTAGCAACTCACAGCACATTTTCTTCACCAAAATTGAACATGTAATTGGTCACAAAACAAGCCTCAATAGATATAAAAAGATTGAAATACCCCCATGCATCCTATCAGATCACCATGGACTAAGGCTGGTTTTTAATAACAACAAAGACAACAAAACCCCATATACACATGGAAATTAAACAATGCTCTATTAAACAATAGCATGATCAAAGAAGAAATAAAGAAAGAAGTTTAGGATTTTCTAGAATTTAATGAAAATGAAAACACAACATACCAAATACTATGGGATGCAAAGAAAGCAGGACTGAGAAGAAAACTCATAGCTCTGAGTTCTTCCAAAAAGAAACTGGAGAGAACATACACTAGTAACTTGACAGCACCCTTGAAAGCTCTAGAACAAAAGGAAGCAGATACACCAAAGAGGAGTAGCTGGCTAGAAATAATCAAACTCAGTGCAGAATTTGACCAAATAGAAACAAAAAGAAACATTCAAAGAATAACCAAAACCAAGAGCTGGTAATTTGAGAAGATTAACAAGATTGATAAACCCTTAGCAAGACTAACAAGAGGGCAAAGAGAGACTATGCAAATTAACAAACTCAAAGAGAAAAGTGGAGACATAGCAACTGAAACTGAGGAAATTCAAGAAAGCACCAGATCCCACTACAAAAGCTTACACTCAACAAAGCTAGAAAATCTGGAGAACATGGATGATTCCTAGACAGATACCAGACACTAAAGTTAACCAGGACCAGGTAAACCATCTAAATAATCCGGTAACACCTAAAGCAATAGAAGCAGTCATCAAAAGCCTCCTAAGCAAAAAAAAAAAAGCCCAGATCCAGATGGATTTAGTGCAGAATTCTATCAGACAATTATTGACATACCTAATACAAATACTCTGCAAGCTATTCCACAAAATAGAGTCAGATGGAACAGTACCTCACTCATTTTTCAAGGCCACAATTAAACTCCTTCCTAAACCACAAAAAGACCCTGCAAGTAAAGAGAACTTCAGACCAATCTCACTTACAAACATTCATGCAAAAATACTCAACAAAAATCTTGCAAACTGAATCCAAGAACACATCAAAACGATCATTCTGGGTCTTCAGGTAGTACTATGTTCAATATTCTGAGGTATTGGGAGACTCAATTCCAGAGTGGGTATACCAGATTACATCCCCATCAACACTGGAGAAGTGTTCCTCTTTCTCCACATCCTTGCCAGCATCTGCTGTCATCTGAATTTTTGATCTTAACCATGCTGGTTGGTGTGAGGTAGAATCTCAGAGTTGGTTTGATTTGCATATCCCTGATGGCTAATGATGTAGAGAACTTCCAAAGATGCTTCTCAGCCATTCGATATTCCTCAATTGAAAACTTGTTTAGCTATGTGCCCCATTTTTCAATAGGGTTGTTTAATTCCCTGGTGTCTAGCGTTTTGAGTTTTTGTATACCTTGGATATTAGGCCTCTATCTAATGTGGGTTTGGTAAAGATCTTTTCCCAATGTGTTGGCTGCCATTTTTTTTTCTTGATAGTGTCCTTAGACTTACAGAGATTTTGCAATCTCATTAAGTCCCATTTGTCGATATTTGACCTTAGAGCACGAACTATTGCTGTTCTGTTCAGGAAATTTTCTCCAGTGCCTATGTGTTGTAAGTTTTCCCTACTTTCTCTTATACTCATTTCAGTGTACCAAGTTTAATGTGGAGATTTTGATCCACTTGCACTTGAGCTTTGTACAAGGAGATTAGAAAGGGTCTACTTTCATTTTTCTTCATGCTGAGTGACAGTTGGACCAACACCTTTTGTTGAACAGGCTGTCCTTTTTCCATTGAATATTACAGCACCCTTGTCATAAATCAAGTGACCATATAACTGGGGACTCATTTCTGGAAAGTTTATTCTATTTCATTGATCCAAATGCCTATCTCTTTACCAGTACAATGCAGTTTTTAAGCACAATTGCCTTGTAATATAGCTTGAGGTCAGGGATAGTGATTCCTGCAGATGTTTATTTATTGTTGAGGATTGATTTCCCTTTTCTAGGTCTTTTGTTATTCCAGATGAAATTGCGAATTTCTGTTTCCAACTCTATGAAGAATTGGGTTGGAATTTTGATGGGGCTTGCATTGAATCTGTAGATTGCTTTTGGTAAGATGGCCATTTTACAATCTTGGTCCTTCTAATCCATGAGCATGGGAAATCTTTCCATTTTCTGAGATCTTCCTCGAGTTCCTTCTTTAGAGGTTTGAAGTTCTTGTCATACACGTCCTTCACTTGCTTAGTTAGAGTCACACCAAGTTATTTCATATTGTTTGTGACTATTTTGATGGGTATTTTTTCCATAATATTTTCTCCACATGTTTGTCCATATGTAGAGGAAGGCTACTGATTTGTTTGAGTTAATTTTATATCCAGCCACTTTGCTGAACTGGTTTATCATCTGTAGGAGTTCTCTGGTGGAATTTTTGGGGTCACTTAAGTACACTATCATGTCATCTGCAAATAGTGATGTTTTTACGTCTTCCTTTCTGATTTGTATCCTTTTGATTTCCTTTTGCTCTCTAATTGTTCAAGCCAGGACTTCCAGTACTATGTTGAATAGGTAGGGGGAGAGTGCACAGCCTTGTTGAGTTTCTGATTTCAATGGGATTGCTTCAAGTTTCTCACTATTATGTTTGATGTTGGCTGTTGGTTTGCTGTATATTGCTTTTATTATATTTATTCCTGTTCTTTCCAAGACTTTTAACAAGAAGGGGTGTTGATTTTTGTCAAATGCTTTCCCAGCATCTAGTGAGATGACCATGTTTATTTTTTCTTTGAGTTTGTTTATATGGTTGAATATGTTGATGGATTTCTGTATATTAAACCATCCCCGCATCCCAGGGATGAAGCCTATTCGATCATGGTGAATGATTGTTTTGTTGTGTTCTTGGATTCAGTTTGCAAGGATTTATTGAGTATTTTTATATCAATATTCATAAGTGAGATTGGCCTGAAGTTCTCTTTCCTTGTATGGTCTTTGTGACACCACGAATACTTTGAGAAAAAAGAAGCATTGAAAAAAAATTTATTCATATAGTTTTATGCAAAAAATGCTGAAAATTTGTACATTTATCCTTGTTTCTTAAAGTAAAGTTGTTTTAAAAAAACTTTGAATATTTCCATATTGGTCTTGTTTTATATGTACTTTATGTTCATTGTAACTAGTTAGACTTTTCAATACATATAGTCAAACATTTAAAAAAATCAATTACAAACCAAAAAAAAAAAAATGTCATGTGTATCCATACTTTGATAAAATGAGGCCATGAGATTGAAATTGAAACATTGTACTGTTTGGGAGTTGGAAATTGAAAAATGATGTAACTGCATTATATGCTAAAATTCAGGAAAATCTTTTCATAAATAACAAAAATACATTTTAGCAACTTAATCAATACCTTAAACAATATGCACATTTAACATTTGTTTTAAAAATTTGTTACTTAAGGTTTTTTCATGTTTGTAGGTCAATAAACATAGAAGACTCAACAAAATAGACATGTTTTTTTTTCTTTAGCTGTGATTACATGATGTAATTTGATGTTAGACATGATAAAACAATAAATATGATCAAATAAAATGCTGGTGTTCTTAGATATTGAACTGTTCATGTGTCTACGATACATACATATGTGTGTGTATGTGCCTGTGTGTCTACGATACATACACACTCACACACACACAGACATACACACACACACACACACACACACACAAACACACACACACACACACACTTTGTTGACTGAATATTGATTGCATTTTAGAATTTCATCGTTCACTTTCTTACTACTTTCTTTATAACTTTGATAAAGTTCATTTGTTGGAGTTAAAATTATTTTTGATAAATTTGTTAAAGACATATCATTTTTTCTTCAATTCACAAATGAGAATTAATAAACACCATTCTTTAATTCTGTTTCAAATTAAGGAAAAATTAGAAGAAATTTCGACTATGATATTTTAGGAAACCTGTATTCATTGACCTTTGACTTGCATTACCTTGGCATTCTTTAATTTCCTGGCTATGAGATGTTCAATTAATTTTGTTCATTTCTACCTTTCGATGCAATTTACTCTGATGCCTACCTGGAGAGCATCCATGATTTTCCCACCTACCATTCAACCTCATGACACTGTGAGAAAATTACCATTTTTTTTCTGGGTTTACAGATCTTTGTCACTCATTTTCAAAGTTTATCATGGCAAAATATAAAATGTAATAGTATTTCTAAGTAAGACACGTAGAACAGAACTCATGCTCTTCATAGCACACTGTTTTACCTTCATGTGTTTTTAAATTCAGTATATAACTGGAATTTGCTAATGTGACCTAAAGACACAAATACATTTTATAGAAGGAAAAAGCCAAGCTTCGACTAATTAGACAGGTTTTTTATTGAATGTTTTTTTTATGTTTTTTAGATATTTTTTTCTCTCACACATTACATTTCTACTGCAATATTGTTATTCTTCACTTATATTGGCAGGCTGCGAGAAAGTGGGAATGGGAACAGGAGGGACCAGGTGGGGGACAGGACACAGAGAGAGAGTATTGTAAGATGCTTTATTTCCAATTTATAACTTCTTGATATTTTAAATGTTTTTTTCTTGCTAATGTAATTGCATACTTAGTTTTTTACCTTTATTTTCTTGTATAATTTATAATTATTTGACCCTCATATAAGAATGCACGCTGTGTACATTAACTAATACCTGTGGGGTTTTAAAGAAGACAAGAGATCACTGACAACTATATTTATAGACAGTTGTAAGCCAACATGGGGATACTTGGAAGTAATCTCAGATCCTCTGCCTGAATACCAAGTTCTCTAAACTGCTAAATGAGCTATCTGTCAGCCTGTCAGTCTGTCAGTCTGTCTGTCTGTCTGTGTGTCTATTTGTATCTCAAGGCTACCCCTTTCAGGTCTCACCTTCACAGAGTTTCTCCCCACATCTCTCCTATCCTTCTCTGCTGATAGGGTGAGACCTCCTTTTTAGGTATCACCCAATCCTAACCCTGGCCCATCAAGATTCTATAGGATTAGACATATACTCTCCCACTTAGCCAGCCAAAGCATACCTGTTGGTGATTCCACAGCCAGGAGACAGCTTCTGGTAGAGTCCCATATTCTACCTCCAGTTGTTGGAAGGCCCAGAAGAAGACCAAGCTTCATATCTGCTGCACATGTGCCAAGGGCCTTGGAATAGTCTCTTTGGTTGGTGGCTCAGTCTCTGAGAGCTCTGAGGGATCCAGGTTATTTGACACTGTTGGTCTTGTGGAGTTCCCATCCCTTTTAGTGCCTTCAAGCCTTCCCTGAACTCTTCCATAAGACTGATAATCTCTGCAACCCCAAATATTTAGTTTTCTGCAGTTTATTCACCTTCTCAAACCTCCTCATACATTCTTTCATCCTTATATAAGTATCACATGAATTAAATAAGCACTGGATCTCATTAAATCAGAGAAGTATACTTTCTGAAATTTAAGCAAAATAACCTACGTTTTCAAAAATTACCCATTTTGAATGATACCAAATTTCATAAAATGTATAATTAAATATTTATGCACATACATGTAAAAATAAAATTATAGGAAAAATGTACCAAACTGTTCGGTTTTATATAAATCAATAATTTCTGTGTATATGCATACACATTGTTGGCATTCTCTACTATCTGTAACAAATATCATATTCATTAAAGGTATACATCACAATATTGTAAATTATCTATTCATGAAATACAAAATGTTGTAAAAGATAATTTAAATTGTCTCTGAATAGAAAAATGAATCAATTTCAATATTCAAATTTTAATAAGATCTGTGAAAGTTTTGTTGAACCAGAAGTACTAACTTTGCATTTCTCCTATTATATTTGCCATGTACATTAGACTTACATCAATAATATTTTACTTTTCATGGTTATTAAGTTTTGAAATTTTATCAAAATATATTCTACTTTATGTATCCAATCTAATCACATGCTAGATAATTAATTATAATTTGTGTTTAAAAGCTCTGGGATACACATCCAAGACTCATGCAAATGACAATTTGAGATGATTTGATCAGATACATGGATGAAATTTCCCATTTCCAGGAAAAAGGTAAAAGAAGGTTTAGACCTACTCACATGAGAAAATGTATGATCACACTAGAATTTCTCTTATTTGTCATCTTCTCTTCCTCTGTTGTTTAATAATTTAAAAAAATGAGCTTCAATTATTTAATATTCTACATTTTAAAATTTTACTTTTCTTAATATATTAATTAAAAATATTATCAATCATATAAAATCAATTATATAAACACATAAAAATTAAATAATTAAATATATTACAAAAATTATAAATATGTTAGCATATATATACATCAGCAGCAGCAGCAATGGGACCCTATATTATGTTTTAAAAGAAACCTATGGGTTGGCAATGGTCTAGTTTATTTTACAATTCCCATAGAACTTATTTGGTAAAGAACTCCATTAGATGTAGACAAATCCTGGGTCAGGGAACTTCATTTGATGAAAAGTGAAGTTTAATATTGTATATAATCCCTAATTGTTTGACAATTTTAAACAGATTATCATAACATATTTATATAGTTTATAAAATATCTATTGTATTGGATTCCCATACTAAATCTCAAATGGTTCCTAATTTTTGCTGTCTCTCTCCAAATTTCATCCCTACACACTTCCTTCTTTCCTACCATCCTCCTCTTGATGTTCCAGCTTCATCCACACCATCAACCTATAACTATTTATTGTGTCTTGCTTTCTCAACAAGATCTATCTACCAACCCACCCTAGTCTCTATTTGCCTAACTTTTGTGAATTTATTTGCTTTAGCTTTATTATTATTAACAGCTAATATCCATATATAATGAATCAATATTATATTTCTCTTCCTATGTCTGAGATACATCACTTAGACTATTTTTTCAAGTACCATCCTGAAACCTTATGATTTCACCTTTTAACAGTGAGTAACTCCATATCTATTCTTCTGTTAAAGGGTAGCTAGGCTGTTTTCAATTTCTATTATGAATAGAGCACCAATGAACATAATTGACTAACTGCCATTGGGATAGGGATACAGCATCTTTTTGGTATATGTCCAAGACTGCTATAGCTATATCCTAAACTATATAAATTCTTATTTTTCTGAGAAATCATAATATTAATTTCGATAGTGGCTACAAGTTTTGCCTTACACTGTTAATGGGTAATTGTTTCCCTTAATGCATTGTTCAATTGATGATGTGCTTTGTTTTAGAAAACCTTTTCAATTTCATGGCATCACATAGGGTCACAGAAGAAAGGGAGATCATATTGAATGTTTTGCTATAGAGCTGGGGAAAAGTCTGGAAGAACTGTGACTGTGGGAGCAGAGGGGAGGATAGCCTGCAGTCTGCTTATCAGCTTCTCTTAAAGGAATGGAGTTTGGCTTGCTGAGGATGCTTGCCAGAGTTGGAGCTTGCAATGAAGCAATAAGTTATGTAAGGGAGGAAAAGTAGGAGAGGAAGATCTACAGTAGATGAGGGTAGGAGGTGCAGAGAAGGCTGCATCATATGTTCTATTTTGCAGTGCTGGAGAGAAACTGATACCAAGCTATAATCTATTTTTATCAGGTAGGATGCACAATATTCTTTTGATTTTCTTCTCTGTTGAGATCTCATTTGTATCTGAGAAAGGATCGATTTGCATTCTTCTGCATGCTGACTACCAATTGAACCAACATGATTTGTTGAAGAGGCCGTCCTTTTTCCATTGAATGTTTTCAGCTCCTTTGTTAAAGACCAAATGACCATAGGTATGAGGTTCATTTCTGGGATGTCCAATTCTTTTTCACTGTTCTAACTGCATTTTTCTGTACCAATACTAAGCTTTTTATTTTTTTTTTTATAACATTTGCTTTGTAAATAACTTGAGATTAGGGATGTTGATTCCCGCAGAAGTTTTCTTGTTGTTGATAATAGATTTAGCTATCCTAGATTTTTTTTTTTGCTATTCCAGATGAATTTGCAAATTCCTCTTTCCAACTCTATGGAGAATTGAGTTGGAATTTTGATGAAGATTGCATTGAAACTGTTGATTGTTTTTGGAAAGATGGCCATGTTTACAATGTTCTGACACCCCACTATGAAAGGGAAACACAGAACTGCAGTAGTGTTTGAAGTTTCTGTTATTTTGTTGTGGTGGTAGTAGTATATTTTGGCATGTGTGTGTGCATATAATTGTGCTTGTGTATGTATTCTTGCATGCATGCCTCTGTGTGTATATGTGTGTGTGTGCATGTATGCCTATTTCCTCTCTGTTTATTGGCTGGTTGGGAATATTTACTTCCTCTTTCTTGGATGTAGTTTCCTCTTTTGCTCAGATTTTTTTTCAACTTCCTATTCCAAGTCTAGATTTGTAGATAGGTAATGCTTCAATTTCTTTTTCTTAGAAAAACTTATTTTCTCCATTTGTTATTGAAAGTGTTGCTCGATATTTTTGTTTGAGCTTTCTTTTCAGTCTAGGACCTTCTGACTTCTGGATTCCTCATTGAGGAGGTTTAATAGGTTTGTTTTTATATACTTCTTGGACATTTTCTCTTGAAACTTTTAATATTTTTTATTGTTGTCCAGTATGTTTAGTGGTTTAGCTATGTGTCAAGGGGACATTCTTTTCTACACTACTCAGTTTGATGGTATGTATGTTTTTCTCCTTTTATAAACATCTGTCTTCAGAAGCTCTGAACCTCTAAGACAGTCCCAATTAAATGTTGCTCCTATAACATTTGTCTTGGTCATGGTGTCTGTATGCTACAGTAAAACCCTAACACACACACACACACACACACACACACACACACACACACAGTTTCTGTCTTGTTCTTCAGCTAGGTTTCAAAGCTAGAGTCTTCTGTTGTATTATTGTTTTGATTATTTTTCATTTTTGTTTAATGCTTGGCTTTAGGTGTGCACATTTGGAGAGATTAATAATACTCTTGGTGCTTATACCAGGTCTATTTTATATGGTTTATCTTTTATGTTCTTGATTTATGCTGCCATCTCTGGTTTTTAGGAGATTGTGTGGCTTTGTGTTTCTTAATAGTATATTATTCAGGGATCCGTATACATGTGACTACTGGGGTTCTTGATAAAATTTTATCCTAGGCATTGAAGCGGACACTTTAGAAGGAGAATGGAATAAAAAAGGTAGGAGAATGAGGGAATGTCACAGACAGGGTTATTACATCAGAATCAGCTTTGTACCTCGAGAATCAGATCAGAGAGTGAGGAGATGTCACAGCAGCTGGAACAAGAACAGCTGATTTGAAGGATAAGAGGGAGAGATACAAATCTGCAGGTTCCCCCCGCCCCATTTACTTGGCAGAAGAGTCTGGTGGCTCCCAGGCAGTGCCAGTCAGTGTTGGGGTCTTAGATAATACCATAAGTTTAGGCTGGGGAGGTGAATTCCTGTGTGAATGAGTAGAGATAGGGGTTCGGGGGAACGTGAGACTGCAGTATGTAGTCTGCTACAGAAGTAAAGATGAAACTTTCTGGCTGATTTGGAGAAGGAGACAAATAGCAAAATCTGCTGTCAGCCTGTTTCCCTAGCTGCAGTGGCCTTTAGGTTCTTAGGTAATCTTATGTTTCTTTCTTTGAAAACTTCTTCTGCATCTGTGTGGTGCTTTCTTTCACATCCTTGGCTAGAGACATGATTCACAATGCATTAATGGTGGAGAAGCAGCAAAAATATATGCCTGTGACAGAGATATTGAAACCTATTACTATGACCAGACTAAAAGTAATAGTGTAAAAAAAAAAAAAAAAAAACAAGTGGTTTACTGATCACTTATCAAAGACTTTTTAATAACTATTCTACATCTGAAAACACATATAATTAAATGTTAGTACTTAACTGGGTTTGCTCCCTTGAAAACTATTTTCTATTCATAAAATATTATACATATTTATTTGTGAAAATGTACAATTTATTTGTTAAATGATGAGAATTAATTAGTAATAGAAAGCCAAAATAGCTTCCCATATATGTAGGAAAAAAGTAACATGTTCTAATGATAAAATTAAACTTAATACTCGTTAGAAAAATTATCTAAACCTTCACTTAAATGCTTCTTTTGAACCTCTACTTACTCATGATTTCTTCCCTTTTCTCTTGATTAACCTCCTTGCTCACATTCGTAAAGGTTTAAGCAAGGGCTAATTACTCCTAACAGTGGCTAAAACAATCTTACTTTCTTTTTACTTCACAAATAATAGACACCACAGTTTTATTTCATAAAGAATAAAATCTTGCTTACTTTGAATCTTTTATGGAAGTTAAATAATTCTACAAAATATAAAGATTCTTCTGAACAAACAGACATGCATATTTATGAATTAAAATGTCATTCTATTTGTATACATAGCAACACTGACTTAAAATGTAAGCATCTTAGTCATGCTTTATGAACAGTATGATTGAAGCCTTTTAAAGTACTCATTACTTCATTAAAATATGTATCTACTTATGAAGCTATTCTTTTCAAAAATTGTATTTCATTATTTCAATGAGTTAAAATATATTTCACTTTTAATTTTGAAAATAGATACATCCCAACACATTTAAAACAATTAGCTAGAGTGATCACATCTTTGATTTTAATAATTTAAGTTTTTACAAATGTGAGGAAAGTCTGCTGTCTTTAGTAAATTCTTTCAATGTGGCATATTTCATGTGACACCTTACAAGTTACTACATTTATCAACTTACAATATGCAAATTGCATATATATGTGTACACACAGATACGCACACACACGCACACCACACAGACACACACACACAGACACACACACACACACACACACACACACACACACATATATATATATACATATACATATATATATATATATGTATATGTATATATATATATAGTAGTCTTTGGTGTTAGAAATACCCATAAATAAAAATCATAATCTGGATTTTTTCAAGAAACAGAGTGAAAACACAATGGTGCTATTAATAAAAAATGCCATCCATTTTTAGTAAAGTGTCCACTAAAGTTAAATTTGTGGCTTGAATTGTTCCACATGACTCCTCTGGCTTTGCCAAGGGGCTTCTCCCAGACCACAGAGGATTCCTAGAAACAGGAATTTTGTATAAAAATCTCTATGATAATTCTAAGACCATGAAGTGACTGAAGATTGTGGATCATCATACCTGGTCATAGTAAAGATGTTGGGAGAAACAGTATTTCAAGAGATAATCAAGGGGAAAAAAAGATTAGCAGTGTATCCTGGGGACATAGGACTCCTTATTTTACATCCGGGATATCTTCTTGACCTTTTTCCCTGCCTTCCTCTCTAGGAAGTTATGAAAGACACAGTATCAGGGGAAGTAACACTTTGGAACATAGTGGTTTGCGAGAGAACATTTTTGTGGCTCATATTTTGAATGTTTGCCCTCATTAGTGGATCCATTTGGGAAGTGTTCGGTGGTATTGCTGGGGGATTCTTTGAGGTTTCAAAAGCCCATCTTCTGACATTTCTTTCTTCCTGCCTACAACTTACAAATCAGATTTAAACCATTTGGTCCAACAGAATTTTGCTGTCATGATCTCAGCCATGACATCATGAACCTACCCTCTGAAATTATAATTAAGCCCACAATTAAATGCTTCATTTTATAAGTCGACTTGTCCACTGTGTTTTATTATATTAATAAAACAGTAACAAAGATGCCAGTTCATTATGTTCTCATCACTGATTCCAAACAGTGACAAAACTTTATTCATTTCTCTTATCCTCTATTGAGGACATCAGGTTTTTGTTTGTTTGTTGTTTCTTGTTGTTGTTGTTTGTTTGTTTGTTTGTTTGTTCCCAGCATTTACCTTTCTGTGTTAAGAACCATCCTTATCATGGAAGAGATCATCAGATAAATTATTCCAGGAAGAACATCTCATGGGTAAATCTGTGGGATCCACATGGGAATGGTAGGACACAAAAATCTGTTTTCAGGAGGCTGTTCTACTTTAAGCATCTTTATACTAGAACTTAGCATGCTTGTTGAGATCCATCAGGGAGAATTTTCCTGAAAAGGTGGATATAGTTTATGAATGATTAAAGTAAGAAAATGGTAATCATAGTCCTGAGACTTTTATAATCATCTGCATACTCGAGATAAAGAACAATTCAAGACAGGCCTTGGACTACTGGAAATTGAAAAAGCAAGAAATATCACTGTTCTAGAAATGTCAGGGATGATTCGAACCAGCTAAATGTCCTAAGTTCTAATATCTAGTCCTCAGAATATTATGGAATCATTTGAAATGGTTTTACAACAAATATTTTGAGTGAGCCTGTGACAAAAATCTCAAAACAGGCAGCAGAATAATATAAATAAGTTTTACTTTTAAAATATTTCATTAGACACCAGAGATTCAAACAACCCTATTAAAAAAATGGGGTACAGAGCTAAACAAAATGTTCTCAATTGAGGAATATGGAATGGCTGTGAAACATCTAAGGACGAGCTCAACATCCTTAGCAATCAGGGAAATGCAAGTCAAAACAATCCTGAGATTCCAACTCACACCAGTCAGATTGGCCAAGATCCAAATCTCAGATGATAACAGATGCTGGTGAGGTTGTGGAGAAAGAGGAACACTTCTCCACTCTTGGTGGGGTTGTAAACTAATACAACCACTCGGGAAATCAGTCTGGCGATTCCTCAGAAAATTGGACATAGTACTACCTGAAGATCCAGCTATTGCACTTCTGGGCATATACCCCAGAGACACTCCAATATACAACAAAAATACATGCACCACAATATTCATAGCAGCTCTATTTATAATAGCCAGAAGCTAGAAAGAACCCAAATGTCCTTCAGTAGATGAATGGATACAAAAATTGTGGTACATTTACACAATGGAGTACTACTCAGCCATCAGAAACAATGACTTAACCAAATTCATAAGAAAATGGTTGCATCTAGAGAATATCATCCTGAGTGAGATAATCTAGTCACAAAAGACCTGATACAATATGCAGTCACTGATTGTGGGATGCTAAACCCAGAGGCTTGGACTGCCCCAGAAACAACTCACAAACTGTGTGAAGTTCAAGAAAAAAAAAAAAAAAAACATTATGCTCAATCCTTACACACTAAGAAAATGTTTACTAATTTCAGGTTATTAGATATGGAGTTTTCTGCTAACTTATGGTCAAATTGGTAGGACCTATGTTTTTAGAAAAATACTGGCTTTCTTTCCCAGCAGCTAAGAGTTGTCCTTTGCTACTGCATGATTTGGAGCTCATGTGCAACTTATTTTACATGCTGAAATGTTACCTGGATTTAGTTTGTGAGTGTTTGCACTGCTGTCCTAACCACTGTGAATTCATATGTGTACTTGCCCTGGCTCAGGCACTATTTTTACCCCCTCTTCAGCAATGATTCTCAAACATAGGGGGAAGGGTTATGATGCAAATCTTCCATTCAGGCTTGTATCCCAGTCTCTTACTCTCTGTACTTTGGACAGGTGCAGGTCTCTGAATTCATTGCCATCTAGTGCAAACAGAATCTTCTCTGGTGAGAGCTAAAAGAACTTCTTATATGTAGATTCTGAAGTTCTTCATCAGGGGTCATTTTATCATTGTGCCCATTCAGGGAAGCAACAGTAGTAGACTCTTCAGTAGGGCCAATAAAGCTAAAGACTCTTGACTCAATAATTGCGTATTTGACAACATAATGATGCTCATCTCACTCTTCCACAATTGTATGTGTCTTGCAAGACCAGTCTTCAGTGCAATTGACAGGCTCCAAGATGATATTTTTTCAGTACTGCGCACAGCTTCTTCTAGTATTAAGAAAGCCTTCCTGTGAAGAGCTACCAGGAACCGACAAAAAGAGGGGAAGGAGCAGTGTTTGTAGTGGTTGCTACTGTGAACTTGGAACTTGATCCAAGTTTTTTTAAGTACCTGGTTTCTTACACTCAAAGAATAAAGATTCTACTGAAAAGCTTAAAGTTTTGCTTAATATGTCTTTGGCTCGGGCATTGATTCAAGTTACCATCCAACTCAAAAGGATGTGGAACCAGCCAAAATATCAAGTACAAAATGACTTTCCATTAAGCAAGAGCCTAAAAATATCATCTAGCCTTCTTTCTTTCCGTTAGTAATGGCAAAGTTCTCATGGCTGAGAAGATAAAGAAGGAAGCAGAGACCTGATGATAAAATGAAAGATATCACTGAAGAATTGTTGTTCCAAACAAATGTAGATTAGAGAAACCAGAGGCACAAACTTTTCCCATCACTGTCCAAACCAGCAAGGATTTAACTATGGCTGACCTTTCCAACTTTGAAGAGACTAGTGCTAATGACTTTGCCATGGAGATGGTACTGGCCTGTCTTGTTTGTAGACAAATGACAAATGACTGACGGTGACATCTGGAAACCAATTGGGAGAATGTCAAGAGTGCCACAACCTCTACCAAAGACTGTCATAAGCCTCAAGAGACAGACAACAAAGTCAGTGGCCCTTGCTTGGAGTGGTACTGTATCCAATGCACCAGAAAAGTGAAGAAAATGTCTTAGAAAACTAAGAAGCCACCAGAGAAAGCAGAACCCACTGCTGTTTTTGTGACTCCAACAGTCAGGGACCCACTAGATAAGAAGCTAGAAACCAAACTTAAACAAGAGACAAGATTCTTAGCATTCAAGAGAACAAAAGTTAAGCCAATTTCAGGAAATTCTTCAGTAACAAGTGATCTAACTGGATGGGCAGCTTTTGCAGCCAAAACTTCTTCAGCTGTTCCATCAATAGCAAAATTGAATTCAACAGCACAAAAGAGGAGTAGAAAACCTGCTGCCACATCTGCTAGCCAAAACGTGGATTTGACTGCTCTGCCAAAATCATCTAAAGGTGGAATAGGTTCCAAAATATGCTCTGATAACAGCCCCAGCCTGTCTGTCCTGTGCAAACCACTTCCACCTTTAACTTTAGGCAAGACTGGCCTGAGTCGCTCAGTTAGTTGTGATATGGTCAGCAAAGTGGTCTTCCTAGCCTTAGGAGTTTAGTTCCTGGAAGCAGCAGCCAACTGAGTGGGAATGGGAATAGTACCACAACCGGGCCCAGGGAAGTACCATGAGGAAAAAGCTCATCCTATACCAGCAGCAACACCTCAGCACCTCTTAAAAGTCCAACTTCACAAGATTCACAGCTCAATGCAAGGAAGCAATTAAATATGGTCAAGAGAAAAGCTGACCAAAAAAAATTAAATGTGATATTGCCAGATAATTTTTTATATTATATTAATATAATTATTTTATAAATTTACTGGAAAAAAAAGAGGTAACATACTATAACTTAATAAAAATCTTTTTTAACTTTATTTTAAAAAACAAAGATAAAAGAAAAAAATTTAAACATTTTTGCATAAATGTGTACAAATACAATTGTGTCAGTGCTTGGCTTTTTTTTTTTTTTTTTTCTTTTTTTTAAGGTTTGATACTCTGCATTAGAGTCTTACTACTTACAATGAGCAAAAAGTACATGTTAAACAGGATGTAACCCAGAATTAGTCAACATTTTCTTGGTGTGTAAGGATTGAGAATGACTTTTTTTTGTTTGTTTTGTTTTGTTTTGTTTTTTTCTTGAACTTCACACAGTCTGTGAGTTGTTTCTGGGGCAGTCTAAGCCTCTGGGGTTAGCATCCCAATATCAGTGACTGCATATTATGTCTGATATTTTGTGACTGGGTTATCACACTCAGGATGATATTCTCTAGATGCACCCATATTCTTAAGAGTTTGGTTAAGTCATTGTTTCTGATGGCTGAGTAGTATTCCATTGTGTAAATGTACCACAATTTTTGTATCCATTCATCTACTGAAGGATATCTGGGTTCTTTCCAGCTTCTGGCTATTGTAACTAGAGCTGCTATGAACATTTTGGTGCATGTATAGTTGTTGTATATTGGAGTGTCTCTGGGGTATGTGACAGGAAGTGGAATAGCTGGACCTTCAGGAAGTATTATGCCCAATTTTCTGAGGAATCGCCAGACTGATTTCCAGAGTGGTTGTATTAGTTTACAGCCCCACCAACAGTGGAGAAGGATTCCTATTTTTCTGCTACCTCGCCAGAATCTGCTGTCATCTGAGTTCTAGATCTTGGCCAATCTGACAGGTGTGAGGTGGAATCTCAGGGTTGTTTTGATTTGCATTTCCCTGATGGCTACGCATGTTGAACACTTCCTTAGATGTTTCTAGCCATTCGATATTCCTCAATTGAGAACATTTTGTTTAGCTCTGTACCCCATTTTTCAATAAGGTTGTTTGATTCTCTGGTGTCTAGCTTTTTGTGTTCTTTGAATACCTTGGATATTAGCCCTCTATCTGATGTGGAGCTGGTAACGATCTTTTCCCATTCTGTTGGCTGCCGTTTTGTTTTTTGACAATATCCTTAGCCTTACAGAAACTTTGCAATCTCATTAAGTCCCATTTGTTAATCTTTGACCTTAGAGCTTGAGCCATTGGTGTTTCGTTCAGGAAATTTTCTCCTGTGCCTATGTGTTCTAAGGTTTTCCCTACTTTCTCATCTAATAGTTTCAGTGTATCTGGTTTAATGTGGAGATCTTGGATCCACTTATACTTGAGCTTTGTACAAAGAGAGAAGAAAGGGTCTATTTTCATTCTTTTGCATGCTGGGTGCCAGTTTGACCAGCAACATTTGTTGAATAGGCTGTCCTTTTTCCATTAAATGCTTACAGCTTTTTTGTCAAAACTCAGGTGACCATATATGTTAGGTCTCATTTCTGGATCTTCTATTCTATTCCATTGATCCACTTGCCTATTTCTGTACCAGCACCATGCAGTTTTCAGCACAACTGCCTTGTAATATAGCTTGAGGTCAGCGATAGTGATTCCTGCAGATGTCTTCTTGTTGTTGAGGATGGATTTAGCTATTCTAGGTCTTTTGTTATTCCAGATGTAATTGCACATTGATCTTTCCAACTCAATTAAGAACTGGGTTGGAATTTTGATGGGGATTGCATTGAATCTGTAGATTGCTTTTGGTAGGATGGCCATTTTTAAAATGTTTATCCTTCCAATTTGAACATTGGAGATCTTTCCATTTTCTGAGATCTTGTCGATTTCCTTCTTTAGAGGTTTGAAGTTCGTGTCATACAGGTCCTTCACTTGCTTAGTTAGAGACACACCAAAGTATTTCATAGTTTTTGTGAATTTTGTGAAGGGTATCTTTTCCTTAATTTCTTTCTCCACATGTTTACCCTTTGAATATAGGAAGGCTACTGATTTGTTTGAGTTAATTTTATATCCAGCCACTTTGCTGAACTTGTTAATCAGCTGTAGGAGTTCTCTGGTGGAATTTGTGGGGTCACTTAAGTACACTATCATGCCATCTGCAAAGAGTGATATTTTTACTTCTTCCTTTCCGATTTGTATCTCTTTGATTTCCTTTTGCTGACTAATTGCTCCAGCCAGGACTTCCAGGTAGAGGGAGAGTGGGCAGCCTTGTCGAGTCCCTGATTTTAGTGGGATTGCTTCAAGTTTCCCACCATTAAGTTTGATGTTGGCTGTTGGGTTGCTGTATATTGCTTTTATTATGTTTAGTTATGGACCTTGCATTCCTGTTTTATCCAGAACTTTTAACATGAAAGGGTGTTAAATTTTGTCAAATGTTTTCTCAGCATCTAGTGAGATGACCATGTGATTTTGTTCTTTGAATTTGTTTATATGGTAGATTACATTGATGGATTTCCTTATATTAACCATCCCTGTATCACAGAGATGAAGCCTACTTGGTCATGGTGAATAAAAATCTTAATTAAAAAGAAACAGAAAAAAGTAAGCTTTTCAGTGTCTTTTTATTTATATAATACACAAAAATCTTCTCTAATAATTATATAATATGAATTTTAGATAATAACTTAGTGAATTTTTATTGAAAATAAGTGTATTTTGTATAATATATTCTGGTAATGTTTTCCCTTCCCCATATTTCAAAATATTCTCTCCACTTTTCCTTTCCACATTCACATTCTATTTCAGGTAGAAACAAATATGTATGTAAACAATTAAAATAAAATAAAAGAGAACCAAAATATTGGAATAGGATAAAACAAAACCAAAAAACAACTAAAAAAAGAATAAAAAAGCATGAGAAAACAAACACATAATCACACTCACAAGAATATCATAAAAAGAAAAATCTAGAGTCATAATATCTTTAAGTCAAAAGCATAACAAAACAAAACAAAAAGCAACAATGACAACAGTATAAAAAAGGAAAAAAAATGAATGAACAAACCAACCACCCAATCAAACAAATAAAACAATTCAAAACACCTACCTTTACAATATTGCGAGATAAAGAATATCCAAAAGATGCTCTTGAGTTTATTTTATATTGGTCTTCTACTGCTGGGTATTTGATCAACCTAAAAATTATTTTTGTTACAATACTATGACTCTCTTGGAGAAAATTAATTTTTCATGTGCAAGTGGTTATCAGTTGGTAATAACTTCTTAGAGACTACGTATGTGTGTGCACTTCTCTTAGCTCTAGAACCCTGTGCAGACACTGTGCTTGTGCTCACTCAGTGTTAATATGAATGTTAATGATATTGACTTAGAAAGCCTTATTTTCTTAGTTTTCTCCATTTCCTCAGGCTCTTTCAATCTAGCTGCCTCCTCTACTGAACACTTAAGGATGTCTATTTAGATAGTGTTCTTGGTTTCATACCCTAAACAATCTGGCTATGGGTTTCTGTATTTGTTTCCATCTACTGCAGAAAGAAGCTTTTCTTGACAGCATATGAGTTAGAAACTTTTAACAACATTTTTTCTATTTGGATAAAAATTGTTCCACGTAAGAAACAATTATGTTTTATATTAAAAAATAAGTCTCATATGTAAAAAATCCGATTTTATTAAAATATTGTGAAGTATAAATGCAAAAAAATATGATATACATTTTTTGATTGTTGTTCAGTATTGAGAACCTCGTGTATATTTCAGTTTTAAGAGATTTTAAGGTTGATTTAATGAATTTTTATAACACAGCATTTTCTGCATAGTATGAGAGAGTAATTGGAATACATGGTCCAGTTCATCTTCAATTAGTAATATACCATTTGGTATGAAAACTTGTGATGGTGCTACATAATTTCATTTTGGAAACTTTCCTGTAATTGGATTTTATAATGATAATTCAGAGATAAGGAATAGGCAAAGGAATTTCATAGTTGTTTCTAATTCTCCTTAGAGAGGGGTAATTAATTACTACATCTATCAACTTCTATGCTGCTCAAATTCTCATTACATTAATGATTTGGTAATTATAAAGAAGTACCTTAAGATGACTATTATTCTTTTAAAAAGAACACATTTTGGTATATACATATAATATATTATGAATGATTGTGACACTAAAACCTCTCTTTGAAAGCATCAGTGATATTAATATCTGATAGTCTTAAATGAATACAAATTTTCAGTCTTTGCCAATATGAATGGTCAATGTGTATAAAAGTATTAATGTAATACGATGGTAAAATGAATTCCGGAATGTTTCAAATATTTATTTTCAAATTAAACATAATATATGAAAATTGAAATACATTTATATTGTAAATATAAATTAATTTTTACATAATATTTATGTAAATATTAAAATAAATAAATAATAAAAATTAAAATAAAATAAAAAATAAAAAATAAATAATATTTATGTAAATATAATTGTAAATAATTGTAATATATACAATTATATGTGACATGTGCAAATAATGTATTGGCTGTTTAAACATATTAATTATGTAAATAAAACATTCATGTCAATGTCCTTTAGTATATATGTTACTGTAGAAATAATTATAATATGTTGAAAGAAATAAAATAATTGTAGGATATTGTAATTTTTTAATTGACTAACCTACTAGGATGGCATAAATAATTTATTATATTTATTTCTAAAATAAGTAAAATATTGGTTTTAAGTAAATGTAAGGCATTAAAATATAGTTACTGTAATTACTGATATCAATAAAGGTTTAATACACAAGATTAGAGCATTTGCAAAGAAATAAAATAAGAAATTATTAAATAAAGAATAATATAAAATACTAAACCAGAAAAAACTGATAATATATAAAATAATATTGCTCAACTTTAAAACAACTTCAATATACTCAACACATTACTATATTTTGGTGTACACAAATGGGTACTATCAATGATACTTTGAAGTATATTACAAAAATATTAACTAAAAGTAGCCTGAGTAATGAACCCAACTATCCCAGTAAAATTGGGTGTTCTCTTTCTATACACTCACTCTTTGACATAACTTAGAAAGTTACTGCAAATTTATACTTAATTTTATGTAAAACAAGATAAATTAATTAAAAGCAGAAATGATATCAATTTAAATATATTTTAAAAGTGACTTTTTCAATAATATACTTCTAAATAGAGTTACACAAAATAAATGTAAAAACAGTTTCCTTTTGAGGAAGATGTAACATTGCATTTCTTCTTTAACTATTTAGCAGTCAAGAGTCTTATTTGCCCTTGGCTTTGTTCAACTTTACTGTGTATCTGAGTATGACTTTGATCATCTTGCATTCATTGGTGATGTGCAAAGTTTACAGGTGTGTAACACTACAACTTATATACTTCCTGCTTATACGACAGTGTAACAGTTACTCTTGCATGCTGAACAAACATTTTAACAACTGAGCTAAAGTCCTTTAATTTCAGTTTTGGTGTTAGGTGTTAATATTAATCATGAGTCAACGATATACATGTCATAATACACAGTTAAGTTTTCTTTTGACCTGGTGCAATATCATGCTCTGATGATCTACTGACAATTTCTTGATAATTGCCTATGCTTAAATGGTTGCTTCAGTCACCATGGTTATGATGATAAATGTTAACTTAGAATTTCTTCAAAGCTGAAAAATCCATGTAGAAGTATACTTTCACTTTAAAAAAATAGGGCTTTATAAATGAGAGTCAAGAAAAGCTCTGTAATGGAGAATCTGAAATTAGGAGAAGACATTTTGCAGTAAGAGAACACAAAATGTTCATGTCAATATACTGCTCATCATTGATTTTGCAATTTCAGGTTCCACTTAAGTGGTGAGTGTGATCTCTTTGAATTTTGAACAAAGAAATGTGTGAGTGTGTGTGCGTGTGGGTTTGCCTGTGCATGTGCATGTGTGTTTAACATTGTCATTTAAGAACTGTTCTTGATAGTTTGATCATTAAAAGACAAGTGACCCAGATACATTGTTTATTACAGGGGGTCCTCTGAGCTGCCTTTAACGTTCTTTTCAGAAAACAAAAGTGCAAATGAAGAAAGCAGGTGGCAGCAGGCTGTCTCTACTGAAGGTAGTGGAAAGGGAATTGAAATGGAGAGTTGTTGCAGATAAATAACAGATCAAGATAGATAAAATATATTATTGATGGGTGAGTTCATTTTGTTCATTTCATTGCTACATATAGAGAGTAACCCAACTGCATGTCTATAGCTTGGATCACATAAATGTAATTTTAAATATTATGAAAATAAAATAAAATTCTTGACGCAATATTTGCTCGAGTGAGAATTACTGGACATTACACTATGACTATTGAGATAATATTCAGAGGCTTGAACTATGCATTTGCATGTTAATTTTCAAGTCTCACAGACTCATTACTTAGTGCAGAGACCTCTACAATTGTTCGCTTCACAGTGTCAAAGTATGATAATTCCTCATTCTGAGTATAATAAATATTCCTTTGTTTGTTCCTTTTATTTGCAAGAATTATTTTGTATGATATATATTCTTATATTCTTATTATGAAATATTTCTTTATGAGAAAACGTACTTTCTTTTGATGAACCAGAGAAATATATGGTAGAAGGAAAAGATTCCTCTAAGCTGTTTTATAACTGTCATAGAGACAACATAATATATACTGGTTCTCTCTTCTCTTCTCTCTCTCTCTCTCTCTCTCTCTCTCTCTCTCTCTCTCTCTCTCTCTCTCTTCTTCACACACACACACACACACACACACACACACACACACACAGAGAGAGAGAGAGAGAGAGAGAGAGAGAGAGAGAGAGAGAGAGAAACAGACACGGAATCACAGATGCATTATGCAAACACATAGAGGCACAGGTACAAAGAGTCACTGAGACACCCACACACTGATAGACAGACACCCACTGAAGCATGGACACAGAAAAATAAACAAACAAACAAAGAATCACAAACAGGCAGACAGAAAGAAAGGAAGAAAGCAGTCAGGTAGAAAGGAAGAAGAAATTTTGCCGTTAGTATTATAGAACATTTTTCTGAGTATCTGAGACATTGAAAATTAAAGTAATCATCTGAAGGTCAGTGAACCAATTTCTATAAAAATCAGTATTCAAACCATCTCAACCATCCAAAAAATCTGAGATTTTTAGTCTCATTTATTCACTGAATAACAATTTAACTTTCTCTATATATTTCACATTCTTAACACATGAATAGAAATCTTTTTATCCTCAAAGAAACTGAACATAGAGACTTCTGAGTGTGCCTATCAATAATATTAGTTTTCCTGTAATGCCTACTCAGAGTTTGGGTATTAGTAATCAGACATTCTAGGCAATCTGGAAATTAGTATAATCAATACAAACACAAATGTTATTTCTATTTTAGTTATTTCATTTTGATATTAGTTCATATTTCTAATAGTGGTTTATTAACTGTATGAAGATAAATATAAAATTCATGCATATAAACAATTGCAAAATAAGCTTATGGATACTGAAAGATAATTGTTTGTATACCTTTATTTACTCATAGTAAAACTTGAGATTTTTATCTTATTAACTTAAAAATAGTCTCTATTTATAAAAATTCAAGACCAATATTCAAACTTGAGATTTATCATTAATCCATTAATCACTATTATTTCACCCAATGTTTACATAGCAAAGTCATAAATTTAAAGTTTTTAAAACTTTAAGTATATTTTTCATTATCTTTAGGATAAGTCATTTAGTATAAATTTGTTAGATATTTAATATCAATTTCTTCCCTGAAAAATACTAAGTAACAAGCAATATTTAATCAATTTTCATTTCATATATTTTTACACATATGGATTATAAGAAATTAGACCATGTTATTTCAAATATTTATGTGTGTTTGTGTGTGTTTTGTGTGTTGTGTGTGTCTGTGTGTGTATGCACAGTGGCCATTGTTCATCTGTGAAGGAAAAAGAAAAACTTAAGTGTTCATTTTTGTTAATAGACAAGATTCTATAAATGAACAGAAATTGGCCACCTGGAACAGCAGAGATCCAGGGACACAGGCCTGGTAAGAAGACCTTCCGAGTAGTTGGCGAGCAGATAGATCTCTGCCAAGCATGCAGAAAGTCCATCCTGACCCCCACCCCCACTTGGTTCAGGGAACCAAGAACCCTGCTTTGGGCTGTCTATTATCAACTGGCAGACCATGCATACAGAGTAGACGCTCAGACCATGTGCCAACAGGAACACGCAAAGATCCAGGGACACAGGCTAGGTACAATGAGAGTCAGGGACAATCACTGACAACAAGACCACGTATAAACACAGACAACAAGATGGCAAGAGGAAAGCAAAAGAATGTACCCCAGGGAAACCAAGACAATCAGGCAACACCAGAACCCAGCTCTCCGATTACAGCAAACAGCAGAATGCCGAAAACTCCAGAATAAGAAGACTAGAACCCGAAATTATACCTCAAGATGATGATAGAGTTCCTTAAACAAGAATGGAAGAAAAAGCAGAAAGAATTAGAAGCTTTTAAAAAAGAAACAAGAAAAACAGTCTAAGAATTCAAAGAACTAGAGGAAAACATAACCAAAGAGATGAAAGAATGGAAGAAGGAATTTAAAATGGAAATGGACACAATAAAGAAAACACTAAAAGAGACAAACCTAAAGGTAGAAACCTAAAAAAGAAATCAGGAGGCACAGATGCAAGCATTTCAAACAGACTACAAGAAATGGAAGAAAAAATGTCAGGGGCCGAAGACAACATTGAAAACATAGACAAAACAGTCAGAGAAGATACAAAAACAAAAAGCACCTAACCCAAAATGTCCAGGAGATCCAGGACACAATGTGAAAACCAAACCTAAAGATAATAGAAATAGAAGAGAGCAAAGAATATCAACTAAGTACCACAGTAATTATCTTATACAAAATCATAAAAAAAAACTTTCCTACCCTTAAGAATGAGATGACCATAAGCATAATACAAGCCTACAGAAGTTCCAAATAGGTTGGACCAGAAAAGAAATTCCTCAAGACACATAATAGTCAAAACACCAAGTGCCCAAAGCAAAGAAAGAATACTAAAAGCAGTAAGAGAAAAAGGTTAGGTAACATGTAAAGGCAGACCAATCAGAATCACACCCAATTTCTCAACAGAGACTATGAAAGCTAAAAGAGCCTGGACAGATATCATGCAGACACTAAGAGAGCACAAGTGCCAATCCAAGATGCTATACCCAGCAAAACTCTGAATCACCATAGATGAAGAGACTAAGATATTCCAAGACAAAACTAAATTCACCCAATATATGACCACAAACCCAGCACTACAATGAATTATAGGTGGAAAACCCAATACAATGAAGGGAACCACATCATAGTAAAAAAAAAAAAAAAAAAAAAAAAAACAACAACAACAACAACAAAAAAACAAAAAACAAAAAACAAAAACAAAAAAACCTTCTAAGCAAGAAAACCAAAGAAGAAAGACACACAGGCACAATTCAACTTATCAAAGCAACAATGGCAGGAAACAGCAACCACTATTCCTTGATATCTATTAACGTAAATGGACTCACTTCCCCAATAAAAAGATATAGGCTATCAGACTGGATACATAATCAATACCCAACATTTTGCTGCATACAGGAAATTCATCTCAGAAACAAAGACAGCCACTATCTCAGAATAAAAGTTTGGGAAAAAAAAAACGTACAAAGCAAATGGGCCCAAGAAGCAAGCTGGATTGGCCATTCTAATATCAAATAAAGTATATTTTCAAACAAAAGTTATCAAGAAAGATAAAGAAGGACAATTTTTACTCACTACAGGGGAAGTCTGTCAGGAGGAACTCTCAATCCTTAACATATACACTCCAAATACAAAATGATCCATATTCATAAAAGAAAGCCTACTAAGGCTCAAAAAATACATTTTACCCCAAACAATAATAGTGGGAGAATTTAATAGCCCACTCTAACCAATGGACACATAATGGAAACAGAAACTGAAAAAGGATGCTGTAAGACTAGCAGAGACTACGAACCAACTGGAATTAAAAGATATCTATAGAACATATCATCCTAAAGCAAAAGAATAACCTTTTTCTCAGCACCTTCTTGAAAATTGACCATATAATTGGACACAGAATGAGCATCAATCAATACAAGAAGATTGAAATATTCCCATGCATCCTTTCAGATCACCATGGTCTAAGGTTCGTCCTTAATAACAACAAAGAGAACAAAAACTCCCTATACACATGGAAACTAAACAATGCTCTATTAAATGATAGCAGGGTCAAAGAAGAAATAAAGAAAGAAATTAAGGATTTTCTAGAATTCAATGAAAACAAAAACACAACATACCCAAAACTTTAGGATGCAATGAAAGCAGTACTGAGAGGAAAATTCATAGCTCTGAGTGCTTCCAAAAAGAAACTGGAGAGAACATACACTAGCAACTTGACAGCACATTTTAAAGCTCTAGAACAAAAGTAAGGAGATACAGCCAATAGGAGTAAACAGCAAGAAATAATCAAATCAAACTTTGGGCAGAAATAGATCGAATAGAACCAAAAAAAAAAAAAAAAAAAAAAAGAAAAAAGAAAAAAAAAAAACATTCAAAGCATCAACAAAACCAAGAGCTGGTTCTTTGAGAAAATTAACAAGATTGATACAACTTTAGCCAGACAAAATAGAGGGCAAAGAGAGATCATCCAAATTCACAAAATCAGAAATGAAAGTGGAGACACAATAACTAAAACTTAGGAAATTCAAGTAATCATCAGATCCTACTATAAAAGCCTATACTCAACAAAGCTGGAAAATATCGAAGAAATAAATGTATTTCTAGACAGATACCAGATACTAAAGTAAAACCCTGACCAGGTAAACCATCTAAATATTCCTATAGCACCTAAAGAAATAGAGGCATTCATCAAAAGCCTCCCAATCAAAAAAAAAAAAAAAAGAGCCCAGATCCTGATGGTTTCAGTTAAGAATTGTATCAGACATTTATTGACAACCTACAAGGAAAGAGAACTTCAGACCAATCTCACTTATGAACATTGATGCAAAAATAATCAACAAAATCCTTGCAAACCGAATTCAAGAAAACATCAAAACGATCATTCATCATGACCAAGTAGGCTTCATCCCTGGGATGCAGGGATGGTTTAACATAAGGAAATCCATCAATGTAATCCACCATATAAACAAACTTAAAGACCAAAATCACATGGTCATCTCACTAGACGCTGAGAAAGCATTTGACAAAATCGAACACCCCTTCATGTTAAAAGTTCTGGAAAGAACAGGAATCCAAGATCCATACTTAAACATAATAAAAGCAATATACAGCAAACCAACAGCCAACATCAAACTTAATGGCGGGAAACTTGAACCAATCCCACTAAAGTCAGGGACTCGACAAGGCTGCCCACTCTCCCCCTACCTATTCAACATAGTACTGGAAGTCCTGGCTGGAGCAATTAGACAGCAAAAGGAGATCAAGGGGATACAAATCGGAAAGGAAGGGATAAAAACATCACTCTTTGCCGATGACATGATAGTGTACTTGAGTGACCCCAAAAATTCCACCAGAGAACTCCTAAAGCTGATAAACAAGTTCAGCAAATGCTGGCGAGGCTGCGGAGAAAGAGGAACACTTCTCCAAAGTTGGTGGGGTTGCAAGCTAATACAACCACTCTGGAAATCTGTCTGGCGATACCTCAGAAAATTGGATATAGTACTACCTGAAGACCTAGCTATTCCACTTCTGTGCATATACCCCAGAGACACTTTAATACACAACAAAGATATATGCACCACAATGTTCATAGCGGCTCTATTTATAATAGCCAGAAGCTAGAAGGAACCCAGATGTCCTTCAGGAGATGAATGGATACAAAAATTGTGGTACATTTACACAATGGAGTACTACTCAGCCACCAGAAACAATGACTTAACCAAATTCTTAAGAAAATGGCTGCATCTAGAGAATATCATCCTGAGTGAGATAACCCAGTCACAAAAGAACAGACATAATATGCAGTCACTGATAGTGGGTTGCTAACCCCAGAGGCTTGCACTCCCCCAGAAACAACTTACAGACTGTATGAAGTCCAAGAAATAAAGAAAACAAAACAAAACAAAAAAAATATTTACAAAACAAGAAAACTTTAACTATTTCCATGTTACATATTGTTTTACATGTACTTTAGCTCATTTTTACTATTAAGTTTTCAAGGCATACAATCAAACCTTGAAAAAAATCAAGTACTGACTAAAAAATATATTCATATAGTTTTATATAAAAAATATGTTAAAATCTAAAAAAAAGTACTGACAAAAAATGTATAATTTTTAGCAAAAAATGTTTAAAATCTGTACATTTATCTTTGTTTTGTAAAATAAAGTTGTTTAAAAAAAAACAATCTATCATAACTGAGTGACCACACCATCTGTCCCACGTTGCACTGAACTCCTTCAAGGGTTATTGTGTACGAGTGCCCACCCTCTCTGGTATGCACAGCTCACATCTGTACTCGGCCTAGAGCAAACTGACTCCAACTGATTTTCTAAATAGAGGCAAAGAGATGTGTCTCTGGACATATAAACAAATTTCTGAGTTCTATTATTTCTGTAACTTATAGCAAAAAACTAAATCCTAAGATATTTATTACTTATGATATTTAGAAAATCACCTCATGCATAATCCTGAATTGTGTCACCTGATCAGTGGATTGTTGCTACTAAAGGAAAGAGCCTTCTGGCCTTCAGGAATCATTCTTGAAGATGTGTGCTAACAGAAATGCACTCTGATAAAATCACCACAAGCAGAGAACCATGTGTATCTGCAATGAAATCAAACCCAGCTGGTGAAGAGGAAGCTTTTCACTCAGGACCTATACCTGGTATTAAAGATGAAATCATTCCCTCAGAGCATCTTCACAGCACATTCTGTCCATTGGATATCTCAGTTTCCAGCTATGGCTTCACGCAGGAACCAAAACACTCGGAGTCAAAGGTGGTTAAACATGCTCAGAATTCACATCCATTAGAAGCAAGTATATTGGCTGGTTTTGTGTCAACTTGACACAAGCTGAAATTATCACAGAGAAAGGAGCCACAGTTGAGAAAAATGCCTCCATGAGATCCAGCTGTGAGGCATTTTCTCAACTGGTGAACAAGGTGGGAGGGCCCAGCTCATTGTGGGTGGTGCCATTTCTGGGCTGGTAGACCTGGGTTCTATAGAAAAGCAGGCTGAAGAAGGCAGGGGAAGCAAGCCAGTAAGTGACATCCCTCCATGGCCTCTGCATCAGCTTCTGCTTGGGTTCCAGTCCTGACTTTCTTTGGTGATGAACAGTGATATGGAAGTGTAAGCTGAATAAACTTTTTCCACCCCCCCCCAAAAAAAAATTGTATCAGACATTTATTGACAACCTAATACCAATAGTCTCCAAATTATTCCACAAGATAGAATCAGATGGAACACAACCTAACTCTTGTTTTTGAGGCTACAATCCTATGTTCCTAAACCAAACAAAGAACCTAAAAGGAAAGAGGACCTCAGACCAATCTCACTTATGATCATTGATGCAAAATACTCAACGAAAACATTGCAAACCGAATCCAAGACCACATCAAAATGATCATTCACCATGATCAAGTAGGTTTCATCCCTGGGATTCAGAAATGGATTAATATACTGAAATGCATCAATGTAATCCTCCATAAAAACAAACTCAAAGAAAAAAATTACACATTATCTCACTAGGCCCTGAGGAAATGTTTGACAAAACTCAACAACCCTTCATGCTAATAGTCTTGGAAAGAACAGGAATCCAAGGCCCATACCTAAACATAATAAAAAGAATATACAGCAAGCCAACAGCCAACATCAAACTTAATGGTGGGAAATGTGTAGCAATCCCACTAAAATCAGGGACTCGACAAGGCTGCCTAACCTCCCACTACCTATTCAACATAGTACTGGAAAGCCTGGATGCATTAATTAGACAGTAAAAGGAAATAAAAGAAATATGAATTGGAAAGTAATAGGTTTAAACATCTCTGTTTGCAGAAGACATGATAGTGTATGTAAGTGACCTCAAAAATTCCACCAGAGAACTTCTACAAAAGATAAAAAAGTTCAGCTAAGTGGCTGGGTATAAAATTAACTCAAACAAATCAGTAGCCTTCCTATACTCAAAGGACAAATGTGCAGAAAGAAATGAGGGAAAAGATACCCTTCACAATAGTAAAAAACAATATGATATAGCTTGGTGTGACTCTAACTAATCAAGTGAAGGACCTGTATGACAAGAACTTCAAACCTCTGAAGAAGGAAATCAAGAAAGATATCAAAAAATGGAAAGATCTCCCATGGTCATGGATTGGAAATATCAACATTGAAAAAAATGGTCATCTTACCAAAAGCAATCAACAGATTCAATGTAATCCCCATCAAAACAGCAACCCAGGTCTTCATAGAGTTGGAAAGAGCAATGTTCAATTTCTTCTGGAATAACAGAAGTCCTAGCATACTGAAATCCATCCTCAACAATACTAAAACATTTCCAGGAATCACTATCCCTGACCTCAAGCTATATTACGAAGCAATTGTGCTAAAAACTGCAAGGTACTGGTAGAGAAATAGGCACGTGGATCAATGGAATAGAATAGAAGATCCAGACATGAACCTTCACATGATTTTTGACAAATGCATTGTAAACATTCAATGGAAAAAGGACAGGCTATTCAACAAATGGTGGTGGTATAAATGTCACAAGGCATGCAGAAGAATGAAAATAGGCCCTTTCTTATCTCCTTGTACAGAGCTCAAGTGCAAGTGGATCAAAGATCTCCACATTAAACCAGATACACTGAAACTATTAGAAGAGAAAGTAGGAAAAACCTTAGAACATATAAGCACAGAAGAAAATTTCCTGAACAGAACACCAATGGCTCAAGCTCTAAGGTCAAAGATTAACAAATGGGACTTAATGAGATTGTAAAGTTTCTGTAAGGCTATGGACACTGTCAAGAAAACAAAATGGCAACCAACAGATTAAGAAAAGATGTTTACCAACCCTACATCAGATAGAGGCCTAATATCCAAGGTATACAAAGAACTCAAGAAAATAGACACAAGAGAATCAAACAAACCAATTAAAAAATGGGGTTCTGAGCTAAACAGAAAGTTCTCAATTGAGGAAGATTGAATAGCTGAGAAGTATCTGAGGAAGTGCTTGACATCTTTTGCCATCATGGAAATACAAATCAAAACAATGCTGAGATTCCACCTTACACCAACCAGATTGGCCAAGATCAAAAATTCAGAGGACAGCAGATGCTGGCAAGGTTATGGAGCAATAGGAATACTTCTCCACTGTTGGTGGGGTTGTAAACTGGTACAAAATCTTTGGAAATCAGTCTGGTGATTTCTCAGAAAATTGGACATAATACTATCTAAAGACCCAATTATTCCACTTCTGGGAATATACCCCAGAGAAGCTCCAACCTACACACATGCACCACAATGTTTATAGAAGCTCTATTTACAATAGCCAGAAGCTGGAAAGAACCCAGATGTCATTCAGTAGATGAATGGATACAAAAATTGTGGTACATTTACACAATGGGGTACTACTCAACTATCAGAACAATGACTTTATGAAATTCTTAAGAAAATGGATGCATCTAGAGAATATCATCCTGAGTGAGATTACCCCGTTACAAAAGAACAGACATAATATGCAGTCACTGATTATTGGATACTAACCCCAGAAAGTTCTGAACGCCCCAGAAACAACTCACAGACTATATAAAGTTCAAAAAAAAAAAAAAAAAAGAAAAAAAAAACATTATGCTTAATCCTTACACACCAAGAAAACTTTGAATAATTCCAGGTTACATCCTCATTTGCATTTACTTTATGCTCATTGTAACTAGTATGATCTTAATGCACATTATCAAGCCTTAAAAAAAAACCAAGCACTGACAAAAATGTATCCATATACTTTTATGCAAAAATGCTGAAAATTTGTCCATTTATCTTTGTTTTTTAAAATAAAGTTGTTCAGAAAAAAAGAACAAAAATTATACAATGAAAATATATTCATTTATATATAATTTATTTTAATATCTTTGAGATGTCCAACAATTACTGTCCAAAAATTCAAGCTCCAAAAATATATGTGGCAAATGTATTAGATCTTTTTCAGTAATTGTCAGAAGCCTCAGTAATTAAGTTTAGTGCCTTTACAATAATAGATTTGCCAATAACAATAAGGGCAAGCAGGCAAAAAGAGAATAATCCACCTTCTCCCATGTCCTTTAAATAGGTTACATTCAGATGGTAAAAATTAAAGGCAGGTGTTTTCGCCTAAAAAAAATAAATCTGAAATAAAAGTGGATTTTATCACTTCAAATTAGATTAGAAGTAGGTCTTCCTACTCATAATAATGTAATTTAAGAAAATATATCCTTAGGTGTGCTCAGCAATTTGGGTTCTAGGTAATTTTCAATAATTTCTAGTTGACAACTAATATTAGTATCACAGAGTTCAAAATCAACCTTCCCTGCATGTCTTTTGTATCTCACTAGCTTTCCCACAAATTTCTGGATATTCTTCAATATCCATCTTCCTTCCTTCCACAGATGCCACTACCTTGTGCCTCCATGTACTTCCATATATAAATCCTGAGGGTCCAAACTCATGTCCTCACACTTTAGTGACAAATACTCTGTTCACCAAACCATTTTCAATTTTTAAAAAGAAATTTTTGTCATAGAAATCATGAGTATATGATATAATATCTGATACCATAAATATTATTTTGCTTTTTCATATTTATTTTTTTATTTTTTATATATTGCTTCCCAACCAAAGTTTTCTTTCCTCTCCTCCCAGATTTTAAAAGTTATGAAATCATAGTTAATGACTTTCTCCCTTCCCTTATTCCACTCAGACTCTCCCATGTTTCCCTCTCTCCTGATAATTCATGGCTTCACTTTACAAACATTGTCAATACATACTTATATTCATTTTTATATACATATAGGTTTGTATAACTTTGCATAGTTGTAAATATAGAATGCCCAGTGTATGTTTTCACTGCAGACTTGCTTGGCTCTTGATAGACCACTCTGTATTTTACATAGTTGCCTATAGTTCTTTCTGTGAGGTTGAATCCTCCAGGGCATTTTTCTGTCTAGTTTAACATGTTCATTGTTTTCATTCTTCTTCACCTCAAATTTGGATAGCCATGTTTGTGGTAGTTTATGGGTATGCTTCTGTTGTTACTAGGAAACAATCTCACAGCAAACTCTCTGATCCTTTGTCTCTTGGCAATTTTCTGGCAGCCTCCTCTCCAATGTCCCTAGAGGCTTAGCTTTGGTAATGCATGATGGTGAGACCATGGGACTGTCTCTAAAACTATGTTGCTTATGGTTTTCTGTAGTAGTCCTTTTCTGTTGCAAAGACAAATTTTTATATATTTTAAGACTTACTTTTGAATAATTTATATATCTATAATTATAATGACTGTATCACATAAAAATTAAATATATTCTTTTTCCATTTGACTAAAACATACTAATATTGAAAATGAGATGATTCCTGCTACTCTAGGATGTAGAGATTACCTAGCTCTGATTTTGGTTTGCCTCTTTCTAATGAATACTTATGTTGAGTAATTTTGTACATACCTTTGATATTTGTGTATCTTTAGGGGATATAATTATAGAGACATTTGATCCATTTTCTTCTTAAAATGTATTTTGCTGTTTACTTTAAATATTCTTGATGTAAAGCATTTATCAGTTATGTGGCATGCAAATATTTTCTCTCATACTCTAGGTCATATATTTCTATATTGCTTTCATACTTTTTATTCTATAAAATAAGACATTTCAGGCTTTTTTAAAGGATAACAACAGGAGAAACAGGATGGCTAAGTGAGATTATGAACTTAATACAAGCCAAAGGAGCTGAGTTCATCCTCCAAATTCCAGACAAGGAGGAGAGACTCTTCAAACAGTTGTCCTCTGACCTCCATAGTTTTACTGAGGAACATGCATTGCTGCACTCACATCATTTTCACATACACCCATGTACATATTCCATGTAGTAATAGTAAAATAAATTTTTAAATAATATATAACAATATAAAGGACCACTTATCAATTGTTGTGAAATTTATTGGAATTATCAGTTTGATTACAGTCACATCTGAGCTTTCTTAAAAACGCAGATATACTCATGAGCATCCCACCCATGCCACACTTTTTTCTTCATAGGAGATGAAGAAAGATAACAGTATTCAGCTGTTCATACACTGTATGCCATGCTCTTATCTACAAATATGAAATGCAAAATGCTATTTAATGAAAATGATGTTTAATATACATACATTATTTGGCCAGAAAACACTGACAAAAATTTTTAGCAAGCTATGTATAAAGCTATATTTCTTATCATCATAATTAATATGTGAAAAAAATTTCACAAAACCTTATGTTAAATAAAATACAGTTAGCAAAATCACAAGCATTTAGTATATTTCTATTAAATAAAGCAATTTTAAAATGACCAGTTGTCTGGTGACTATTTAGAAAACATAAGTGGAAATAAACTAAAAATATAATGATTAGAAAATATGAAACAAATATTACTCTCTGTAAATTAGATGACTCCACAAAAAAAAAAAAAAAAAAAAAAAACTGGGGAATTTATGGAATAATAATTAGAACTCATAGTTGAGTTCAGTAATTCTGCATGATAAAAACCAGTATTGAAATCAATTATATTCCCACATTAGCTATAAAAAATATAAAAGTTAATTACAAATATAAATTTCTTATTTATAATAGAATGGAAATCATAAACTACATAATAATAAGTTCAGCAAGTATAAGCAATAATTTCATGAGCAAATAATTAACTTTACTAAAAAGAAACAGAATACATTAATAGTATGTATATTCAGGGAGTTCTTTAGGAAGACTGACACAAAATTAAAAACTGTAGGTTTTAGAAATTAATTGTTTGACAGTGAAAATAATTTCTCATCGGTTTTCATTACATGAGCTTACATTTGCCAGGGTTGGAAGCACTGTCTTTGTTTCTGTTTAATAATTGCTTTTGTCCTTTAATGTTACATATCTGAATTCATACCAAAAGTGCCAATCACTACCAAAAGTACAATCCATTTGATTCAATAAATAATATAAAGTCCAAAATTTGTTAAATACAAATCCAATTTATTTTTTCTAGAATTATTGTCCCCATGATGTTAGTACTTTGGACATTGTCAACAGGGTATTCAGTGAAACACTTCATATAAGTTCTTGTTAAAGAATCAAGTGGAATCTTGAGTTGTATATATCCTGGGCTCTCTTATGAGGTACAATGTGAAACTAGTACGAAATATCTTCCTTCAGGATGAAACACTATGAGCAATTCTAAACTATGCTTAATGTGAAATTTAGGAGTGTGGTGGATCAAAGACTATGGAAACACAATGAATGTAGAGATATTCACTGCTCTATAATATTAAGTCTGATGTGATTTTAGTAAAAGTTTATTCACAGTTATAATTTTTTAAAACTGGGTAATCAATTTTGCCAGGTAAACTAATTATGATGAAACTAAAGTTAAGCATAGGGATAAAATGGCTCTACTGTCTGAAACAGAAGCACGGTTCTGTGGTCCATCTCCACCTGAAGCCATTCCACTGCTATATACTAAACACTGTAACAAGATGACAGGATGCTTCAGATCATTTCCAAAGTCTGGGCCACATAACTTCTTTCTGCTCACTTAAATCAGAAAATGTTATTAAGATTAACTCTGACTTTTGTGTTAGCTCAGAAAACATTCATGATACAGTTTATTGAGAAGACAAAATAATTATTTGAATTACAGTAATTCCTTTTATTCAGAGCATATATTTGATTTAT
This sequence comes from Micromys minutus, assembly GCF_963924665.1. Classification (NCBI taxonomy): domain Eukaryota; kingdom Metazoa; phylum Chordata; class Mammalia; order Rodentia; family Muridae; genus Micromys; species Micromys minutus. The sequence continues at coordinate 42,664,110 of NC_137984.1, read as the reverse complement.
GTTTGCTCCTAATATAAATGTTCTTTGATTTCTTATACTTTAATACATTCTATAATTTAGAACCAAGAAAATGTATTCAGTAGAAGTACATTTTAAAATATTTCAAATAAGAGGGATAATTCTGCAAAAAGAACAGTTAAATTGATTTAACCAACAAGAAAACTAACAAACCACCCTTTTCTTTAATTCTCTATGTTTTCTTGAAACTTTACCTCAATTTGTGGTTGCAAAAAATATGTATTTTAAAGAAAAAACAAAGTAAAAATAATAGCCAAAATTATCAAAAACACTGAAATGAAAAACAAATCCAATGGTCAAAATTATGACATAATTAATGGGTTTCTAAAGGACTAATGCTTGTAGTATGGGTCAGCAAGTCATGATTCCTGAAAGAACAAATACCCTAAATCCAGCCTGTCTCCAGACACTTAGCTTAATCTATGGTTAAATATTTCAGTGGATTTATGCTTAAGAATTTTATATAAAATTATTTCACTTATAGTTATGTTTCCTATTTTAAAATGTCAGTATCATTGCATTTCATTAGTTTTTTAGATTATCACCTAAAAAGTCTTCCTCATGTAATAAGAGCTGCCATTACAACCAGTTTTATATAAACTATATGATAGGTTTTTATTAAAAAAAAGTAAAATACAAAGTAAGATGATACCTAATATACATTTTATATTTCTCAAAGCATTCGAATTTTATCATGACAAAGTTTAACATGATAGAGCAAAATATAAGACCTCTAGATAAAAGTGTTCAATGAATATATTTTCCATTTTTATTAATTATTTACATGGATGCCAGACAAGCCAGTCCTCTATTATGTGGAGGACAATATTAATAAGATGAAAGGGCAACCTACAGATGGGGAATACTTACAAAATACACAAAAAATGAAGAAGTTAGATTACAAAAAAAATAGCCAAATTAAATGTGGGGCACGGAGATAAACAGAATTCTCAACTGAGAAAACTTGAATGGCCAAGAAGAACTTAAAGAAACATTAAAATCCTTAATTATCAGAGAAATGCAAATCAAAATGACCCTGAGATTCCATCTTACACCAATTAGTATGGCTAAAAAATATATTTTAAAAAGGTAATCTACACTAATATTCATATATATGGATAGGTTTGTTTATGTGAATAAAAATCAGGCATTTAACTTAATTACAAAAAATCAATTAGATGCCCTTAAAATAACCATAGTTATCAAGCCATATCAGCAATTATTTGCTAATATTTTCTTAAGATTTGAGAAATGAGGGTAGGAGGAAGGAAGTTAGCATCTATATAGAAAGATGCAGAGATGTACTGTATGCTTCTTAGTACAAATGTTCTCTGTATTGTAAGGAGTCTCTGCAGAATACATTTCACAATGCAATTAAGTATTTATGATAGGTATGCCATGAGAGTTCCTCCTGGCATATAGAAGATGAACCCATACAATGTGCAGAAAATATTTTTCCAATTATATAAAGATTCCTTGGTAAAAAGTATCAGTAAACAAAGAAAACCCATTGTATGCCAAAAGAAACAGACTTAAGAGAAATGAGGAGTGTAAAATATCTCAGCAGGTAGAGATTGTTGCCAAAAGAATAACAATCTCAGTTCATGATTGACAAAGAGAATAGACTCAGAAATGTACTATTCAACTTCAAAAACTCATTCACTCTGCTTCTCTCTGCACACACATATACACAAACACATAAGCAAATAAATTAAAATGTACTTAAATAGTATACAGAACATGACAAATAGTTGTTTGACATTGGTGGAAATAATGTTTAATGCTTTATTCTGTTTGAGCAAGGAATACATTTAGATTCATCTAGTTAAGGTAAATAGTACATAGCTTGATTGATGTTTTATAGTTTAGTTGATAGTGAAATAAAACTATAAGTTGACATTGAAAACTCTTAAATTTAAATGGCAGGAAGTCTTGGAACTCCATTAAGCTTTTTAATATTTGGTAGCCAGACATTTAATTAATTTATAAAAGTAAAGGCTGAAGTTGGTGAGCCTTAAAAGCAAAGTAACAGGAGCCAAAAATGTGGACCTAGTACCATGTAAAATAAGATGGCTTCTGCTCAATACAGTCACAACTTTAAGTGGCAGTCTTTAACTTTTCACATATTTTAAATAAATCAATTTTATAGAATAGTTATGAATATAATTAAGTAAATTTACATAAATTATTTGCAAGTAGCAATACATTTATCATTAAAATTAGTGAATTCTATTAAGATTGAGGAAATATAAAAATAACCTGCATCTGTATGCAAATGGCTTAGAGGATGGATGAATGGTGCCAACTAGGTCTTAGGTGAGTTTTGATATTTTACATTTGTAGATTAAGAATCCTAATTTATTTTTGACAATCATATATTTTTACAAGTGAGCCTTCATGCAGATTTAAAATTCACAACTTTTTAAATTTCAGATTGTTATGTTCATCCAATTGCAAGAAAGAATAATGAGATGGAAAAGTACAGTAATGAAATATATATATTCATCCAATGAACAATACAGTAAGCTCATAGTGGTAGTAAAGGAAACTCAATTAATTTTTATGAGTATTTTAAAATTTCAATTTTACATGATTGTTTTCAGAGTAATGAATAAATGTTATAACACAACAGAGAAGCAGATGGACTCTTTTAAATTATAAAATCTGTATATATATATGTATATATATACATACATATATATATATACTTAATATGATTTTACTCATATTCACGTACAAATCTTTGTAACAATCAGCAATCTAAATATACTTAAAATAGAAGCAAAGACAACCACCCATAACTTAAACAATTAATGCAAAAACCCTATCCTTTCTTTGCAGTTATAACTACTTCAGCTGAAAAATCACTGATAAAGGGTTCAGATATCAGATATAAGATTAAAAACAGAATGCAAGTTAGATTGTTTTCAGTTATTTTGTGCATAAATGAGAGTTACCTAATGTCATTATTGTAAAGAAAAAAAGATACATACATTGCATCTATTAACCTTTTCTATACTAATGAAGGCATTTAATTTCTGTAGATCTAGGAGCCCAAATTCAGTGTCTTTTAAATCATTTCTAAAGAAAAATATATAATCACTGTCAGTTACCTGATTATATATTTTGAAGACATTTTTGAAAGTCTCAGTGAAGTCTAATTATCACCTTGGTTATCTGTCCATATCAAATGACAATTTTGACTTCCTTTAATAGAAGACAGTGATGAGTTATTTAAGCAGGGTGCATTTTACAGAACATTTTAAGAAAAGTGTGTCTTCAAAAATGAGTCTTTCAGTCCCTCCACCTTAGACCACTTCTGGGGTTCCATAAGCAAAAACACCACATATTTTTAAACACTGCATCCTACCTGCTGGATCATGTGTGACTGACTGTATTGCACATCTACATGACAAACAGCACTGACTGGTTGAGAATTTATGTGCACATTTCTCTTGTTTACTCTTTTGTGTTATCTTGTGAGAAGTCCGGAACAATTGATTTGTCTTCTCATGTTTTTACTTCAAAGTCTGACATGCACATAGCTCACCTGCTGTCTCTCAGTGCACCTTGAGTCGGTGGGTGTAGAGACAAAAATGGTATTTATTTGTTGCACATACATGATGATATTCACCCTCAATACAGGTATTTATTTAATAGACTATACTGTGATTTGGTTGAGAAATGAATGCAATTTTTTTTTATCAGCAGAAGTATAAAAAATAATAATTCTTACTAGCCAGCGACTATGCTTGCAGAACATAAACATAAAGGATGCACTTAAATATTAGTTATTGAACTCTTTATTTTGAATGTGGAGTTTGTTCCTTCTAAGTTTTTTCTCTCATTCTCTATAGTATTTCAGTGTTACTTCACATAGTTTCACTTAGATAGCAAGTTGCACTTTAAGACATAATTGAAACACCACATAGAATCTCAGGACGAAATCTTCTCCTCCTAAAGATCCTTGTGAGACTCTCATATTATATTCATATTTTTTTTCTTTCAGGCATTTTCAGCCCAGAAACTGTTGTGCTTTTTCTAAGTTTGTCAGGAATTCTTTAATATGTTTCTACAATAAAATTTCTTCTAGTTGCTAGAGAGTATGTCTCTGATTGATTGTTCATATCGTGATACCCAGTTCTTTTTAAACAAGGAATTGTAGGCATATAAGAGATGATTGCAAAGCCACACCAATATTAAGTGAATATTTAAGAAATGCAAATTAGAATTCCAATTAATGTAACAATTATTGAAGAAAGAAAGAAAGAAAGAAAGAAAGAAAGAAAGAAAGAAAGAAAGAGAAAGGAAGGAAGGAAGGAAGGAAGAAAGGAAGGAAGGAAAGAAAGATAGAAATGAAGGAAGAAAATAAGGAAGAATCAAAAACAGACAGAAAGAAAAGAAAAAAAGAGGGAGAGAGGTAGGAAAGGAGGGAGGGAGGGAGAAAAAAGCAAAGACCAAAGGAAAACATTTAATTTAAATAAGTTTTTACATAATAAAATCATATTTCTTACACAAAAATGTTTTTTCTTTTTAAAAATGAATTTCCAGAGATTGAAACTGTTTTTGACAAATTATGATTTTTTTTAATATGGCATCAAATTGAATATTTTTAATGTTTTTCTTTCTTTTTAATTAATTTATTGATTTTTATTTTAACCCCAAAGATTTTATTTTTCTCCTGGTCCACCCTCCTACTGTGTCACCAACCACACCTATTCTCTGCCATCCTGTCTCCATGTGGATTTCCCCACCCCTCCCACATAGCCAGACTTCTAAACTTCCAGGGGCCTACAGTCGACTGAAGGTTAGGTGTATCTTCTCTGACTGAACCCAGACCGGAGAATCCTCGAATGTGTATGTGTTGGGGGCCTCATATATGCTCCATGGTTGGTAATCTAGTGTCTGAGATCTTGGGAGTCCAACAGCATAGCCCTACTCCTAAACTTCCTCCAGGTTTTCCCGAATTCACCCACAGGGTTCAGCAGCTTCTGTCCACTGGTTGGATGCAAATACTTGCATCTGATTCTTTTATGTGCTTGTTGGGTCTTTCAGAGGGCAGTCATGGCAGGTCCTTTTTTGAGCACTCCATAGCCTCAGTAATAGTGTCAGGTCTTGGGGACTCCCCTGGAGCTGGATCTCCTTTTGGGCCTTTCCCTGGACCTTCTTTTTCTCAGGCTCCTCTCCATTTCCATCCCTGCAGTTCTTTCAGACAAGAACAAATTTGGATCAGAGTTTTTGATAGCAACCTTATCCCTCACTTAATGCCCAGTCTCCTGCTGGAGCGTAAGCTCTACAAGTTCCCTCATCTTACTGTGGAACATGTCATCTAGGGTTTCCTCTCTTTGAGTCCTGAGACTTACTCACCTGCCAGGTCTCTGGTACATTCTGGAGTGTCCGCTGCACCTTTTACCTTCAGAGGTTGCCTGTTTCCATTCTTTTTGCTGGCCCTCAGGGCTTCAGGCCTTTGCTCCAACCTAATGGCAGATAATGTTCCCCTTGCCCTCATTCCCTTTCCCTTCTAGGTCCCTTCCTCTCTTCCTCCTCACTTATACTCGCTTTCTACTTCCTCCCAAGTGGGATTGAGACATCCTCACTGGGCCCCTTCAGCTTCTTGAACTTTTTGAGTTCTGTGGACTGTATCTGAAGTATCCCATACGTTTTTGGACTAATATCCACTTATTAGTGACCATGCATGTCATTTTGAATTTAAGTTACCTCACTCAGGATGATATTTTCTTGTTCCATCCATTTACCTGCAAAACTCAGGATGTTCTCATTCTTAATGGCTGAGTAGTATTCTACTGTGTAAATGAAACAAATATTCTGTACCCATTCTTCACTCATGGGACATCTGGGTGGTTTCCAGCTTTTAGCTATCACAAATAAGGCTGCTATGAACATAGTTGAGCACATGACCCTGGGGCATGATGGGGAATCTTTTGTATATACTCCCAAGCAAAGTATTGTTGGTTTTTAAGTTAGACTTATTCCTAATATTCTGAAAAAAAAAAATTCTGAATTGATTTCCAGAGTGGTTGTACCAGTTTACAATCCCACCATCAATGGAAGAGTATTCTTTCTCCATATTCTTGCCAACATATGGTAACACATACGTTTTTGATCTTAGCCATTCTGACTGGTGTGAGGTAGAATATCAGGGTTGTTTTGATATGAATTTCTCCAATAACTTTGGACTTTGAATATTTCTATAGCTACTTCTCACACATTCGAGATTCCTCTGCTGTGAATTCTAGGTTTAGTTCTATACCCCATATACCGCATTTTTTTAAATTGGTTTGCTTGTTTTTATTTCTTTTTTTTGTTGTTTGTTTTGTTTTGGTTTGGTTTTGGTTTTGGTTTTGGTTTTTTGATGGTTAGCTTGCATTCTTTATATATTTTGGATATTAAGCCTTTATTGGGTGTGGGGTTACAGAAGATTTTTCTCAGTCTGCAGGTTGCCGATTTGTCTTACTGACTATGTTATTTGCCTTACAGAAGTTTTCCAATTTCATGAGGTCCCATTTGTCAATTTTTTTAAGGTTTGATAGTGTGATAAAGATCCCACCAGTAACAATGAGCATAAAGTATATGTAAAACAAGATGCAACCTGGAAACAGTCAAAGTTTTCTTGGTGTGTAAAGATTTTTTTTTTTTTTTACAATGAGCAGACAGTACATGTAATACAGGGTACAACCCGGAATTTGTCAATGTGTTCTTGGTGGGTAAGGATTGAGCATTACTATTTATTTTTGTTTTGTTTTTTTTTTTTTCTTGGACTTCATACAGTCTGTGAGTTGTTTCTGGGGCAGTGTGAGCCTTTGGGGTTAGCATCCCACAATCCATTTATCAATTCTTGAACTTAGACCTTTTTCAATTTCATTCTTGAGAGACTTGAAGTTATTGTCATATGAATACTTCAATTGTTTGTTTAGTGTTACCCCAAAATATTTTATATTATTTGTGGCTAATGTGAAAGGAGTTGTTTCTATATGTTTTTTCTCATCCTGTTTATTATTTGTATAAAGAGAAGCTAATGTTTGAGTTAATTTTATATCTGGCCATGTTGCTGAAGTTGTTTTTCAGTGGGAAATTTTCTCTGGCAAAATTTTTGAGGTCACGTGTGTATACCATCATATCACTTTTTCAGAATGCCATTAATAAATATCGGGAAAAATGTTTCGCCTTGGTTTTCACTAGTGTGTAGTATAAGAAGCTACTAAATTCAAAATGTTTGGAAAACTTTCATGCAGAAAAATATCTGCATATTTTCATTATATTATATAATGCTACATAAATTTTATGAATTTTGTTTTGTTCTAAAATAATTGAGATTTTTTAATTGTTGCCTTTTCATCTTTCTTTCATGCCTTACATTTCTACCAACTAAAGCAATGTTAGACATTATGTTTCTTCCAATGCACTATCTCAATTACATCTTCAGTACTTGCTCTTTTGTTTCTTCTTGCCTTGTAAATATGTCTATCCAAAGGTTTAGAGGTTAAGATTCAGGTATCTTCTTTGGCATATTATGATTAATTTTGTTTTTTTGCTGTTCTTCAGTGGCATCTATGATGGTCCCTTTCAAAGAGATAGAAATAAGCAAATATTCACATAAAAGTAAATGAATACATAGATATAAGATTGTTTCAAAATTTTACACACTTCTGTAAAATGTTTTGCACTTTTGGGATATTTTTGAAACAGTTTCTGTAAACTGTTTAATAGAGTCTGGAAAAGACTTATTTTTGACTCTGTAAAAAAATTACAGGTCAAAAATAAGTCTGGGGCTCAATAAGACAGATGATCTTAATAATTAAGTTGTTGTGACTTAATATCCTCATTTCCTTATGGATATAAGTGTTTTCTTCCCAGTATACATTCAGCAGAGGAATATTTTGATGTGCATTGTAATTTGGGTAGCTTTAAATTTGAAGACTTTTTTTTTACCTCTACCATTTTTACCAAAAATTTTGCTGATTTTTCCCCTTGTAAAGCCAAATAGTTTTGATATTTGTACTCTGATTTCAATTTCTAAATAGTTTGAATAAAGAATAAATTTTAATAACTCTTTTGCATTAATCTCTTTATTGAAAGTATTTTTGCAAAATGAATTACAGATTTCTTTTATCAATTTAAACTTTCATCTATAATTTTTATATAAGGACCTGATGTCAATGTTTATTGATAAATACAAACATAAATGGTAAAATAAAATATATCTTCTAGATTGCCAAGTTTAAAGAAATTGAACTGCTTTATTTTGTTTTCTTTGATAGTTATAGTGGAAAAAAAGAAGGATAAGTCAGCGTCTAAAAGAGTTTCTTTCAGGTAAAGAGTTTAGGGTTTTAGTTCACAAACTATACTGAAATAACTTAAACCAGTAAGACTGAAAAGTAAAGCCTAGACTGAAAGGTGAAACTCAGAGTTAATAAAATTCCTCTCTGAGAGAGCAGTACTTCATTTAAAACACTAAATTATCTACATACCATTACTTGGAAGTATACAACAATGTATCAAATGATAAAATCTAAAGGTAAAACTAAAGCAAAACTAAGAGAAAAATAAATTGTATATTAGCAATGCAGAAGATATATTTAAAAGTATGCACTTTATTAAACACAGTTAGTATCTAAAATTTAATGATTAACAGATAGTTTATACAAAGTTATAAAATAAGCAAATTAACAAATAATTAAATGTTAGACTCTTTTAACTTAAATTATCTTCACTGAAATGTAGGTTGAGACTAGCATTAAGTTAGTTTAGTTGTCTTAAAAACAGGTAACATGGGTTAATATGCCATGTCTGTATTTTAATTTCACCAAATGGCTCACATTGAATGAAAGTTCATAAAAAACATTCAGTCCCTGTAGTAAAATTTCTTTTCTCTGAGTATTTGAAATTGGTTATCTGCTAGCAGACTAAGAGAATGTTATTATATAATCATTTACAGGAATAATAAAATCAAACACACACACACACACACAAAAAAAAAAAAAAAACCTTCAGTTTACAGAACATTTTACCAAGAATATATAGTTGTGAGCAACCAGAACTATTTAACCTTAACTAACATAATTGGTACCTGAGGTTACAATCTTACCTCCATAAGTCCACAAATCAACTATGATGTGTGAACTGATGACCAAATTCAGAAACAAATATACTACATACATATATACAAACATACATACATAACATACATACATATATACAAACATTCATACAAACAATGAAATAAAACTTTACATAAAATATACCAAAGCAATAAAATTAAAGATACTAACCATTTAAAAGGAAATAAACCCATAGAAACTGCAATATTTGATAGCAGAGTTGCAAAAAATAAGGTAAATTCAATTCAGAGGTTGTGGTACAGCTAAATATGCTTGTGATCTGATATAAGGTAGAGACTTTTGGTATTTTAAGTGATATAGAACCTCATTTATAAACATACATACATACATACACATATACATACATATACATACACAAACTGCATGTGAATATTTTTAGCTCTTTATCTTCTAACAAGCAAACAAAAAGATAAACTTCATCACCTTTATCCAAAGGGAGGTTTCTTGGTAAATGAAAGAAGAAGCTACAGAGTCATGTAAATATTTGAATGATTTCAAGGTGAAAGTCTCAGCAAAAAGATTATCTGAAAAAGCAACTTTGTATTCTTTATTTTCCAAATTAGTCCACTGATCTGACATTCTCCAGGGACAAAACTATAGACATAGTGACAAATTTAGAGTTTTAGAAGTAGGAAAGTCAGTACATTTGAAGCCAACAAAGGAATTCATTGCAACTCTTCTGAATGGTGTAACTACTCTGTGGTAGACAAATTCACTAATTACAGGTTACATCTTGTTTTACATGTACTTTATGCTCATTGTAACTAGTAAGATCTTAATGCACACTATCAAAACTTAAAATATCAAAGTACTGACAAAAATGTATTCATTTACTTCTATGCAAAAATACTTAAAATCTGAACATTTATCTTTGTTTTTTTTTTTTTTTTAAATAAAGTTGTTCAATTAAAAAAAAAGATGATCCTTCGCATCTGAGTGCTGAGAACTCTTGTGGATTTCCTAAGACAATACTGTACATGATTTTGTGTTCTGAGAGAGCTCTCACACAGCAGACCCTTGGGGAATGTGGCTGTTGTCTTTGGTTCATCTCGTCAGGCATATTTATTGGAAGATGGAAAAACCAGAGCAGAAGAACAGACAGACAAACTGACCAGTCCTTAGCATGACCATTTATTTAAAAGCAATGATTCAGATTGCAAATAAGCTAATTACTAAGCTTCTAATAGCTGGTTTATCTTCAAATTAGTATAATTTTGGTGGTGTTTGTTCTTTCTGAACATCTTTGTTTGAGCAGTCCAGTTTTGTGCATTAACTTTTTTTAAGAAGTAGGATAAAAGTCTTTGTTTTTCAAACATTTTTGTAAAACTGAACTTTCTGTAACTTCAGAGGTTTTCCAGTTCTTTCCCATTTGTTTTGGAGAAAAGCATCTTTTGAACTTTATTAAATGGTCTTTTCTAGCTTGCACAAGGATTCTTCCTGTCGGTGAATTCATAGAAAGTGATCATATTTATATGATACACTGAAGTAAATGCAGAGGATTTGGGGAACAGCTCTCCTGAGCTTTAGTTAATAATCATATATTTTCTTTATTATTATAAGATTCTAAAAAAAAGTACCAAATGAAAGGTAAAAAAAATAATACTTTATTTGTATAAAACATCCAAATAAAAGACTAAAAATATGTTTTAAAAAGATGAATCTGAAATACATCATGGTTTAAGAAACTGCCATTAAATAATTGGACATGTCAAATACTGCATTATAAAAAATGGCCCCTTAATATAAAAAAATTTGAAACGATTTGAGGCAAACATAACAAAGAACAGGAAAGTTCCAATATAACTAAACAAAAGAACATCTGCTTCTATCTCATTAGTATTTGTGAATACATATCTATTAATAAATCATTAATAACTAAAGGGGAAGCCAGTCATTAGTATAGAATAACAAGAATTCAGCCTGACAAATAAAAATAACTGAAGGCACTCTATAAAACACGTGCCCACTACTCTTTAGAACTATTAAGGTCATTAACAAAAAAATGAGTCAATAATTATGTAAAGTGTCATAGGATAAAATAGAACATGGATCTTGGGATGCCCAAAGAAACTGAGTAAAAATTAAGACATTCAAATAAGTATCAACTTCCTTAAATATTACAGAGCAGTACTGAGTCATTAATTTAAAAATTATAAAACATTAATGATGATTAATCATATAAAGTGACCAAGTCATGGTACTAATAAGAAGCTGAATAAAATATATAGGGGGATTATACACTCACAATTTTTATTCAAATTTTAATTGTAATTGTACAACATATTTAGGATAAGAAGAAACTATATGTTGTGAACTGGAAGCAATAGTTTTAAAATCATATAGAAACATACTACATTGGGTAAATTTATCAAATAAAATGCAGTAGGGCTAAAGGGATTGTTCAGTGTATATAGTGTTTGATATGTAGTTACGAGAATCTGACTTCTGATGCCCAGCAATCTCAAACAAAATTATGTGGTGTAGTCTATTCCCATAACTTCAAATCTTAATGGTAAAGCACAGGTGTTCTCTAGGCAATCAGTCTAGGCAATTGGTGAGTTCCACATTTTCGTTCCCATGTCAGCAAATACAATGTGACTAAGGAAGAAAATATTTTGACATCTGGCGATCACAGCCACACATATGTGTATGCAAATATAACACACACACACACACACACACATATGATATATATAATATAAATTAAATAAACATACTAGAGCATAAAAACTAATGGAAATGTGTACTTCTAGATTGAATGTAAGGGAATTATCAAAATGGGAATGAACTGAAATAAATCAAAGATATATTAAAAGAATCATAAAATGAGTATCAAAGACAGTTACATTAGAATAATGTCCACAAATAATCAATATTGTGCTTACCAACATTTATGAACTATGAAAATTGAGTAGTCAGGAAAAATTGGTTATTATGATATTGGGGAAAGAAAAAGTAGTCCAGTATGCTTTATATATATTAAAAGACAAACATGATGACAACAATTTTTAAAAATGGTACAAATTAGGCATGGTAACACTAGCATTTATTTTTACCACTAGGGAGGCAAGTATATCTCTGCTATTTCTTGGCCAGCCTGGGCTACAGAATGAGTTCTGGAAAAAACAGAAGTACATAATGGGGACCAACAGAAAAATAATTGTAAACAAAAAATGGAATGGAATGTGGGCTCATCTGTTCAAAAATGTATTGTTCTTGCAGAATATGTAGATTCAGTGCCTGGTGCATTCATAGTGACTCAACTTACTGTACTTCCAGTCCCAGGGAGACTAAAGTCCACTTTTGACTTTCACAGACACCAGGCACAAACATCATACATATGCATACATACAAGCAAAATAGTCATACAGATGAAATGACAAAAATATATATTTGAACATAAAGAAAAGATAAATCATACAAATCATTTTAAATATATGTAGAATGAATATTTGAGAAATAAATGAGTACTTTTCACTACTTTAAAAAAGGGACAAAATAAAGCTCAAAGGTATCCTATAGACATAAAATATGACCCCGAGTGTGTGTCTTTTGTACATTTGTTTGCATATCCTGTTTTAATCCAGGGTTGTATGACTCCTAGTAAACTATTTCATCAAGGAGATATAGTAACATCTTAAAATATAGAAGATTAATGTAATTAATATAAATATTAACAATAGTTTAATATTACTTGAAAACAGACAGTTTGCCAACTTAAAGTACTCTCTCATCATATGCTAGCTGATATGTCAAACTTTGGAGTTTAAAGTAAATTATGATAACTTCATGAAAACAGAAGGTATAAGTGGGTTTAAATCATCACATTTTAAATTTGTAACATAAATTATTTTTAACTATATTAGTTGTTCTTTTCACAAAAATAACATAATTCTGTTAAGCATGCTGATCATAGACCAGAAATTGAAACATATACTACGCTTTGTGCAAAACAAACAAAAAAACAAAACAAAGAACAAAAAGAAACTAAAACAAACAAAAACCAAACTGACCAAACAAACAAAACAAATCAGGATAATTTTTCAGTGAAAGTGTATCTACTTTTCATCAACTTTATTTTTCACTGGCCTGTGTCTAAGTGTCCCTAGTGGAATGCAACGCAACAGTGTACAATATCTCAACATTAAATACAGGGATCATTGTATGATTGTGCAGGATTTTATTTTTAAGTTATTTCATTCCTTAGAAATGTCTAGACAGTTATAAAATGTGTGCAGTAGAGATGGTCATTTGTGCCAGTGTCTTAAATACTGAGTTCCTGCTGTCCTGACACCCAACCAGGCTGAGCTGAACAAAATCTATCTACATGAGAAGATTTACTCTTCTTTGATGGCAACCAAGTGACAATTCATAAACTAGGTGGCTACAAATAGAGACTTTTATTTTGACAATTGGTATGCTTCATTATCCTCCATTACAAGTAGGAAGCATCTAATCTCATGACAAGACATGTCCAACCACAGAATATAATGAAGAGATTAAGATTAATGAGAGCTGTAAAACTTTGAGAGAAATACAAAAGGATCAATATGAGTTGGACAATATAGTAACATTGTGAGCTAGATGATAAAAAAAGTTAATATGATACTTCAACGTGACCCCCCACACCACACCTTGGAGATTTCAATGGGACAGTTACTTAAAACTAAGGTTGACATAAAGGATTAAGCATCCCTGACACATTCATTAAAACAAACAGGGAGAAAAACAAGAGTTAAAAGACTTGATTACATTATTTATGAATGTTTATTAGAAAACAATTAGGATGAAGGGTACCAGTAGGTGACACTGTGTTTAGAATCAAAACGTTAAAATGGACATCATGTCATACTAAATAGTTCAAAAAGCTGCAGAGTTCATGTGGACTTTTGAATTGCAACAATCTTGAATTGTAGGAAATACCACTTTTAACAGTCAAGGAGTACTTGCATGGATGAACAGGATGCGTTACTTCTACTAATCACTTTTCAGAATATATTAATAGACAATCTATTTATGGTTAATGAACTAATAAGTTTATAAATATAAAAATGAGAAGTTAAATAATATATGTGATATCAAATGTAAGAACCCGACTTATTTAAGAATAGTACGTAAAATGTAAAATGAGGCAAATGATCACTTTTTTGAGATATGTACCATTTTAAAAGTTTTTATGTCTGTATTATTATTTATAGAAAAAAATTACTGGTAAGTACTAAATGGAGATAACCTTATTGAAAATAGAACATGGACATAGACACATTCACAGAAAGTTTTCATCAATGAAAGCATATATCTTCTTATACATATGTTCTCTGACTTTTACAGACACAAATATTCACCACCAACCATCAGACTGAGCCTGAGGAACCCAATGAAAGAGTTATGGGAAAGGAGTGAAGGAGCTGAAGAGATTTTCAACATGATAGGAAGAACAACAATATTAACTAACGCTCACCCCCAACCCCTAGAGCTCCCAGGGACGAGTACTGACCAATCAGAGTTTACATGGGTGGATCATGGCTTAAGCTGCCTATGTAGAAAAGGATGGTCATATCTGACACCAATGAAAGGGGAGGCCGTTGGTCTTGTGGAAGCTTGATTCCTCAGCATAGGGGGATGCTAGTGGGTGAATAGGGTGAATGAGTGAAGGGGGGATGGTATGCAGGGGTTATGGAGGGGAGGTCCAGTAAGGGGGAAAACATTTGAAATGTAAATAAGCAAAATAACCAATAAGAAACAAAAGAAAACTGTGAATTGCAGGCTCTCCTTCATAATAAGCATGGCCAATTGGAGAAACCCTGAGAGCAACAGCTGTTTAGAGCCTGACTGAACAAGGAGAATTCTCATGTTGCTTTTGCAACCCTGAGTTCAAAGAAGGAAGGTGAACTGATGTGCTGACATGTAGAACATGATTTTCTAGTCTGCCTCAGCAAATATATGAGAAAGCTCTATCCTGAAGGACAATTTGACTCAGTTTCTCCATTTCTCAGAGCCCCTGTGCCCCATCATTCTCTCCAAACTGAACAATAATTGTGGAAATACCCAAATATCACTAAAGATGCTGCTTCCTTTCATTCCTTTGACTCCGATTGTATAATAGCAAAAATATTGCATTCTCTAAAGTAGAAAGATAGTAGTCAGGCAGCTATTCCTTATCAGATTTATCTTCACACTAATATTTCATCAAATTGTAGAAAGTAAAAAAAGTATTTAGTCAGAACATTTGCATCAATTTGTCCAGTATCTGTAAAGGCTGCTGCCCTAGTCCCTCTTTGGCTTCTCTCCACTCTGGGCAGTCAGTCACCTTGTTCTAACTTACTTTGAGTTGCTGCTAACAGTCCATGTAATCCATCTTCGGAACAAGATGAGCCTTAGAGAGCTGGGTCACAGCTACCATGACATCCATGCTGATGGATAGAGTGCATCTTGCCTCCTCTCTGATGCTGATCTTGTCTGACTCTATGATGTAAAGTCTGAGAGCACAGGATACAGATGAGCCTGATCTGGAAAGGGATGCGACTCTGTGGCAAGTTCAACTACCAGTCAAAAAGAGGGACTGCCGACCCACAGCAACAAAGACCTGGGTCTAGATGGAGGAAAATAATTTGTGTGTTTTCCTGAAGTCAGAGACCTGTTTTATTTCAGAGATAGTGGCTCACATTATGCTAATGCATGTTTTACCTATGTATTTAAATCTACCAAAGTCATGGGACACATAAAGAACAGATATTAGTTTGTGGTATGATTTTATCACTTTGAAGCTGAGTCCATTTTAAAAAAAGTTTCTAACATGCATTTACAAGATATAGCTGGGCTGGATTCTTTATCACTGTTCATTCTAATGGAATTCCACTATTGCCTATTTCCTATTGAGTTTGAAAAGAATAGTTCTTTGTTATGATAAAATGCACTTGATTCTGTGTAGAAAAGAACTGCACATTTCTAAGGCATGGCAATTTACCTTAACAACACAGAGGAGCCCATAACTGCTCTCCTATTAAGGCTGTTGTTTTTCTCTCTTAAAAGTCCACCTTCAAGATTTGAATATTTCAGACTTGTCTCCAAACAAAATGTGTTTCTTTTTATAAAATTTCACTTATGTCAGTTGAACTGTTATTCTTGGTAAGGAAATGGAGAGAGAAAAGTCATTCCTATTTTCCCTTAAAGGCATTTTATTCATGAGCAGAGTCTAAATGGCAAAATCCGATTTCTTCTATAAGTTTCTTCACAAAGATAAATGTTATTCTAGTTATAAGACAGAACTTGATCCTGACAGCGCTGGCTAATTTAGTCCAAGGTTTAAATGTCCATTGAATTAAACTATATTTATCTCTATTTGAATTTTCCACATTTGAATTATTTCAAATATCTCTTCTGGAAAAGCAATTAGATATTAAACCATAAAATAAGTTTAATTATGATATCTGTGCATTTTGTAATATTTAAAATAAATTTTAAAAGATTTTAATACATTTAGGAAAGTCAGGGCTGTTGTTAGGTTTATATGTAGATAAATAAACATGTCTATTTATACTAAAAATGTGTCAAAAAAAGAAAAAATCAGAATTATTTTTATGTATTGTATAAATGAAAATAGTAGTTTTGGATGGTCACAATTACTTGGGCATGTTAAATGTTGCAAATATTGTTGTTATTATAGAATATTAGGAAAAAGATGATATCCTGGTTTTCAGCACCAATGTTAGGAAAAAGGTGAAAGAGTAGGGGTGGAATATGCTCCATGGAGGTGCAGTGAGGTATCAGGTAAGGGGGATGCCTCTGGGGGGACCATGTTGGAAATCCCTTCCCCCTGAGAGACCAACCACATAATATAATAGTACAGAGTAGAGTTTATTCAGGTCGTGGAGAGGGGAGTTAAGAGGGTGGTAGGGAGGGGGGGCAGCCATAAGCATATGGGGGAGGAAGGTGATGGGGAGAAGAGGGACAAGTGGGGAGAGCAAGGACAAAAGACCAAGAAACCAAGAGGCCAAGAGAGAAAGAGAAGAGGGCAAGCATCATTTTTTATAGTGCCAGGTAACCTACCTGGCTGTTTTCAGGTAACTGTAGGGTGTTTACAGAATCACAACAAATATCATATACATATGGCATTTACACATAAATAAAAATCTATTTTCAGCACTGTTAAGAAAAGGTATGTATGTCAAGTTCCTGCTACTGAAACCTCCACACTTTGTGAATTGTTCTTGGGAATTTATTGTTACTTAACCCATGTTTACATTGTGAAATACACATACATCTTCAACTAACTTTTCTGACTTAGCATGCTCCTGACAAATCTTCCGCTCAGCTTTTCAAGCACAAGGCATGTTTTTCTGAATGATGGTTCCTAATATTGCTTTCCTTAGAGGATTCCTTTCACTGACATCCTTGAAAATCTTCCTTTCATTGCAAGTGTCATGTGTAAGGTAAAGTAGAAATTAGCAAACTGGATATGCTCACTGATAATCTGCCTGAGCGCTAACTTTTGTTCTGGGATCACACTAATGGATTTATGCAAACACACAGATCCCCCTTAGAGGTTTAAATTCCTGTGAAAGGTAAATCAAATACGATAATTATTTCCCCTAACCATTGACATTTTCATATTAAGGATAGATGTATTAGATACTTTAGAGGAAGATGGGGTTCTCAAAGGTTTAATAAAACCTCTCAATAAGGAAGCACTATTTCTTCCTGAAAACACATGACTGTTTTCTTAAGTCACTAGTTTGAGCTTTTCAATAATTTTTAGTCAAAATGATGAGATCTGAATTACATCAGACCTTCAATATTGCTATGGTATTTTAAACTATCAGGGAGATTATGATCAATCTCACTTTACTACCTCTCCTGATTGGTAATCTTTGATAAATGCTGCCTGTCTTATGCACTAGCTTTGTGTTTCTCATTTAATTCACCTAGTAGTGGTAGCAAGAATTGTTAGTCTGGCAAATGCTCTGCAGTAACTGCTGTCTGCTTTGTGCCCTGCACTGTGATTTCACATCTACTTCACACACTAGATATATCAATGAAAAGGAAACAGGGTGGATACCAGAGCAAAATGATGGAAAACTTTAAGACCATGAACTATATTACCAGAGGACCTTGGAGGAATTCCATTGAAATATAACTGCTGATTTAGAAAGCCCTATCAACTGCTGTGAATATTATAACTGAACTTCAGTATGGCTCGTACTCAAAAACAGCCCATCTTTATAGAAAAGAACAAAAAAAAATTAAGAATAGGTCAGTTCTTACTTTGACTTTATCGTGGAAAGTTAAATAGCACAGTCTTCTAGAACTCTTACATAATCTTATCTAAGTATAGAGACAAGGCTTTGTCTGGTGTAAGTTTCTCCATATTGCATGAAACAGTTCCGTGCTTTGCTATGGATACCTTATTTTACAAAACAACATTTAGCTACTACACACATAGTAAGCTTCTGTGACAGAAAAAAATCTGTATTCCATTATATAAGGAGATACCACCCAACAATCAACAAAAAAATTACAGGTTTGACAGTGAGAATATGTGTTGTAGAAATGATTGGGTACATATCAGTAGGTAGTATGTCGGTGTCTCCCTCTCTCTCTCCTATGTATATGAGAGAGAGAGAGAGAATTCATGATTACTGGGCAAATGAAAATAAATAAGTATGCACTATTCTCACCTGGATTCAATAACAGGACCTAAAGTATCAAGATAGTGACAGTATCTACAGTCTTATTATCTTGTTCATGAACTCTTAATCTCTATACCTCTATATATTTAAGTGGTTCCAACTGATTAAATCAAGGTCTGTCTTTACTGGGTACCTTACAGCCTGGATATTATGACTCTTGGAAACTTTCTTCATTTTAGTTTTTAAGCTTATATAACTATCTATAACAGATTCTTTGTGCTGTCATTTCTTTCTATCTCTGTCTCTATTTGAGACTCTCTTCTATTCCACTTTAATTGTTCTGTACCTGTTTTATAATAGATAGGTAATAGGAATATCTATCATTAATAGATAATGGATATAGATTTCCATTGATATAATCATCACATGATGTATAATGTTTGGTCACAGTGTAATTAATATCTTAACAATCTGTATTTCAAAATTGACAACTGTTAAGGGAAATGAGACTTATTGGAAATATGTAGCTATCTAGATCAACATTGCTTGTGGATTTATTATTTTCAGTAAATTATGTAAATGCAAAAAGACATTAACATGGCCTTCTGTGTTTCTTATAGTATAGTCATAATCTCAGTATTTAAATCTATCTTCCCTGTAATTGTAGTGCAAGTGAATTCACCACAATCTGCTCTTCTTTCAGTAGTCTTGCAGAAACAGTATTTTACCTGACTTTTTGGTTAAAATATTTTTTACTGTGAGCATGTAGAAGAAAGGATGAGATTTGTTATCTCCTTTCCCTTCTCTTTTCTGTCTCCATTTATGTCCTCTTACCTTTTCCTCCTTTGTTTTCTTGTTTTATAGTAGTCGATAGTACTTTGTGTGAAAATAAATTCAACCTGTCATTTAAATTAAAAAAGCAGTTTTGGAGAAGGGGCTGAGAAGATGGCATATTCTTTTATGTTTGGGTGAAATATTCAATTGCTATCTGTTAGGACCATTTCACTCATAATGTCTGTTAGGTTCATTATTTCGCTGTATTTTATTTTTTATTGTTTGTTTGTTTACTTGTTTTGGTCTGGGTGACCTGTGAACTGGTGAAGGTGGGGTATTAAATCTCCCACTATTAATGTGTGGGGATCATTGTGTAATTACAGTTTAGCAATCATGGTTTTTTTTTTTTTTTTTTTTTTTTTTTTTTTTTTTTTTTTTTTAACAAATGTGGTTGCCCTTGCTGTTGGAGCACAGATGTTCAGAATTGAGATTATCATCTGGAAAGATTTTTTTTTTCTCTGATGAGTATAATGTGATTTTCCCTGATGTTAGAAGAACTACTCCACCTTTCTGCTTGAATCCATTTGCTTGAAAAACTTTGCCCCAGCCCTTGACTCTGAGGTAAGGCCTATCTTTATTGCTGAGGTGATCCTTGTATGCAGCAGAATCATAGTCCATTTTCACAGCCATTCTGATAGCCTGTTTCTTTTTATTGCAGAATTAAGTCCATTGTTAGTGAGAGATACTAATAGCCCATGATTGTTAGTATTTATTATTTTGAAGTTTATGTTGTTTGTGTGTGTGTGTGTGTGTGTGTGTGTGTATGTGTGTGTGTTTGTGTGTGTATGTGTTTCCCTTGCTTCTGCTGGTATGGAATTACCTATTTCCCATGTTTTCTTGGAAGTAGGTTTTCTCTTTGTGTTGGAATTTCCTTCTATTATATTCTGGTGCTGAACTTGTTGATAGATACTGTTTGAATTTCCATTTGTCTTGAAATATTTCGTTTTCTAGATTTATGATGACAGGAAATTTTGCTACGTATAGTAGTCTAGATTAGCACCTGTGGTTTTTGAGGTTGCAGGATGTCTGTGCTTTTAAAATCTCTGATAGATATGCCTTTGTATGATACTTGGCCTTTTTTCTTTCCTTCTCTCAATCTTTTTTCTTTGTTTCGCCTGACCTTTTAGTCTCCTTTGCTTCCACTCTCCAGGAAACTTCAGAATTTCTTTCATGTTAACAACCTTGTTGGGCAGAAGAGATGGCTCAGCAGTAAAGAAGAGCACAGACTGCTTTTCCACAGGTCCTGAGTTTAAATCCCAGCAACCAAATGGTGGCTCACAAACACCGGTAATGAGATCTGAAGCCCTCTTCTGGTGTTTCTGAAGATAGCCATAGTTTACGTACATGTAATAAATAAATTAAGAAACTGAAAACAAAAACAAAAAACAACCTTATAAGGATAGATATTCAAGTACTCACGTAGTATACTACCCTGAACAAGAAATTTGATGTATGTATTAATTTGCAATGAATAAGTATCTGAAGCATTCTTACGGGGCTGCTTTAAGACCCTGTAATTATGTTTAAAAAAAAACAAGTAATTTCTTTAGTTGTTCTTCACCAATGAAATGACACAGTCACCACATTGCCAGCCCTCAAAGGTACAGTGCCTATTGTTATGTCACACTTGTTGTGTTTCATCCTTTATTGTGAAGTAAATGTGTTTATAGAGAGATATAAATGAGAATATAAATGATATATGTTAAATATATTATTATATATAATTAAAATATTATTACTTTAAACATAAAACATACTTCTGCATTGAGAATATTTTAAAATTATGACTTAGTTGCAATGCTTAATTACTTATTACGACAACAACTGTCCGTGACTATGGTTATTTTATTTTCTATGAACAATTAGAAGTTTCTTTTTTATTCAAATGTATAAGAGGCTATTAGAAACAATAAAATTGAGAAATAAAGCAAACAATTGATTTGTATATTTATTTTTCAATACTATTAATTTAAAATTTGCAAATTTATAACATGATGATTATAGAGACTAATTTTTACATTTTATTGTTCCATGAAGTACTTAAAATGACAAATATGTAAAAATTACTAAGACCATTCAGTTTGTTTGTAATAAAAAGTGTGAAATTGTACATGTGGGTTTGTTTGAAACATGTATCTCAGATAAAACAATTATAGAAAATGTCATGTACTTGGGAGGAAGGCATGGAAAGAGTTTGAAGAGCTGGAATTATAGAGATGCAGTATAAAATCTCTAAAATTAAAAAATTATGTTCACACTGATAACTGTTTTCCATTACAAAGCTACTTCTACTTTTTCACATTGGCATATAGCCATGATATGTAATGAATATAAGCTAATTATTTGTTAAATATTGTTAAAACATAAGCAAAAGTTCACCTTATTAAAAATTATTGCGAGATTTCACTAAAACATCAAGTGAACAATGTTTAGAAATAGGAAGAGAAAATAATTCATAAGCTTAGATCACAAAGTGCAAGGCTTATACCTAATATTTTAAATACCATCTTTGCAGAAACATTGTATGATCTCTGGGAATCATAGTGCAATTCTGAGTGTGAACCTGTGGAGGGATTTCCTTAAGCCGGAGTATATTATAGACACACTTAATGAATGGATTAAATATTTCACTCACATTCTGTGAAGTATTTTCTCTGCAGAATTTTTATTACCACCATTCAAAAATTTTCACTAGGTACTCATTATGTTTCCTAATACTACACCAGAAGCCAGGGTCCTAGTGAGTAAGAAAGACAAGTCCACTGTATTCTATCATCTGGAGTAATCGTCAGCCATACCAAAAGATGGAATGCATGAATTTAAGGTGCTGTGAGAAACTCTCACTTTACAGTTAAACACTTTTCTTTGTGGAAGATGTTCAGGTCTACTCTTACTGCTCAAAGGTTCAGAGGGAATTTTTTCAATGGAGATCAAGTAGCTGTTACAGGTACAAAGGTCATTTCTTAAAATACTGTGAGTTTCTATTACTGAAGGTCGAGAGACACTAACTCCATATGGGTTCTGCAATACGTTCAGCACCACTGCCGAGGCTTGCTCAGCAACACCTCATATTCTAGATGCAAATAAACCCCACCAGATGTTTTTTCCCATCAGTAAATTGGTATACAAGTATAGAACATGTGATATTCAGAACTTAAAGAGATGGCTTACTTTGTTCCTCATGTCAGAACAGTGATTTGGAAGTTTAGCTCCCAGGTGCTCATTTCTAACAGATCATTTGCTAAAAGAACTGACTAAATTTTTGTATGCATATGGAAGCTGTTTTTCTCCCCAAGCATGTGCATATTACTATTAGTGTCAACATAGCAGTAAAATTGTCAATATAGTGATGGGGAATGATGGAGTATTAGAGTTGATCATGTAACATGGCCTTAGTATAAGTTTCTGACAGACCAATACATTGTAAGAAAAGCACATAATTAATTCAAAACTGTGTAATCATGACATAAACTTTGCTCCTGTACTTTTCATTGATTGAAAAGTACATTTGTCTATAAAATGCATAGAAAGAACGTTCGTCATGTCATCTTAATTTAAAAGATACTGTAATTAGGAATGGCCTGAGGCTAGAGATACATTTACTTGCATAAACAGAATTCTATGTCAATTGCCTTATTGCAGTATAGGTCATCTTCCTTGTGATCAAATAATCTAGTAAAATATCCAAGGATGGAAAGGATGTTCTCTGTGAGTCTGTTAAGTTTTCAAGAGTGAACTCCAAGAACATGATCCCATTTTTTTTAAATGAGCATATTGCTAACTTTGGGGTACTATTTTTATCTCTCTATACACACATTTGCTCCACAATGAAGGGCTGAAACACAACAAGTGTGACATAACAATAGGTATTGTACCTTTGACAGCTGGCAATGTGGTGGCTATGTGTCATTCCATTGGTGAAGGACAACTAAAGAAAGTATTTGCATTTTAAACATAACTACAGGGTTTTAAAGCAGCTCCATAAGAATGCTTCAGATATTCATTGCAAATTAAAAAATGTATCAAATTTCTTCTTCAGGGTAGTATACTCTAGGAGTACTTGAATGTCTAGTCTTATAAGGTTGTTTTTTTGTTTTTGTTTTTGTTTATTTATTACATGGAAGTAAACATGGCTATCTTCAGACTCACCAGAAAAGAGCATTAGATATCATTACCAGTGTTTGTGAGCCACCATTTGATTGCTGGGAATTAAACTCGGGACCTTTGAAAAAGCAGTTTGTGCTCTTTACTGCTGAGCCATCTCTTCAGCCTTACAAGGTTGTTAAGATGAAAGAAATTCTGGTTTCCTGGAAAGTGAAAGCAACGGAGAGTAAAAGGTCAGGCAAAATTAGACATACTCAATACCTTAATTACATTTCCTATTCTTTCTTTTTTCCAACTTTTTATTGTACAGTTTATATATTTATATTTCGAATGTCATCCCCTTTTCCAGTCCCCCCTCTCCCATTTCTCCTCCCATGCTTCTATGAGAATGATCCCCTTTCCCACACCAACTCCCACCTCAACACCCAAACTAGGGAAACAAGGCTTCACAGGATGAAGGGCTTCTCTGATGCCAGACAATTCCATTCTCTGCTACATATGCAGCTGGATCCTTGGGTTCTCCCATGTCTATTCTTTGGTTGGCGGTTTAGCCCGCGGGAGTTCTGGTTACTTGATATTATTGCTCTTCCTATAAAGTTGCAAACCTCTTCTTCAGCTCTTTGGGTTCTTTCACTAACTCCTCCATTGGGGTCCCTATTCTCACTCTGGTGGTTAGCTGCAAGCATCTTAATCTGTATCAGTAAGGCTCTGGCAGAGCTTCTCAGCATACATCCATGTCAGGCTCCTGTCAACAATCACTTCTGGCATCAACAATTGTGACTGGGTTTGTTGACTGCATATGGAATGCATCCCCATGTGAGACAATTTCTGAATGGTTTTTCCTTCAGCCTCAGCTCCACTCTTTGTCGCTGTATTTCCTCCAGTGAGTATTAATTGCATTTAATTAGTGTGACAAAACGCCTGACAGAAGCGAGTTGGGAAAGGAGCAGTCTGTTTTATCTCTAAATTTGGGACTTCAGACCAGCAAGTCAATAGATGCTGGACAGGCTTGTCAAATTGTCTCTTCTGTCAGAACACAGGGGAAGATGAATGCAGATGTTTAGCATAGTCTAAGCTTTAAGTAATATCAAAGATCCAAATCAACAGAATAGAAGTGTTCACATTCTGGGCTGCATTTCCATTTTGTGTAACCCAGTGTAAAAACATGTCTTATGGATATGTCCTATGTGATTGTACACTTTGTCAAGAAGACAATGTTAGCCATCACCACATTCAAAATTGCATTATCACTTATTTTCACAATTAAATACTATTATATATATATATATATATATATATATATATATGTGTGTGTGTGTGTGTGTGTGTGTAAATGCAAAAAATAAACTGTGGAAAAGGAGAAAGAAGCAAAAAGACAGAGGGAGTATATCTGAGATGGTGTCAAGAATATATAGTTTAAAAACATTACAGAGATTTAATGGATGATAGGAAATTAGAAGAAAAAAATAAATGCTATATAAGCAAAATAATATGTGATATTATACAATGAACAGCAAACATATATTGAGCACAGAAAGGGCTTGTTTATTATTTTAAGAATAAGAGTCATCATTTCATCATGAGCAGTTATTAGTACTGAAAATATTTGCTGGTCCTTATATATGTAGCATGTTTAAACAAAACAATATAATGCTGACTGTAACAGCCACCCTACAAAGTAGCTCCCTTTCATTTATGCTCTGTTATGTCTACCCCATTCAGGGGCCATACTTTCTGAAAATTTTGTACATGTCTATACTGTCACCATGTAGTGACCCTGGGTTTCATGTTTTCTACAACCTCATTACAAAAGTGTGTTTCCACAGGACTCCTGTTCTTTGATATATCATCTTCAAGTCAGCAACCAGGAGAAAAGCTCATTCAAATAGTTTAAGATTGTTGGAATCTCTGAAAGTGATTATTTTTGCTTAATTAATGTTTGGAAGTTATTTGACGATTCAAACAAATTCAGAAGCTGGGAAATGACAGTAAGCTTACACTGATAGGAATTACTGCAAGGAGATTAGCAAACAGTGTTAAGTACCAGGTCTCTGATTTAGCAGCAACTGTTAAATTACCTATAGTTAGTTCAGAGTGTTTGAGCTTCTTCAGACCACCCACTTAAGAGAAAAATACATACAACAACTGAATCAGATATGCAATCAGGATTAATGGAGTAGAAAAATTCAAAGCCCCATAAAAGAACAATTAAAACTAACATGCTTACAATTTCATATCAGTGATTAGTGTTAGTTAAAGCATTTTACATTAATTTTAAAACTACCAGGTTTAATCTTAACAAGTTTGTGGCTAATAATTTGTGATATTTATAATTAAATTATCGTCCAGCTGTCTGGACAACTAACTACTTGGTTAATTTGCCAGGTCACTTATTAAAAGTCTGTTGATTTCTGGTTCTCATTGTTGTAGTGGTAAAACTGGCCTTTTTATATTGACTTTATTTTTCCATAATTTACTTGTTACTTGGGAAGGACATATGAACCATTTTGAGATATTACATGCTAGAAGTCAATTTAATTAAAAAAAAATACTCTTTTGCCTTCCTCAGTTCTTTCCTTTTTTCTTTTCTTTTTTGTTAATGTTATTGGATATTCTCTGTATTTATAATAGTTATACACTTTCTTCTCACTCCCCTTCCTCCTCCCCCTCAACTTGTTTTCATGAAGGTGCTCCTTCTCCCAATCATCCTCTCCATCTCAGTGTTTTGGCTAATGATGTTGTTCTTCATGAGGGTGCAAATCTTAAAGCTATTTCAGTCCTTTCTCTTTTTCATTGGGATCCCCAAGTTCATTCTGATGTTTAGCTGCAAGCATCCTCAATTTTATCTGTACAACTCTGGGAGAGCCTCTGAGAAGACATCCACGTCTGGTTCCTGACAGTAAACACTTCCAGGCATCAGCAATAGTGCTTGGGTTTTGTGGTTGCATATGCAGTGGTTCTCCAGGTAAGGCAGTCTCTGTAGATCTTTACGCTCTTCTCCTCTATTTGGCCTTGTATTACCTGCCCTGTTTTGTTTTCTTTCTAAGGAGGACTGAGGTATCAACAGTCTGTTCTTTCTTCCTTTTGAGCTTCATAAGTTCTGTGGAAATTTTCTTCATTGAGAACTTTCTGTGTAGCTCTGTACACTATTTTTAGTAGCATTCTTTGATTCTCTGGGGTATAGCTTTTTGAGTTCTTTATATATATTAGTTACTAGCCCTCTATCAGAGGTAAGATTGGTAAAGATCATTTCCCAATCCATTGGTTGCCATTTTGTCCTTTTGACAGTGTCTTTGGCCTTACAGAAGCCTTGCAATTTCATGAGGTCCCATTTGTTGTTTCTTGATCTTAGAGCATAAGCCTCTGTTTTTCTGTTCAGGAAAATTTTCCCTGTGCCTATATATTATAAGCTCTTTTCCACTTTTTCTTCTAAAAGTGTCAGTGTACCTGGTTTAAGGTGGAGTTCTTTGATCCAGTTGGACTTGAACTTTGTAGAAGGAGATAAGAAAGGATCAATTTAAATTCTTCTGCATTCAGACTGCCAGTTGAACTAGCACCATTTGTTGAAAATGATGTCCTTTTTTCATTGAATGGTTTTAACTCTTTTGTCGAAGATCTAGTGACCATTGCTGTGTGGGTTCATTTCTGGGACTTCAATTCTATTCCATTGGTCTACTTTCCTGTCTCTGTACCAATACCAGGCAGTGTTTATCACAATTGTTCTGTATTATAGTTTGAGGTCAGGGATGGTGATTCCTCCAGTAATTTTTCATTGTTGAGAATAGTTTTTGCTATCCTGGGTTTGTTATTATTCCAAATGTATTTGCAAATTGTACTTTCTATATTAAGTTTTCAGGCATAATTATAATTTGCTAATGAATCACTTGTAGTAATAAAATAAGACTAAATATTTAATAAAAAAATAAGAGCTTTTTGTAACAGGGTAACATAACATGTAAATAAAGTCCATGACTACAAAAAAGAAGAAAAAAAGAAGAAGAAGAAGAAGAAGAAGAAGAAGAAGAAGAAGAAGAAGAAGAAGAAGAAGAAGAAGAAGAAGAAGAAAAAGAAGAAGGAGGAGGAGGAGGAGGAGGAGGAGGAAGAGGAGGAGGAGGAGAAGAAGAAAGAATAAGAATAAGAATAAGAATAAGAATAAGAATAAGAATAAGAAGAAGAAGAAGAAGAAGAAGAAGAAGAAGAAGAAGAAGAAGAAGAAGAAGAAGAAGAAGAAGAAGAAGAAGAAGAAGAATGGCAATAGTTTGTATGGCTTGGAGGTATTTCCAAGACATTTCTGATCAACAACCTGAGTGAACCACCCCAAATCTATCACTAGGCTTTTGGATTGGCAACTTATGACTTCCCTTCATGAAATGGACAACTTCATCTAATATATTTGTAGTATATAAACTTATATGTGAAGCTTATAAAATTGTTGATTTTTCAAAAAAAAAAATAGTATTGAGTGAGAATTTTGATGGGGATTGCATTGAATTTGTAGATTGTATTAGTCAAGATGATCGTTTTTTACAATGTTGATCCTTCTAATCCATGATCATGGGAGATCTTTCTTTCATCTGAAGTCTTCTTCAATTTCTTTCTTCAGAGGCATGAGGGTTTTAGTGTACAGATCCTTCACTTACTTGGTTAGAGTCACACCAAGGTATTTTTACATTTGTTGTGGCTATTGTGAAGTGTATCAATTCTCTAATTTCTTTCTCGACCTGTTTGTCCTTTAAGTAGAGGAAGGCTACTGATTTGCTTGAATTAATTGTATATCCATTCACTTTGCTAAAGGTATTTATCAGCTGTAAATGTTCCCTGGTGGAATTATAAGGTCACATACTTATACTATTATATAATCTGCAAATAGTTTATATGTTGACATCTTCCTTTTCAATTTGTATCCTTTTGATCTCTTTTTGTTGTCTTATTGCTTTAGCTAGTACTTCAAGTACCATATTGAATAAGTAGAGAGAAAGTGTGGATAGCCTTGTCTAGTTCCTGATTTTAATAAGATTGCATCAAGTTTCTCAGCATTTACTTTAATGGTGGCTACTGTTTTGCTGTATGTTTCTTTTCCTGTATTTAAATATGTGTCTTGATTACCTTACTTTTCCAAGACTTTTAACATGAAGGGGTGTTGAATGTTGTCAAATGTTTTCTCAGCATCTAGAGAGGTAATCATCTAATTTTTTTTTTTTTTTTTTTTTTTTAGTTTTATTTATGTAGTGGATGGTATTGGTGGATTCTTGTTTACTGAACCATCCTTGCATTCCTGGGTTGAAGTCCACCTGATCATGGTGAATGATTTCTATGATATGCTCTTGGTTTTTGTTTGCAAAAATTTTGTTGAGTATTTTTGCATCAATGCTCATTATGGAAGTTGGTCTAAAGTTTTCTTTCTTTGTAGCATCATTGTATGGTTTAGGAATGATTGTAATTGTGACTTCAATGAATGAGTTAGGTAGTATTTCTGCTGTTTCTGTATTGTGGAATAATTTGAAGGGTATTGGTATTAGGTCTTCTATGAAGTGCTGATAGAATTCTGCACTAAACCCATCAGGTTTTGGGCTTTATATATTTATTTATTTATTTTGGTATTGAGCATTTTGATGAGTGTTTCTATTTCTTTAGAGGTCATGGGGCTGTTTAGATGGCTTAACTGATTCTGATTTAACTTTGTTACCTGGTATCTGTCTAGAAAATTGTTCATTTCCTCTAGATTTTATAGTTTTGTTGAGTACAAGTTCGTGTAATAGGATTTGATGTTCTCTTCAATTTCCTCAGTTTCTGTGTTATATCTCCTCTTTCATTTCAGATTTTGTCAATTTGAATACTTTTTCTGTGCCCTCTGATTAGTCTGGCTAAGGGTTTATCAATCTCTTTGATTTTCTCAAAGCCCAGGTCTTTGTTTTGATGATTCTTTGTATAGTTATTTTATCTCTATTTTGTTGATTTCAGCTCTGAGTTTGATTACTTCCTACAGTCTATTTCTGTTGGGTGTATCTGCTTCTTTTTTTTTTTTCTAGAGCTTTCAGTTGTACTGTCAAGTTGTCATTGTAAGTTCTCTGCAGTTTCTTTTTGGAAGCTCTCAGTGCTATGAGTTTTCTTCTTAGCATTGCTTCCCATAAGTTTGGTTATGTTGTCTCTTCATTTTTGTTAAATTCTAAGACGTCCTTGATTTCTTTCTTTATTTCTACCTTGACCAAGCTGTCATTGAGTAGTGCATTATTTAGCTTCCATGTGTATGTGGGCTTTTGTTGTTGCTGTTATTGAAGACCAGCCTTAGTTTATGGTGATATGATAAAATGCATGACATTTTTTCAATCTTTTGGTTGATGTCGGCTTTTTGATCAACTATGTGGTTTGTTTTGGAAAAGTTGTGAAGGTAACATGAGGTGCTGAGAAGCAGGTATATTATTTTGTTTTAGAATGAAATAATCTATAGATGTCTGTTAAATTCATTTGGTTCATAACTTCTGTTAGTTTCACTGTGTCTCTGTTCAGTTTCTATATCCATGATTTGTCCATTGATAAGAGGGTGGTGTTAAAGCCTCCCACCATTATTGTATGTGGTGTAGTATATGTTCTGAGCTTTAATATAGTTTTTTTTTTTTTTTAAGACTGTGGGTGCTCTTGTATTTGGAGCATAGATGGCCACGATTGAGAATTCCTCTTGATAGATTTTTTCCTCTGATGAGTAACACATGTTCTGTATTATTTTTGCTGATTTCTGGTTGAAAATTAATTTTATTTGATTTCAGGATGGCTATACCAGCTTGGTTTTGGGGACCATTTTCTTGGAAAAGTTTTTTCCCAATCTTTTACTCAGAGGTAGTGCCTGTCTTTGTTGCTGAGATGAGTTTCTTGTTTGCAGCAAAATGCTGAATCCTGTTTATGTATCTAGTCTGATAGTTTATGTCTTTTTATTGGAGAATTAATTCCTTTGATATTAATGGATATTAAGAAATAATGATTGCTGTTTACGGCTAGTTTTGTTATTAATTGTAATGTTGTACTTGTGAGCTTTCCTTTTTTGGTATTTGTTGCAAGAAGATTAGTTTATTGATATTCCTAGGGTGAAGTTTTTCTCTTTTTGGCAGTGCTTTTCATCTGTCATCCTTTTTAAAGCTGGATTTGTGGGCAGATATTGTGTAAATCTGTTTTTGTCCTGAAACATCAGGGTTTCTTCATCTATGGTGATTGAGAGTTTTGTTGGCTATGGTAACCTGGGCTGGAATTTGATTTTCCTTAGGGTCTATATGATGTCAGTCCTGGGTTTTCTAATTTTCTTATTCTCTGTTTAAAAGTCTGGTGTAATTCTCAGTGGTCTGCCTTTATATGTTACATGTCCTTTTTTTCCTTACTGCTCTTAGTATTCTTTCTTTGTATTGAGCATTTGTTGTTTTGACTATTATGTGTTGGAAAAAATTTATTTTCTTGTCCAGTCTATTTAGGGTTCTATAGGCTTCTTGTATATTTGTGGTCATTTCTTTTTTTAAGGACGTTTTCTTCTATAATTTTGTTGAAGATATTTACTGGGCCTTTCAGTTGATATTCTTTTCCCTCTTCTACACCTATAATCCTTAAGTTTGGTCTTCTCAATGTGTCCTGGATTTCTTGAATATTTTGGTTTATAATCTTTTTGAGTTTTGCCTTTTCTCTGACTGTTTTACCAATGATTCCTATGTTATTTTCTGCTCCTGAGATTTTCATCTCCATCTCTTGTATTCTGTTGGTGATGCTTGCATCACCTCCCAATGTCTTTTCTAAGTTTTCTAATTTCGGGGTTGTCTCCTTTAGGTTCTTCTTCGTTGTTTCTATTTCTATTTTCAGTTCCTTCACCTGGTTGTTTGTGCTTTCTTTTAGCTCCTTAAGTAAATTTGTGTTTCCTCTTTAAGGGCTTTAACTTGTTTGCCTGTATACTCCTGGTTTTTCTGTATTTCTTTAAGTGTGTTATTTATGGGCTACTCAAAGGTCTCCATCATCATCATGAAGTATGATTTTAAGGCTAAATCTTGTTTTTCTGGTAAGTTGGGGATATCCACTATTTGCAGTGGCAGAAGAACTGGGTTCCTATGTTGACAGGTTGTCTTGGTTTGAGTTTCTTAGAGCCTTGTCCTTTCTTCTTCCCATCTTGTTATAAGTGATCTTGTTGTCTCTTACTGGAGCTTGTCTCTCTTGTGTGTCTGTGGACCCCTGGTCTCCAGAGGAAGATTCTTTCTGTGTGTTTCTATTTCAGGGTAGGTTGTAAATTCCGATGGCAGAGCCCATTTCTGATATATACCTGATACGGGTCTGGCCTTGGGCCAGAAATGTGGACTTGCAGGTATATCCATTATTTCAACCTCAAGAGTTCTGGGAGGTCTCTCCTGGGATAGAAAATGGGCAGAGAAACTTGACTCACCCTTTTGCTTAGGATATAAATCGCTCCTGCAACTCTTCCAAGATCCTAGGAACCTGTGGGCAGGCAGACTGCTGGTCCTGATGAAACTGATCCGGGTCTCATCTTCCTCAATTTTTACCTTCATTTTACTTTTCTTGTATATATATCCTAAATTTTAGTTACAAAGTAGTCATATTTACAAATTCATTGAAACATTGTTTTTCAGTGAGGGCTCTAGATTTTCTCCCTTGATAATACTCTAATCTGAATGTTATCGCACTGGGTTTTATCAAAATGATTGCTAGAGAAATTTCTTGTTTTATTTCACCATTGGAATTGAGAGTCTTCGCATTGCTATTTTTATATAGAAATCTGCAATTTCCATTTGAATTGTAAATATATGAATTACATTTTTGTATGCATATAATACAAACAAAAGATCTTTAAAAATTCTTGTACATTAACAATTATTTCTTTAAAACACAAAAGGCAACTTGTCCTTCTGTGTGACTGTCTCAATGATTAGCTATTTATGGGGAATGGAGGAGATACTTCTAAAGTTCTGTTCAGATTCTAGTCATGTTATTGTTTGTGTTGTTATTCAATATTAAATAACTTTTCTGATCTTCAAACTTTTCATGTTCTTATAAAAATTCAAAAGTTCTTTCTGCATGAACACAAATTGTTTCTGGGCTATTTGGAGCTGCTTTCTTCATTAGTACAAACAATTGGTAACTAAATTTCATATTATGGAATTAATTAACACTAAGTCTTTCAGAACACTGTACAGTTAACTGAGAAGAAAATGATTTGTAATTCATGCAATTTATCCTAGAAAATTGGGTTCTGGAAACAAATATATGCATCATCTGAAAAGCATAAAACATAATATTTGAACTGAAGGTAAATCTTAGAATATATGTGTTATTGTTATATTTGGAACAACACAGAGAATAAGAGAAAAATAATTCTCTAACTTTGTATTTTGAAAATAAAGTATTTTGTCGTGATTATTTTAGCTAGAATATTGCTTAATGATTGATCAATTTTTAATCTGTGTTTAAATTATCCATGCATATATCACCATAATATTGTCTAAGGCTCTAAATATATATATATATATATATATATATATATATATTTGTATAAACATATGTAAGTTTATGTTTCAAATGTGATATCAGCTTATTTTTGTGTCTCTCCCTGAAATACATATATGTTCTGTTGGTTTTTCTTGCCTTTCCTCTAAACAGATTATTGATTTAACAAAAATGGTTAAATTTAGAAAAATGATGTTTTGCCTATATAAAAAAAATGGCACCCATAGAGTTGTAAGAGTTGGCACTATTAGGAGGTGTGGCCTTGTTTGAAGAAGTGGTTCTGAGAATGAGCTTTGAGGTATCAGAAAGTCAAAGCAGGCCCTGTGTGTCACTCTTTCTTCCTGTCATACTGGATACAGGACTTTCACACTCTTCTCCAGCTCTGTGTCTTGCTGTGAGTGGCCATTCCTGTACATATTCCTATGCCAGCAATTTTGATGTATAACATCATGAACTTGTGAAAACAAAGAACATTTGAAAATAAAATGCATGGTATGTGGTACAAATAGACTGTAATCTTACCTGTTGTAACATTTAGGTTAGTCATATTCTTAATAGTATAGATTATTATTAGTTTATTTTGATGTGTTGTCATGAAAACATAGATATTATTTAGTAGTATATTTTATTTAATAGCAAGACATCTTTATAGATATCTATATAGATATCTACAGTATTAACTTATACTCTATATTTCCTTTGTCATTGTTAGAAAACTTAATTCTTACACCCATTGAAAATATTATTTAAAATTCTACATTATCTATGATATCAAATTAGAATTTCAATGTGCTTAATTTATTACATTATTTGCATGTGTACCTGTGTTCCTATTTAAATGTACTTATAAACAATGACATATTTCTGACAATTTCTGTATTAAGTGGTCTCTGCATAAGTACTCTGAACAAGACCAGGAAAAAACAATGTAACTTTTTAAATTGAAGGTGGAAATCATGCTATACAGTCATACATATTACTTTGCATGTTTATTTTAAATTACCTTTTTTTTCTCTTATTTAAGTGGTACATTACAAACTAGAAATTAATGTTTCTCTATAGTGTGTAAAAATTGTTTTTTATTTTATTTTATTATTTAATTTTTACACTCAAGATTTTGTTCTCTTCATGGCCCACCCTCCTACTGCTCTACATCCCATACTCCTCGCTGCCTCTCCCCACCCCTATCTCCACCAGGATGTCCCCACCTCACCTACCTCACCACACACCTAAACTCCCTGGGGCCTCCAGTCTCTTGAGGGTTGTGTATTGTCTCTGTGGTTTGAATTAAAAGATGTTTAATTGTAAAACTCTATTCTTTTTATTAATGATTTTATAAAAAAAATGAAGTTGTGCTTAGTGGTTTCAATTTTAAAGGTAATAATTTAATAATTAATTTAAATAACTAATGATCTAATGAAAATATTTCATAGATGATTGTGTTCATGTACATGCTCATTACTATTTTCCCAGATAGCTAAAATCAAGGAACCTATATCGATACCAAAAGAAAAAGTATAATGCTCTAGTTCATATGCAGAGAAAGCTGACTGTAGCCAAAGGAGGCTGCATTTAGAGATTACAGGCTTGCATTTAGAAACACAGCAATTTAGTGTAATATATTCCATGAATATGTAATTTTTACCAGGTCAGCCTCTTCTTTTTTATTTTCTTCACAGTGCTCAAATGAGCTCTTTGCTTTCTGTTTTGCATCAAAGACAAATTACTTCCTTTCTAAACTCAGAAACAGAAGAAAGATAATGAAACCCAACATCATTTAGCCAGGCCCCAGATAATAAGGATAGGTCACTCCAACAAGGTTTAAAAGTTTTTCAGAGCAGATAAATCACACCCATTTTGTCCCTGTCCTGGTTTGGAGTCATATGGCATATTATGAAACTACAAAGGAGTGTTAAACAGGTACCTTTCATAATCATCTAGGAAGATATTTCTCAAACAGATTTTGGTATGCTGCCCATTCTATGGGAAACAGTGAACTATTAAATTGTGGCAATAATTTATTTCCATAATTACCATGTTAAAAGAATATGCTCCAGGTTACTGAGATTGTGAATTTAGGATTTTATTAAGAATTCTCTATACTTTTATAGCATTGTCACACCCTTTTATATTCCATATTTAATACAAATGTATCTGTGAGTTCCAAATATTTTTTAAGTCCCTTGTTTTTCCTTAAGTTTTCCATGATCTTTTAATTGCAGCTACTTATGATGATTGAATTAGATCAGCCATAAGTTTTTACAAACAGTTTTTGTGCATTTGTGTGTATGTTTCTATCTAAACCATTTGAAGCTCTAGTTTTTTAGCTATTCATACATTACAGTATGTAGTACCAAATTTAAGAATATTTAGCCTATTTAAATACTCATCTCAAACAACTTTTTTGTACTATATCATATTATTTTTAAGTATTGCCAGATATCTTGAATAATGGACTAAAAAATTTTGCTATTTTTAAAGTGCCATAAATAAATAACATCCATTAGACTAGCTGAAATTTTGGTTGGCCCCTAAAGAGTTTTGTGCATATTATTTTTAAAAAATATATGGCTTACATTTTAATAACAGAAAAGAGGTGCTTATTTTCAAATAGACAAGCAAGTCTTTCTGAATTAAATTTTGAATAAAACCTATTTTCTATTATGTCCCCTGTGTAATACTCAGGTAATGAATCTTTTTGTATGTATTACCCTTTTGCTTAAGTAATTTAATATGTGTTAGCATTTTGTTTGAGTGTGCATTGTACACTCTGTCTCTTTCCTACAACACCCCACATTTTTCTATGATATTTGTCGCAGTGCATTTAAAATTAGTAATTTTAGAATTTCATAAAATTTATTTGAATTAACCTTATAAACAGGCCAAACCATTATTCAATATACTTCTTTTCATACACTCAAGGATTAAAAAAAAAAAAAAAAAAAACCTTCAAAATATGTTTTTTGCATCCCTGATATTCCTGTATATATGGTCTTTATCCCTGGCAGGTAATAATTGCCAGTAATTGCAAGGGGGGATTTTGTAATCTTTGTCTCCCTTTTCTGTGATGTTCTCTGGCTTGAGATTTAACAAATTTTACACATACTGAGAAGCTGTCCTACTTTCTTGTAGTTGTCTCGGGTTCTTATGCTCTTTCTGCACTACTTTGCAATGATTTACAGGACTTTAAAAAAAAGAGTTATGTTATATCTACATATACCTTTAGGGTTGTGTTTCATTCAGTCTTATTACCTACTTCTTGCACAGAGATGAGTCAATGTATTAATCATACTGCACTGCAGTGAGAAGATTCTCAAATGAGTGAAGAGATCTGCATTGATCCATGGGTAGTATGATAAACCATAGGTTAGTTAAATACCAAGTATAATCGACAGCATAATAATATTAGGTTCTTTCTTAGAGCCAATGAAGTCTTTAACCATAGGTTCTTAGTTCAACAATTGAGAACAGCTTCATCAAACAACAGGTTCTCCAGGGCCTGAGCAAAGATTGAAAAAAAAAAAGAGGGACTGTAACATGACTTTGGCCAGTCTTAAGGCTGTAGTGAAGCCTTGTTTATTTAGTCCTTTTTGAAAGCACCTTAATTACATGCAGAAAGATAACAACAGATTTGAGTCAGAGAACAAGCAAGTTAACAATCAAAGATCCTACAAACTTCTTTCTTCAGGCCAGGTGTGAAGATTAGGGACAAAAGTGGATCCTAAGAGACAAAGAGCCTGCTATGCCTACATCCTCTGAATCTGCCCTGTCCTAGCTACATTCTAAGGGTTCCTACCTGAGCTTCAAATGCAAATGAACTTCCCTGGGCTTCAATCCTAAGTGTTCTGCCCTAAACTTTAGATGCAAATAAACTTAATGGCCTTTCCTGGGCATCCCACTAAAGCCAGGTTACTGCCTTGGCCAGTTTCAGATTGTCCTGGTAAAGTAAGATTTCCCACCACCAACTGTCCAGAGGTGTCAAAAATGCTCTCCACAAACAGTTATTTAGGTATAGGGTTCATGTAATTAAATACAGCTTAGATACAACTGGAAAGGCTTTGGTTATTTCCACCATGTTCATGGCAATATTGCCCCAGTAGGCATAACTTTTCATGCTAGTCATTACTGTAGTACAAAGAATTTATAACTAGATAAATTTTCAGATTATTTGATACTATATTTCTTTATTTTTTACCGAGACCTGATATGCCCTTTAAAAAGTATGATGGGTACTCCTAGCTTTGGGGCAATCATCTCCTCAGGATAATTTAAAAACAATGCACAGACTTTATGAAGTTCAAAAAATAAGAGAGACCAGAATGTGGATGTTTCAGTTCTTCTTACAAGGAAGAACAAAATACTCATGGTAGAAAATACAGGGAAATATAGTGGAGTAGGGACTGAAGAAAAGATCATCCAGAGACTACCTCATCTGAGAATCCATCCTATATCCAGTCACCAAATTCACACACTACCAAACCCACACACTATTGCCAATGCCAAGAAGTGCTTACTAACAGGTGCCTGATATGGATGCCTCCTTAGAGACTCTGCCAGAGCCATACTGATACAGATGAAGAAGCTTGCAATTAACCATCAGATGAGAAGGTTATTCTAATGAAGGAGCTAGAGAAAGGACTGAAGGAACTGAAAGAGTTTGCAGCCTCCTGGAAACAACTATATCAACCAACCAACCTACTCCCTACTCCAGAGCTCTTCAGGACTAAAACACCAAGAAATGAGTACATATGGAGAGACCCATGGCTTCACTTGCATATATAGCAGAGAACGGCATTGTTTGGCATCAATGAGAGGAGAGGCCTTTGGTACAATAAAGGCTTGTTTACCCAGTGTAGAGGAATGCCAAGGAACTGAGGTGAGAGTGAGCAGTTGGGAGTGGGAACATGTTCTTGAAACAAGGAGAGGGAGAAACAGACATGGGATGGGTTAAAGGGAATAGCAATTAAAATGTAAATATCAAGAATATCCAATAAAAATTATACAAAATAAACAAACAAAAATGTCTTAAGATGCAACCCTTTATAAAGAATGATGATTTTAATCCCATATTATATAAATCTGTGGCAAATTTGATGACTACAAGATTTTACACTAACTATACAGAATTACATTAAAGAAAATTATGACATTTAATAGTAACATTAACAAAAAAATTGTAGGCTGGAGATATGGCTCCATAGTATAGAGTACTGACTTCTTTTCCATTCCCAAGTTCAATTCCCAGCAACCACATGGTGCCTCACAACCATTTGTGATGGGATCTATTGCTCTCTTTAGTATGTCTGAAGATAGTTACATTGTACTCATATAAATCAAAAAAAAAAAAAAAAAAAAAGAAAGAAAGAAAAAAGAAAAAAAGAGAAAGAATATACACAACTAAATCCTTATCAAAATTCCAACTAAATTATTAAGAGTTAGAAAGAGCAATTTGCAAATTTATTCGGAATAACAAAAAACCCAAGATAGTAAAAAGGATTGTCAATGATAAAGATCTTCTGGGGGAATCATTATCACTGACCTCAAGCTGTATTACAAAGCAATAGTGATTAAAAAAATATATATGGTCTTGGTACAGAGTTAGTCATATAGATCAATTGAATAACATTGAAAACCCAGAAATGAACCCACATACCTATGGTCACTTGATTTTTGACTAAGAAGCTAAAATCACACATTGGAAAAAAGACAACATTTTCAACAAACGATTCTGGTTCAACTGGCGAACAGCATGTAGAAGAATGCAAATTGACCCATTCTTATCACCTTGTACCAATCTCAAGTCCAAGTGGACCAAGGATTGCAACATAAAATCAGATACACTCAAACTAATTGAAGAGAAAGGGGAGATGATCATTGAACATGTGGTCACTGACAAAAAATTTTCAATGGCTTATACTCAAAGATCAACAATAGACAAATAGGACTTCATAAATTTGTAAAGCTTCTGTAAGGCAAAGAACACTGTCATTAGGACAAAACAGCCACCAATAGAAATGGAAATGATCATTGCCAATCCTACATCTGATAGAGGGCTAATATCCAATATGTACAAAGAACTCTGGAAGTTTGACTCCAGAGACTCAAATAACATTATTAAAAAATGTGGGACAAAGTTAAACCAAAAAATTCTCAACTGAGTGGCAAAGAAGCACCTAAAAAAGGGTAAACATCCATAGACATCAGGGAAATGACAATCAAAAGGACACTGAGATTCCACCTCACACTACTCAGAGTGGCTAAGATCAAAACTCAGGTGACAGCAGATGCTGGTGAGGACGTGGAGAAAGAAGAGCAGTTGTCCACTGTTGGTGGGATTGCAAGTGAAGAGTAAAAGGTTGTCAAAGGACACTGATTCCTTGCCCTCGGGCCCTAGCCTCTGCAGGTAATTACTCCCGGAAGTTTCTTGAGATTTGAGTTCCCAAAATAACCACAGAAGGTCCGGATGAGCTCTGTGGAATGTTTCTATGCCCTAGTTGTGCCCCGGTGTACGGCAAAAAAATGTATGATTCTTCCCCTTCGAATTTCCTTATTGCTCCCTTTGAATTTCCTAATTCTCCCTCTGTCCTCCCCTCTTTTGTGGTTTTTGCCTTTATAAGCCTGTTACAAGTTCAGGCCATTGTCGAACTCCTCTACCCCTGCGTGGTGTATGAGTCTCGACCCCAGCATGCTGGCCTGAGATCTCACTCTGTTTCACTTTCAATAAACTTCCTCGTGCGATTGCAGCAAGTCTGGTCTCGGTGCCTCACTGGGTACGCGCCTCTCCTGAGATTTGAGTGAGGGTCTCCCTTCAGAGGTCTTTCACAAGCAGGTACAACCACTCTGGAAATCAGTCTGGAGTTTTCTCAGAAAATTAGACACTTGAGGACCCATTTATACCACTCGTGGGCATATACCCAAAAGACACTCAAAGCTGTAACAAGGACACCTGCTCTACTATGTTAGTAGTAGTCATATTTATAATGTCCAGAATCTGGAAATAACCCAGATGTCCTTCAACAGAAGAATGAATACAGAAAATGTGGTACATTTACACAATAGAGCTATTAAAAACAATGACTTTCTGAAATTCTTAGGCAGCTGGATGGAAGTAGACAATATCATCCTGAGTGAGATAACCCAGTCTATCTCTCTCTCTCTCTCTCTCTCTCTCTCTCTCTCTCTCTCTTTCTCTCTCTTTCTCTCTCTCTCTCTGTCACACACACACACACACACACACACACACACACACACACACACATAAAAAAAACAAAACAAAAAACCCACAAACAGGTGCACATGATATGCACTCACAGATAGTGGATATTAGCCTAAAAGCTCAGATTACTAAAGATACAATTCATAGACCACATGAAGCTCAAAAAAAAAAAAAAAAAAAAAAAAAAAAAAGAAGAAAAAGAAAAAGAAAGAAAAGAAAGACCAAAGTTAAGATGCTTCAGTCCTTCTCAGATGGGGGGAAAAACCTGAAGGATTTGCAACCCCCTAAGAACGACAATACAAACCAACAGAGCTCCTAGGGACAAAAACAGTATCCAAAGAATAGAAATGAAGAGACCCATGGCTCTAGCTGCATATGTATCAGAGGATGACCTTGTTGGGCATCACTGTGAACAAAAGACCTTGATCTTGCCAAGGCTCAATGCCCCAGTGTAGGGGAATGTCATGGCAGGAAGGCAGGAGTGGGTAGGAAGGTGGGGCATCCTCATAGAAGCAGGGGGAGGAGCAATGAGATGGTGATTTTATGGAGGGGAAACCAGAAAAGTGGAAAACATTTGAAATGTAAATAAAATGTATCCAATAAAAATACTGTACACAACTCTGTATCTTCTATGAAACATGTAGAGTTATGTCATTATTACATGCATTAGCCACTTGTTAACTAAATCTTTATTTTTAGAAAAAGTCATGACAAAAATATTCAGTCTACAACTTGGAGAAAAATAATCATGAAATCACATGAACAAATTACTTTTTTTGAACATTACTTATAACATTAACAGAGAATCTGCAACTTGTCAACCATGGGAAGCACTATTAGTTATATTTATTTACTATTATTATTATTATTATTATTATTATTATTATTCAAGTCAGTTATTAAATATTGTGCAACAAATTTATAATAGAGAATTATTTCACATCCAGGCAAATGTATTATGGAGTTCAACAAGGTTTTACACAATATACTTAAGCTTTTTTTCTCATAGAAGCTTCCTCTGTAGTCATAGTCCAGTATAAATAGCGGATATTTTTAAGATTGTTAAAAATAAATAATAAAGATAGCAACACAGATGTTGTATATACACCACAAGTTTTCCAAGATCCAAAAGAATAGGGAAAATATCATTTACATTTTTTTCTAAAGATTTTAATATTTATAGTTCTTAAAAGAGAAGACAGGGGTTGTTTCTCAAATGCAAATTAATTTATTGCCTCATGATTTAAATGTTCAAATCATGCATGCTTTAGAAGAATGTACAATGTATTGAAAAAGATTAAACATGATTTGTCCTGCATACATATCCATTTCAAAGTGTACTTATGTTGCATAGCACTTGGCCAGACACAAGTACAATTTAAAATATCACAGGAAGTCAGAAGTAGCAGTGATTCATATCAGAGATCAGATAGAAATAGCTTAGAGTCTTCATTCATACTACTTGCTTGTGTCACTTGGATGGACCTCCCTACTGTAAAGCATAAAAAAAAAAAAAAAGAACTTTCTACTTTTTGTTATGGCCTGTATACACAGGTTCCTGTCCAGAATACCTATCCTTTATTTAAGTAACTGTCCTGTTTTCCACCATCTTAATCTCAGTTTTCATTGTTTTCTGTCAGCTGTGATCACTACATCTGTGGGAAACGTCACTCATTATTAAGTAGTACTACAGTAATTGTTGTGCTAGAAGAACAGTGGCACCCAATGCTATGCCAGTATTAGCTCCCAGAGCTCCTTAACACACTATTTCATATGTCAAGAAAAGACAGTTCATGGATATCTTAATTACAAATTCAGAGAGGTACCCTTAATCTTGGATTATCTAGATTGCCCAGTCTAATTCCAGGCACTGCAAAACACGACTTCTCATGAGAGTTCTTCCTATCTGCACTTGAAAGGAAAATGAACCAAAGATGAATGTTGCTAACTCCATGGAGCTAGGAAAAGATTAGGAGTTAAGGATTGTATACAGTTACTAGAATTTCAAGGAGCCCAGGGATCGTGGTTCTCATTGAAATCACAAGAAATGTAATCCAGCTAATGCTTTGTCTTCACCAAGGTGAGAATCTCCCAAGACTTTTGGCCTACAAAAGGCAAAAAAAAAAAAAAAAAAAAAAAAAAAAAAATAGATTTGAATTTATATAAGCCACTAAATTTATAGTAATTTGTTAGCATAAAAAATGAATACTTGGTACTGTTACAATGATGATAGAATTTTCCATAATAGACATTTAAATCTAGTGGATTCATTTTTACATAGTATCTTTAAATTACACTATTATTGCAACCATACTTGATGCTTAGGGAATACAAAGTCTCTTTAGCTTTCTCCTTTTTAGAATAGAGGTCAACTTGAGAGTTAGCAATAAGAACCATTTTTTCCTTCAGGCATTAATAAGAAAGTGATTTAAAATGTCTCTGTAAATTGTTTCATCAGTTACTCAGTTGATCTACTTATAACCCCTCATATCTGTTTCCAAGATAATGGTATATTGACAATTTTCAGTTTTGTAGATAATCTATTTATATGTTAGCCTTGTCAGCTAAGCATGTCAATTTTTGTAATCGAAACATTGTCTTTTGTTTTCTGTATCAGTGGAAAGGGCTCAGCTGAGGCATAGGGTGTGAGCCTAAAGAGTACCTTAGAGTCCAAAGAATTTCCCAGGAGTCCAGTAAAACAGATGGAAATTAATATATATATATATGTACTCTGTTAAGCAAATTGAAAATATATCGGAAGATGGTTTTAATATACTGTATATTACTACTAGAGTGACTAGTAAAAGATCCAAGTACAGAACTGATCATCAGTAAACCACCTTTCATTTTGTTATTCCTATTAAGAAATGGATAGTGGCAAGAACAACCCTGGCCCTAAGCACTACAGTGGCAGTTCATAGATAAGAAACTTGTCACAGTTCTTAAAATTTTAAATTAACTAGATAATGAAACTCTAAAAATTAGAAGATGGCACTTTTTTTCACAAACCATGTCTACCATACCTTAAAGAATTTGGTGGAACTGTTATTGCATCTTTATTAATAACCATCATATTCTGGACCTGAAGAATCCCATTTATAGAAAGTATCCCTCTTTGCTTAAATTTGGATATACTAAGGGGCTTTCTGACTTACTTTTCTGGTCCACAATTTCCACCATGTTGTCATGACCATCATGACAGTGTCTGTATCTCTACATTAAATGTTAGCACAGACTAGGCAATTTACTAACTTTCTTCTTTTTTTTGTCTACTGCTAATTTTCAAAAAATATATTCCAACTATCCTTCAAATTAACGGGTGTTTTTTTTAATAATTCCAAATGCATACATACATATGTATATACAAATATGTCTAGAATATAGTGTCTTTGGTTCATATGTTACTTGTATGTGTGCCTGTTATCAATATTCAATTTTGGTCATCTTTGTGTTCTTCCCTGGAAAAGACCATCTCTCTTGCTCCAAGCCTTCCTGGATGGTATTGGGAACCTAAGTAACTATTAAATGCTAAAGAAAACTTGGTTATTGGTTATTAGATCCAGTGACTTACCTAACAATCAGCACCCCTAATAACAGTCTATAAACATCTGTCCTTATATTCCCAGGAAAATGTAGTCTTCATCTCTCATCAA
The DNA here is from genome assembly GCF_963924665.1 of Micromys minutus. NCBI lineage: Eukaryota > Metazoa > Chordata > Mammalia > Rodentia > Muridae > Micromys > Micromys minutus. The sequence continues at coordinate 42,620,030 of NC_137984.1, read as the reverse complement.
GGAAGCTTTTCTTTGCAAATATAGAGCCTACAGCAAAATAATAATAATAATAAAAAATAAAAACAAACATAAAAATACAGAGAAAAAAGAGGAAAAAAAGAAAGAAAGGAAAAAAGAAACAAAGAAAGAAAGAAAATGATTTGTATATAAAAAAAGTGATGTTTCCTGCATTTCATCACCAATATTAGAAAAAATATGAAAGGGGTGGGGATATGCTCCATAGAGTTGTGGTGAGATGTGGGAGCAAGGAGGATGCATCTGGGGGACCCATATTGGAAATCCCCCTCCTCCGCAAGGGACCAGCAACTGAACAGTATAGTATGCAATAGAGTTTATTAGAGGTATGGGGAGAGGAGTTATGAGAATAATAGCAACAGAGAAAAAGAGGGGGCACAAATCGCCCCTTTTATAGTGTCAGGTAACTGAGGCAGAGCACACCTGGCTGTTGCAGCTAACTGTGGGGTGGGGTTTACAGAATCCCAAAAGAAATAAAGAATATTTTTGTCAGTACTTGCAGTTTTTTTTTTTTCATTGTAAGTAGTAAGATTTCAATGCATACTATCAAACCTTTAAAAAAATCAAGAACTGACAAAAATATACTCATGATTTTATGCAAAAATGCTTTTAAAATCTGTACATTTGTCACTGTTTTTAAAATAAAATTGTTTAATTTATAAAAAAGGAAGGAAGGAAGGAAGAAAGAAAGGAAGAAAGGAAAGAAGGAAAGAAGGGACGAAAGAAGGGAAACAGAAAATAGAATTCAAAACAAACAAATTCTACAATAGTATCAAAATGCAAAGTTCTAAATTTCCATGTTACATTTTGTTTTACATGTACTTTATGCTCAGTGTAACTATTAAATTTTCAATGCATATTATCAAACTTTTAAAAAATTAAGTACTGACTAAAAAATATATATTCATATAGTTTTATGTAAAAATTATTTTAAAATCTGAAAAAAAGTACTGACAAAAATGTATTGTATAATTCTATGCAAAAAATGCTTAAAATCTGTACATTTATCTTTGTTTTGTAAAATAAAGTTGTTTAAAAAAATAGACTTTTTATTTTCTTCCATGGAATGTGTTCTGATAACAATTTCCCCTTCCCCAACTCCTCCAAGATCCTGCTCATGTCCCCTTTTATCAGAATCCACACACTTCCTGTCTCTAATTAGACAACAAACATGCCCTTAAGACTAAACTTATAAAATAAAATAAGATAAAAAAAAAAAAAAAAAAAAAAAAAAAAAAAACAGACAACCTGGAATAGGACAAAACAAAGAAAGAAAAAGAACAGGGTATCCGGAGCATGTCTTTCAGAGACCGATACCAGCAGCTCTACTAATAGCCATAAAGAACAGCAGGCAATGCTCATTCACAAAGATATGACCTTTTGGGGGTTTTATACACCAGGTTTTGTATGTGTTCTTTGTAAGCAAGGCTTTGTAATTCAGTGACTTTAACATTGATTTAATACAATTAAAAACTTAGTATTAATACACTATGATCAGAGGAATGTCAGAAGTGGAAAATAATGACAATATTAAAATAGATATCAGATTTCATATGGGTAGATTGGTGAGATATGAAATAGATTCAAATATCACATTTTTTTTACTTTAAAATGTCATCAACACAAATGCAATATGACATAGAATATTAATCTGCCTTAGTCTCAAATGATTCTATGTTATTTTCTACCAACACAGATACACATACACTCACACACACATGCACACACACACACACCTAGATATAATGAAAATTCAAAACCTGTTCAGATGAAATTGTTTTATATTGATACCATCTCTAGGGATGTTTTCTTGGAATTCTTGCTTTGATCACCCTGACATTATTGTTTATTGGAATGAACATGAGGAATTGCTCATTAAACATATAGAATCTTTGAAAAGATTGGAATGTAAATCCCATCCCTAGGGCTTGTCGTAATTTTCAAGCAATTTCATAGCTCTTTAAATTTGAGTCCTCACAGAACTTAAATAGCAATTGTTTTCAGATATGTTACACAACGAATAGAAGTAAATGTTTCTATACTGGCTGACAACTGTGACTGCTAGAAAATTCTGATTTCTGAAAGCATCACACATTTTGTATGTACAGGATTTTATTAAATGCATCCATTTTTTGGTTAGTTTATAGTTTAATTAAGTTGTGTGAAAACATATGTCTTATTCTTTATATCAATTTTTTTAAAGAAGTACTGAAAAAATCTTGTCCCCTTGCTCCCCCCTCTCCAGTCTTTAGGCTCTGCTTTATTGCCTATGCCTACATTTCTTGTAGACAAGATAAGTTTTGGGTCAGAACATCTGTAGATAGGGCGGAGTTCCTATTGTTCTACTAGCATTACTCCCTGGGTACAGGCGGTGGCCTCTTCAGGTTCTATATGAGTCAAGTCTAAAATTTGACTTCAATTCTAGGAGTCAAAGCTAAGATTACCCCCATTGATTTTGGATGTCTCCCTTATTCAAGGTTTCTATCTTGTCCTGGAGATATCCTAACCTCCCTACCTTTGCATTCTCAAACTTTAAAGCACACCCTGTGCTCAAAGTAGCTACAAAATAGTCCTCCTCTATGTGTGTGTGTGTGTATGAGAGAGAGAGAGAGAGAGAGAGAGAGAGAGAGAGAGAGAGAGAGAGAGAGAGTGTGTATGTGTGTGTGTGTGTGTGTGTGTGTGTGTGAGAGAGAGAGAGAGAGAGAGAGAGAGAGAGAGAGAGAGATAGAGAGAGAGAGAGAGAGAGAGAGAGAGAGAGAGAGAGAGTGTATGTGTGTGTGTGTGTGAGAGAGAGAGAGAGAGAGAGACAGAGAGACAGAGAGACAGAGAGACAGAGAGAGAGAATGTGTGCATGCTTTCCTTGTTTTTATTTATTTTGGTATATTTCATCTCATCTATCAGTTTCCTTTTTTTTCCCTAAGAAAGATGTGTTTGGATAAGTAAGGAGATGGGAAGATACAGGAGTAGTTAGAAGAGGGGAAATAATACATTCAAATATATTGCATTGAAAATCCAGTAAAAATGGGCTTTTTTTTTCAGTACAGTGAAATGTGGTTAAATTCAATAAACATTGAATGCTTCCAAGGTCTCCTTTTGAAAACTATTTCTAATGTTCTTATTGATAAAAAGATTCTTTTTGTTTTCTTACTGGGCTGTACAATCATTTTATGAAGTCATAAGGGAATATATTTTTTGTATTAAGAAAATTTCCTGGTATTCAGTAATTCTGGTTAGGATTGTGTTTGTTTTAATATCTGGTAAGAATGATTTTCTAGTCTCTTTTCATTGGAATTTTTTAAAAGCTTTATTTGTATTTTTTAAATGAGCAAGGTGAATATCTGAACCACAGAAGGCTTACAGTAGCTTAGGTATCAGTGGCAAATTAAATATATTTAATAAAATATTTAGTATATTATTTTACATTTTCTGTGGTATAAATTGTAATACAAACATGCCTTTATGAGTATTAGGGAAGAATGTCCTGAGAAACTCCTAAAGGTCATGTACAGGTAATGTGATGTGAATTCACTTGCTTCTCCAACAATTCTGAGACTTCCCATAGGTTTTGGCACAGAAAGCTGAGTTTCCCATAAAATCAGGAACATACACAATATAGAGAAATTAGATATATAAATTAGATTTCTATTATATCAGAAGCCCATGATTTTCCAATACTGACTACATCATTTCTGTACAGTACAGTAATGACTGATCTATAATTATTGAATCTTCTGACCATTAAGCCATCCTCATTATAAACAATATCATTCTACTTCTCCATAGCAACACTACTATAAATTAAAGAACTAAAATGGAAAGCTAATATATATATATATATACATATGACATAGTTTACCAATTCTTTTGGTATGCAGTATGTGTTTACTAGTGATCAAAAATTATTATTAATGAAAACCCAGGAATCTATGCAGTTTAAAATGAAAACAAAGACTTTAGACTAAGATTCTTGGTAATGTTAATGTTTACTGGAACACATAGATTTGTCATCTCTTCCTTCAGCTTCCCTCAGAAAATTAAATTTATAGGAACTACTAGTTTGCCTCACTTAATACATTACAAGGAAATACAAGAGAGGGGATATATGTGTTCATTTCTGCACTTCTAAATTTGTTTTATTGTTCGATTTTCCCTAGAATTAGTCTTTCATTGATCTATACAATTATTTACTCTTAGTGTCTTTATAAATCCTAAATATTGAGAAATTTTAATCCAGTAATATGAATGATCTTGCTAAGGATTAGATATCCAGCTACATACACACACACCTTTAATCTCTGTAGCTGGAGTATAGACTTGTCTTTTTATCTTTAGTACACACCTTTGGTCCCAGAAAATGACTCCTCAATAAGGGTCAGACAATGGGACAAATAGGAGAGAGATCTGACAGAATGAGTCAGAGATACATATGACCAACTCTTAAGAGGACAGACAAGATTGAGAGACTTAGGAGGAGCTCAGTTCAGTTCTGTTCAGTTTAGTTCCTTACAGTTTGATGGAGTATAGTAGAGTGTAGTTGGGCTCAATTCATTTTGGAGCAATTCAGTTTGTAGAGTTCAGAGGCAGTTTATTTTTACAGATCTTTTTTTTTTTCTCCAATTCCTGCTCTTTTATGTCTCCCTTTATTTTCTCCCATGAGCAGTTTGTTCTTCATTTTAAGAAGGACTGAGGCATCCACCTTCTGGCCTTCTTTCTCTTTGAGCTTCATAAATTCTGTGAATGGTTTAATGAGTGTCCTGAGATTTTGGCTTATCAGTGAGTACATACATGAGTATTCTTTCATGGCTGGGTTATAGCAGTAGGGATGATAGTATCATGTTTGATCCAATTGCCTGAGAATTTCATGAAGTCATTGTTTTAAAAATCTGAGAAGTACTCCATTGTGTATATGTACCACCACAACTTCTGTATCCATTCCTCTGTTAAAAGGAATATGGGTTTTTCCAAGTTCTAGCTATTATAAATAAGGCTGCTATGATCATGCTTGACCTCTATTTGCTATCTGATTCCTCCTGCTAGTAATTCCAGTACTGTATTGAATAGGTAGGGAGAAAGTGGGTAGCCTAGTCTAGTCCCTGATTCAAGTAGGAATATGCAAGTTTCTAACCACTTAGTTTGATGTTGGCTACTGGTTTGCTGTATATTGCTTTTACTGTGTTTAAATATGGGCACTGATTTCTTGACCTTTATAAGACTTTTAACATGAAGGGCTATTCAATTTTCAAAAATGCTTTTTCAGCATCTAGAGAAATAATCATGTGGTGTTTTATTTATTTTTTTTTTGAGTTTGGTTATATAGTGGATTATATTGATGTATTTCCATATATTAAATTATTCTTGCATCCCTGGGATGAAGCCTACTGAGAATTCTGTGCTGCCTCACCTGGAATAGGAAGTGGTGAGGTTGTGTGAAAACCAGGGTCATTAAATGTACCTAACCTGTAATTCATTTCAACACTAAAGACTTTAATGTGAAAAATAAATTTATTTCAAAATTTAATTATTTTACATAACACCAAATACTCATGAACTTATTATAAGAACATTTTAATTTAATTTTAGAATAAAATAAAATATAATCAATGAATGAAAATGAGTATTATTTTTGTTTATTGTTGGTATTTTTTATGTAAGTTAATGACATTTAAATTTACTTCCTGAAAGTACAGTTAATATAACCAATATAAGGCTTTAATATTTGGTAAATAAACTTTTTAAATTTAAAAATACAGATGAACTTAATTCAAAATAGATTATTTTAGTTTAAAATGAAGTGTTTTCGAAAATGTTAAAGCATTGGATTGTGTTCATGGGACTTATTGGAAAGAAGAAAAAGTATTTAAGATTCAATATATTTTTTACTTACATCACTATTAAATAATCTAAAATTAATATTTCAATCTATTGACATTTTGAATTTTATAAAATTATTTCTTGTATTAGATGGCAGGAATTTTAAATGTCATTCATAATACTTTCTTGGTTATATTTTAAAACTTCATTGAAATACTCACTTTCTGAAGAGATATGCTTAACTGCTCCTTAACACAGCCGTAAATAAAATATTCGATATCCAAGTACATTGTCAGTGGTATTTTTAAATCACTTTCCATGACTCCATACACACTTCTTTACACAAAACAATGGACCAGCATATGATATCACAAGGTTCAAACTAACATCAAGAAGATCAATCTTATAGTAGCATTCCTTATTCAGTATTGCGTATTTATGCTATTAAAGAAAAGTGAAAAGTTAATGTATCTTAGCTACCTAAAATGTCAACATGAAGACTGATTTTAAATATAAATTATATTACACTCTTTAATGAAGGAACCAAACTAGTCATATAATCTCTTGAATAATATGATTTTCAAGGAAATACAATTTTACCTTAGTGATGATCATATAAACACTCTTGCATCATATCATAAGTGAAAAATTCTTTTCAACAATAGGGCTAACGATTACCTTCTTAAAGTTATTCTAAGCAGTGTAATTGTAACCTTTACAGTAGGACTAACTTTCAAGGAGATATGAGACACTCTATTTTCTAATGAACTCATACTACAATAGAAATGAGAAAGGATAATATATATGCATTATTTAAAGCATTTTTCTTTGACATGGCATTTACAAATATATTAACATAGATTTCTTGGGTTTCATATGCTACCTCAGTTTAGTTTATATTTTGGACTTTTAAAGATTATGTAGCCTTTTGAAAACACCTCCAAAATACTGAATTTTAAGATGTTACTTTATACATAAAATATGGATTTGGCAGGGTTTTCAAGTTTAAGTGACCTTGGCAAGCCATTAACTACAGAGAGCACATTTTTTTTTCTATTTCTAAGATATAATAATAATATCTACTTGTATTTTCTATGAAGAAAATAGGGTGAAAATAAAGATAAGGCAGATTCTCCAAGGGTCTAAAATATTTCCAGATAGTAAATGAAACACTTTATATACACTTAATTAACTGTTTCCAAAATTATGATTAGGTAACTAATGTGACTATCAGAAGAATTCAAGAAATTTAAAGCACAGAAATAAAACTGCACCCAGACATTAGATTAAGATTTGGATATGCCAAAGTCTATTTTTGATATAATAAACATAAACTTGGGAAGAAAAAGAAAGGTGACAGAAGCCATGCTTATGAAATAATATTAATAAATGTACTTTATGGACATTTTTATTCAAATTAGCTCACCTAATATGTTGATGGTTTCAAATACGGCTGATTGCAGCTCTGGCAAGGGCCAACCCAAGTTCTACATTACAAAATCTTTATTTTTTCTCTCTAGCATCTGTCTAGCTGGAAATATTCGGCTTTGCCACACCTCTGTTCTGAAGGATAAGCAGGGCAGTTTTAATGGACCACACTTAAAAATACCAACAACTAACAGGACTCACTCTACTGGAGTCTCCCCTTTTGCAGAGGCAAGTGTGACTAGGAATGCTGTGAGACTTACATTCTCTCACATCTCTGTATGGAGCTATGTTTTTCTCATTGTTTTCTTTTGCTCGCATTCTTCCAAGTGTAACATCTGACAATAAAGAGTTTGGCTAGATCCACATCCCTCTATTTTTTTGAAAGCTGGAATGAAATAAATATTGCATACATATGAATGTATGAAAGCATATGCTTGTTTTCCTGTGTAGGGAGACACTATATTTAAAGTACAAATTCAATTTTAGGTGTGAGGGTGTCTGGTTGGAAATACAGATGATACTGATTCATGTATATCCAAATATCATTCATGTTACAGATAAAATGGATTCTGATTTCTTTCCATCTTTCTTACATATAATTTCATTAATCATATATCCTCTATTTCTTGTAAATAAGTTGTCTATTAAAGCTTCTATAATATACACAATGTTAAATTTGGTATTAGGTGAATTGTATTTTATATCAAAATAAATAAATTGATATTTAAATGGGCTCTATGTTAGATTTAAATTTTATGTATATTACATTTAAGTAAAAAAAAAAATGACGGGAGGGAGTTGTACTATGTCCCATTCTCCAAGGAATGTAGAAGTTTTTATAAACATCTGGGAAACACTTAGTATTTACATTTATAAACTTATACTGAACTATACATTGTTTTATAGTATTAAATAGCAGTATCTTATACTAAATTCTCATCTGATTTGTGTTAGAGGTTCATATAGTTATTTTCCAATTATTACAATTATTACATATATTACAATATGGAGAAATATGAATCCAGTACAACATGCTTGTCTTAATTTAATTTAAGTTTGATAAAGCACTAATTTCTAGTTATAGACTTGAGGTTGTACCTGGTGACTATTCCTCATTTTATGTGGAATTATATAAAGATAGGGATTTCTCCTTCTAGATTCTCAGGATTAGTGTCTATGACAAACCTGAATTTTTTTTCACATATAATATGGGTTTTATTTATTTTTTTAACAACTTTATTTTACAATACAAAGATAAATGTACAAATTTTAAGCATTGTTTGCATAAAATTATACAATACATTTTTGTCAGTACTTTTTTTCATATTTTAAAATAAATTTTACATAAAACTGTATGAATATATTTTTTAGTCAGTACTTGATTTTTTAAAGGTTTGATAGTATGCATTGAAAATTTAATAGTTACAATGGGCATAAAGTACATGTAAAACAAAATGTAACATGGAAATAGTAAAAGTTTTCTTGTTGTATATAGATTTTTTGTTTTGTTTTGTTTTGTTTACTTTATTTCTTGGACTTCATACATTCTGTGAGTTGTTTCTGGGGCAGTACAAGCCTCTGGGGTTAGCATCCCATTATCAGTGACTGCATATTATATCTGTTCTTTTGTGACTGGGTTATCTCACTCAGAATGATATTCTCTAGATGCAGCCATTTTCTTAAGAATTTGGTCAAGTCATTGTTTCTGGTGGCTGAGTACTAATCCATTGTGAAAATGTACCACAATTTTTGTATCCATTCATCTTCTGAAGGACATCTGGGTTCTTTCCAGCTTCTGGCTATTGTAAATAGAGCTGCTATGAACATTGTGGTGCATATATCTTTGTTGTGTACTAAGGTGTCTCTGGGGTATATGCCCAGAAGTGGAATAGCTGGGTCTTCAGGAAGTATTATGTCCAATTTTCTGAGGTATCACCAGACTGATTTCCAGAGTGGTTGTATTAGTTTGCAACCCCACCAACAGCGGAGAAGGGTTCCTCTTTCTCCTCAACCTCTCCAGCATCTGTTGTCATCTGAGTTTTGGATCTTGGCCAATCTGACTGGTGTGAGGTGGAATCTCAGGGTTGTTTCGATTTGCATATCCCTGATGGCTAAGGATGTTGAGCACTTCCTCAGATATTTCTCAGCCATTCGATATTCCTCAACTGAGAACGTTTTGTTTAGCTCTGTATCCCATTTTTTAATAGGGTTATTTGATTCTCTGGTGTCTAGCTTTTTGAGTTCTTTGTATACCTTAGATATTAGGCCTCTATCTGATGTGGAGTTGGTAAAGATCTTTTCCCATTCTGTTGGATGCCGTTTTGTTTTCTTGACAATGTCCTTAGCCTTACAGAAACTTTGCAATCTCATTAAGTCCCATTTGTTAATCTTTGACCTTAGAGCTTGAGCCATTGGTGTTTTGTTCAGAAAATATTCTCCTGTGCCTATATGTTCTAAAGTTTTCCCTACTTTCTCATCTAATAGTTTCAGGATATCTAGTTTAATGTGGAGATCTTTGATCCCCTTACACTTGAGCTTTGTACAAGGAGATAAGAAAGGGTCTATTTTCATTCTTTTGCATGTTGAGTGCCAGTTGGACCAGCACCATTTGTTGAATAGGCTGTCCTATTTCCATTGAATGTTTACTGCTCCTTTCTCAAAAATCAGGTGACCATATACTTGAGGGCTCATTTCTGGATCTTCTATTCTATTCCATTGATCCACATGCCTATTTCTGTACCAGTACAATGCAGTTTTCAGCACAATTTCCTTGTAATATAGATTGAGGTCAGGGATAGTGATTCCCTCAGATGTTTTCTTATTGTTGAGGATGAATTTCACTATTCTAGGTCTTTTGTTGTTCCATATGAAATTGCACATTGATCTTTCCAATTCCATGAAAACTGTGTTGGAATTTTGATGATGAATGCGTTAAATATGTAGATTGCTTTTGGTAGGATGGCCATTTTTAAAATGTTTATCTTCCCAATCCATGAGATAAAATATCTTTCCATTTTCTGAGATCCTCCTCAATTTCCTTCTTTAGGGGTTTGAAGTTCTTGTGGTACAGGGCCTTCACTTGCTTAGTTAGAGTCATACCAAGGTATTTCATAGTTTTTGTGACAATTGTGAAGGGTACCTTTTCCCTAATTTCTTTTTCTACATATTTGTCTTTTGAGTATAGGAAGGCTACTAATTTTTTTGAGATGATTTTGTATCCAGCCACTTTGCTGAACTTGTTTATCAGCTGTAGGAGTTCTCTGGTGGAGTTTTTGGGGTCACTTAAGTACACTGTCACATAATAGGCAGAGTGATGTTTTTATCTTTCCCTTTCTGATTTGTATCCCCTTGATCTCCTTTTGCTGTCTAATTGCCACAGCCAGGACTTCTAGTACTATGTTGAATAGGTAGGGGGAGAGTGGGCAGCCTTGTCGAGTCCCTGATTTTAGTTGGATTGCTTCAAGTTTCCCACCGTAAAGTTTGAATTTGGCTGTTTGCTTTCCATACATTTCTTTTATTATGTTTAAGTATGGACCTTGGATTTCTGTTATTTCCAGGACTTGTAACATGAAGGGGTGTTGGATTTTGTCAAATGTTTTCTTAGTATCTAGTGAGATGACCATGTGATTTTGTTTTTTGAGTTTGTTTATATGGTGGATTACGTTGATAGATTTCCTTATATTAAACCATCCCTGATCCCAGGGATAAAACCTACTTGGACATGATGAATGGTCGTTTTGATTGAGAGGCTTTTGATGACTTCTTGTATTTCTTTTGGTGTTATAGGGTTATTTAGTTGGTTTACTTGGTCCTGGTTTAACTTTGGGATCTTGTATCTGTCTAGGAATTTGTCCATTTCCTCCAGATTATCCAATTTTGTGGAGTATAAGTTTTTGCATTAGGATCTGATGATTTCTTGAATTTTCTCAGTTTCAGTTTTTATATCTCCACTTTCCTTTCTGATTTTGTTAATTTGTATACTCTCTGTTTGCTCTCTAGTTAGTCTTGCTAGGGGTTTATCAATCTTGTGATTTTCTCAAAGATCCAACTCTTGGTTTTGGTGATTTTTTCAATGGTTCTTTTTGTTGCTATTTGTCTATTTCTGCCCTATTTTTGATTATTTCTTGCTCTCTACTCTTTTTGGGTATATCTGCTTCCTTTTGTTCTAGGGCTTTTAACTGTGCTGTCAGCTTGCTGATGTAAGCTTTCTCCAGTTTCTTTTTGGAAGCACTGAGGGCTATGAGTTTTTCTCTCAGTACTGCTTTCATTGCATAACATAGGTTTGGGTATGTTGTGTTTTCGTATTTGTTGAATTCTAGAAAGTCCTTACTTTCTTTCTTTATTTCTTCTTTGACACTGCAATCATTTAACAGAGCATTGTTTAGTTTTCATGTTTACTTAGGCTTTTTGTTGTCTTTGTTGTTTTTAAAGACCAGCTGTAGACCATGGTGATCTGAGAGGATGTATGGGAGTATTTCAATCTTATATCGATTGAGGCTCTTTCTGTGTCCAATTATGTTGTCAGTTTTCGAGAAGGTGCCATGGGGTGAGAGAGGGGTATTAAAGTCTCCCACTATTTTTTTGTGGGGCACAATGTATTTTTGGAGCTTTAGTAGGGTTTCTTTTATTAATATGAGTTCTTTTGTATTTGGAGCATATATGTTAAGGATTAAGAGTTCCTCCTGACAGATATTCCTTGTAATGAGTAAAAAAGTGTCCTTCCTTATCTTTTTTGATAACTTTTGATTAAAAATCTACTTTATTCGATATTAGAATGGCTACTCCAACTTGCTTCTTTGGGCCATTGGTAGTTTTTTCCCAACCTTTTACTCTGAGATAGTGTCTGTCTTTGTCTCTGAGATGAGTTTCCTGTATGCAGCAAAATGCTTGGTTTTGTTTATGTATTCAATCTGATAGCCTATTTCTTTTTAGTGGGGAATTGAGTCTATTAATGTTAATAGATATCAAGGAATTGTGCTTTGCTGTTTCCAGCTATTATTGCTTTTGTAGGTTGAATTGTGCTTGTCTGTCTTTCTTCTTTGGTTTTCTTTTTTGGTCCAACTTATTTTTAGTTCTGTATGCTTCTTTTATGCTTGTTGTCATCTCACTCTTAACAGTATGGAAGTTTTCTTGCACAATTTTGTTGAAGATATTTACTGTGCTTTTAGTTGATAATGTTCTCCCTCTTCTATTTCTATTATCATTAGTTTTGGTTTTCTCATTGTGTCTTGGATCTCCTGGACATTTTTGGGTTGAGCTTTTTAGATTTTGTATCTTCTTTGACTGCTTTGTCTGTGTTTTCAATGTTGTTTTTAGCCTCCAAGATTCTCTCTTCCATCTCTTGTAGTCTGTTGGAAATGCTTTTATCTGTAACTCCTAATTAATTTTTAGGTTTTCTACCTCTAGGTTTTTCTCTTTGATTGTTTTCTTCAATATGTCCATTACCGTTTTAAATTTCTTCTTCCATTCCTTCATCTCTTTGGTTCTGTTTTCCTCTAGTTCTTTGAATTTTTTGAGTGTTTTTCTTTTTTCTTCTTTAAAAGTTTCTAATTCTTTATGATTTTCCTCCTGTTCTAGTTTAAGGACCTCTATCTTCATCATGAGATATGATTGCTGGTCTAAGTCTTCTTTTTCTGGAGTGTTTGACTTTCTGTTTTGTGCTGTGATTGGGGAGCTCGGTTCTGGTGATGCCAGGTTCCCTTGGTTTTCCATGGTTTTTGTCTTGCCATCTACTTGTTTGTGTTTATATGTGATCTTGTTGTCAGTGATTGGTTCTCACCTCACCCTTGTAACTGGCCTTTGTCCCTGGATCTCAGCTGTTCCTGGTGGCTGGTCTTCTGAGCACCCATTCTGCACTCAAAGCCCTCCAGCTGGGAATAGCTGATGCAGGGTTACTGGTTCCCTGAACCTAGCAGGTAGAGAGATCTCTCTGCAGTGATCTCTCTGCACCCTGTCTACTGGGAACGCCTTCTAACCAGGCCTGTGTCCCTGGTTCTCTGCTATTCCTGGTGGTGGATGTCACTTGTACTGCACCCCAGTGCTGCAGGCTAGAAACAGACAGCCCAGTGCAGGGTTCCTGTTTCCCTGAACCAAGTGGGGGATGGGGGGTGCACTTTCTGAGTGCTCTCCAGAGATCTCTCCTCTCCCCAGCTACTTGGAATGCCTTAAATATAAAAATATAACTTTTCAAAATTTTAGTTTTTAGATTATAAGTCCACATCTGTCTGGTGCCTTAAGTGATTGTTCAGAGAATAAAAAATATATATACAGTTCTTTAGCAGAAGATCAGGGTTTGATTCCCAGAATGCAGGTTAAGTGGCTTCAAACTAGCTATAGCTCTAGATCGAGAAGATGTAATTCTCTGACCTTGGCATATCTCCTCATTCTCATGTACAAACAAATAGACATGAGCATAATACTAAATAATGAAATAAATCTCTGCCAGAGCTTGACAAAAACAAAGGTCTTGAATGCTCCAAGCAAACCACTTGGCTGAGAATGGGTTCCCAATGGAGGAGTTAAAGAAAGGACTAGAAAAGCTAAAGGAGTATGGAACCCCAAAGGAAGAACAACAAAATCAACAAATCAGACCTCTCCTAGAGCTCCCAGAGTCTAAAACAAAAATCAAAATGTACACATGGAGCAACCCATAGTTCCGGCCATATATGTAGCAAAGGATGGCTTTGTCTTGCATCAATGGGAGGAGTGGCCCTTGGTCCTATGAAAATTTGATGTCTTAGTGTAGCTGAATTCAAGAGCTAGTATAAGAGAGAGAGTAAGTGGGTGGGTGGGGGAGCACACCCATGGAAGCAGTGATTGGAAAATGTGATAAGAGGATTTTAGATGGGAACCTGGAGAGGGGATAACATTTGAAATGTAAATAAAAAATCCAATAAAAGGCACAATAAACAAAACAAAAAAAAAAAAAAAAAAAAAAAAAAAAAAGAAAACACCAAGTGCCCAAAGCAAAGAATGAATACTAAAAGCAGTAAAGGAAAAAGGTCAGGTAACATATAAAAAACGGCCAATCAGAATCACACCCGATTTCTCAACAGAGACTATGAAAGCTAGAAGAGCCTGGACAGACATCATGCACACCCTAAGAGAGCACAAGTGCCAGCCCAAGCTGCTGTACACAGCAAAACTATCAATCACCATAGATGGAGAGATGAAGATATTTCAAGACAAATCAAAATTTAAACAATATCTGACCACAAAACAGCACTACAACGAATTATAGGTGGAAAACCCAATACAATGAGGAAAAATACAGCCTAATAAAAACAAGAAAACTCCTAAGCAAGAAAACCAAAATGAAAGAGAGACATAGACACAACTCAACCTACAAAAGCAATAATAGAGGGAAACAACAAATATTCCTTGATATCTCTTGACATAAATGGACTCAACTCCCCAATAAAAAGACATAGGCTATCAGACTGGATACATAAACAAAATCCAACCTTTTGCTGCATACAGGAAACTCATCTCAGAGACAAAGACAGACACTATCTCAGAGTAAAAGGGTGGGAAAAAAACTTCCAAGCAAACAGCCCCAAGAAGCAAGCTGGAGTGGCTATTCTAATATCGAATAAAGTAAATTTCCGACCAAAAGTTGTCAAAAGATAAGGAAGGACACTTTTTACTCATTACTGGGGAAATCTGTCAGAAGGAACTCTCAATCCTTAACATATATGCTCCAAATAAAAAAGCACCTACATTCATAAAAGAAACCCTACTAAAGCTCAAAAAATACATTTCACCCCACACAATAATAGTGGGAGACTTTAATACCATACTCTCACCAATGGACAGATCATGGAAACAGAAAGTGAACAAGGACACTGCAAAATTAGCAGAGACTTTGAACCAACTAGAATTAATAGATATATACAGAACATATCATCCTAAAGTAAAAGAATACACCTTCTTCTCAGCACCCCATGGCACCTTCTCAAAAATTGTCCACAGAATTGGACACAGAACAAGGTTCAAACAATATAAGAAGGTTTAAATACTCCTATGAATTCTTTCAGACCACCATGGTGTAAGGCTGGTCTTTAATAACAACAAAGAGTCTAATGCAAATGGAAACTAAGCAATGCTCTATTAAAGGATGGTAGGGGCAAAGAAGAAATAAAAAAGAAATTAAAGATTTTCTAGAATTCAATAAAAATGAAAACACCACATACCCAAACCTATGGGATGCTATGAAAGCAGTATTGAGAGAAAAACTCATAGCTCTGAGTGCTTCCAAAAAGAAACTAGAGAAACCATATATTAGCAACCTGACAGCACAGTTGAATGCTCTAGAACAAAAGGAAGCAGATACACCGAAGAGGAGTAGACTGCAAGAAATAATCAAACTTAGGGCAGAAGTAGACCAAATAGAAACAAAAAGAACTATTCAAAGAATCAAGAAAACCAAGAGCTGGTTCTTTGAGAAAATTAACAATATTGATAAACCCTTAGCCAGACTAACTAGAGGGCAAAGAGAAAGTATCCAGATTAAAAAAAATCAGAAAGGAAAGTGAAGAAATAACGACTGAAACTGAGGAAATTCAAGAAATCATCAGATTCTATTACAAAAGCCTATACTCAACAAAGCTGAAAATCTGGAAAAAATTGATGAATTCCTAGACTGATACAAGATGCCAAAGTAAAGCAATTAATAATCCCATAGCACCTAAAGAAATAAAAGCAGTCAACATAAGCCTCCTAAAAAAAATGCCCAGGTCTAGATGGGTTCAGTGCAGAATTTTATCAAACATTTATTGACTACAAATACCAATACTCTCCAAACTATTCCACAAAATAGAATCAGATGGACCACTACCTAAATCATTTTTAGAGGCTACAATAACCCTTGTTTCTAAGCCACATAAAGACCTTACTAAGAAAGAGAAGTTCATACAAATCTCACTTATGAAATTGCTGCAAATATACTCAACAAAATCCATGCAATCCGAATCTAAGAACAAATCAAAACGATCATTCACCACTATCAAGTAGGGTTCATCCCTGGGATGCAAGGATTGTTTAATGTAAGGAAATCCATAACTGTAATCCATGATATAAACAAACTCAAAGGAAAAAAAAAAATACATGATCATCTCACTAGATGCTGAGAAAAAATTTGAAAAAAAATCAACACACATTCATGTTAAAAGTCTTGGAAAGTACAGGAATCCATGGCCCATACATAAAGATAATAAAAGCAATATACAGCAAACCACCAGCCAACATCAAACTTAATGGTGGGAAATTTGATGCAATCTCACTAAAATCAGGGACTCGATGAGGCTGCCCACTCACCCCCTACCTATTCAACATATTATTGGATGTCCTGTATGGAGCAATTAGACAGCAAAAGGAAATCATAGGAATACATATTGGAAAGAAAGAAGTAAATATTACTATTTGCAGATGCCATGATAGTGTAATTAAGTGACCCTGGAAATTCCACCAGAGAACCCCTACCGCTGATAAACAGTTTCAGCAAAGTGGCTGGATATAAAATTAACTCAATCAAATCTGTAGCCTTCCTATATTCAAAGTATGAATATGTGGAGAAAGAAATTAGGGAAGAGATACCCTTTACAATAGTCACATAAACTATGAAATACCTTGGTGTGACTCTAACTAAGCAAATGAAGGACCTGTATGACAAGAACTTCAAACCTCTAAAGAGCAAAATTGTGGAAGATCTCAGAAAATGGAAAGATCTTCCATGCTCATGTATTGGAAGAATTAACATTGTAAATATGGCCATTTTATCAAAAGCAATCTACAGATTCAATGCAATCCCCATCAATATTCCAACCCAGTTCTTCATTGAGTTGGAAAGAGCAAAGTTCAATTTCATCTGGAATAACAAAAGACCAAGAATAGCGAAATCCATCCTCAAAAACAAGAAAACATCTGCAAGAATCACTATCCCTGACCCATCTTATGTTACAAGGCAATTGTGCTGAAAACTGCATGGTACTGGTACAGAAATAGGCATGTGGATTAATAGAATAGAATAGAAGATCCAGAAATGTGCCTTCACTTATATGGTAACTTGATTTTTGACAAAGGAGCTGTAAACATTCAATGGAAAAAGGACAGCCTCTTCAACAAATGGTGTTGGTCCAACTGGCACTCAGCATGCAGAAGAATGAAAATAGACCCTTTCTTATCGCCTTACACTCAAGGGTAAGTGGATCAATGATCTCCGCATTAAACCAGGGACACTGAAACTATTAGATGAGAAAGTATGGAAAACGTTAGAACTCATAATCACAGGAGAAAATTACCTGAACAGGACATCAATGGCTCATGCTCTAAGGTAAAAGATTGACAAATGGGACTTAATGAGATTGCAAAGTTTTTGTAAGGCTAAGGAAATTGTCAAGAAAACAAAATGGCAGCTAACAGAGTGAGAAAAGATTTTTACCAACCCCACACCAGATAGAGGCCTAATATCCATGGTATAGAAAGAACTCAAAAACTAGACACAAGAGAATCAATAACCCTATTAAAAATAGGATACAGAGTTAAACAAAGAGTTCTTAATTGAGAAATATCAAATGGCTGAGAAACATCTGAGTAAGTGCTCAACATCCTTAGCCATCAGGGAAATGCAAATCAAAACAACCCTGAGATTTCGCCTCACACCAGTCAGATTGGCCAAGATTCAAAACTCAGATGACAGCAGATGCTGGTGAGGATGTGTAGAAAGAGGAACACTTCTCCACTGTTGCTGGGGTTGTAAACTGATACAACATGCTGGAACTCAGTCTGCCAATTCCTCAGAAAATTGGACATAGTACTTCCTGAAGACCCAGCTATTCCACTTCTGTGCATATACCCCAGACACACTCCAAAATACAACAAAGATGCATGCACCACAGTGTTCATAGCAGTTCTATTTATAATAGCAAGAAACTGGAAAAAACACAGATGTCCTTCAGTAGATGAATGATTATAAAAATTGTGATACATTTATACAATTGAATACTACTCAGCTAACAGAGACAATGACTTAACCAAATTCTTAAGAAAATGGATGCATCTAGAGAATATCATCCTGAGTGAAATAATCCAGTCACAAAAGAAAAGACATAATATGCAGTCACTGATAATGGTACACTAACACCAGAAAGCTCTGTACACCCCAGAAACAAGTCTAAGACTGTGTGTAGTTCAAAAAAAAAAAAAAAAAAAAAAGAGGAAGTAATATAGTAACACTCAAAGATTGTCCTACTGTAAATGAAGAAATCGTGCCATGTGCTTGAAACTGTAATGGATAATTTAACACCTTGGGGACAGTAAAAAAAAAAAAAAAAAAAAAAAAAAAAAGAATCATCTTGTTGATGCTTAATCTTCACACATCAAGAAAATTTTGACTAATTCCAGGTTACATCCTGTTTTACATGTACTTTATGCTCATAGTACCTAGGAAGATCCTAATGCTCACTATCAAATGTTTAGAAAAACCAAGTACTGGCAAAAATGTATGTCTATACTTTTATGCAAAAATGCTTAAAATCTGTACATTAATCTTTGTTTTTTAAAATAAAGTTATTCAATTAAAGGAAAAAAAACTATTCAGATCTTAATAAACCATAAATATGAAAAAAAAAGTCCAGAGTCCCAACATTGGGTCCTCTGTTCCCACCCGGTGGCTTTGGGGCGCAGAACAGGGATCAGCCAATCTGCCATCTGGACCAGCAGTTCCCAAAGGTTTAAAGACTGGTTAGAAAGGGATCTGAGCAGCCAGGGAGCAGAGAGATCTCTGCAGAGTGCACACGGAAAGTGGGCCCCTGCCCTGCCTGATCCAGGAACCAGGAACCCAGCACTGAACACTCCAGAAACAACTCACAGACTGTGTGAAGTTCAAGAAAAATAAAGAATATGTTTTAATTAAAATAGAACTGTATCACATCCCCCTTTCCTCCCTACAGCCCCGCTCAGTTTCTCTCCTATCCCCTCAAATTAATAGCCTCTTTCCCTATATTATTTCTACATATATACATATGTGTATGTATATATACCCACAAATACTTAATTACAACCTTAAAACTTGTATTCGTATACTTTTATGCAAAAATGCTGAATATTTGTACATTTATCTTTGTTTTTTTTAAATAGTGTTTTTCAATATTTCAAAAAAAAAGAAAATGGATGCATTTAGAGAATATCATCCTGAGTGAGATAACCCAGTCACAAAAGAACAAACATAATATACAGTTACTGATAATTGGATACTAACCACAGAAAGCTGTGAACACCCCAGAATCAACTAACAGACTATATAAAGTTCAAGAAAAGAAAAAAAAAAGAAAATGAAAAACCATTACACTTAATTCTCACAAACCAAGAAAACTTTGACTAAATCCAGGTTACATCCTGTTTTACATGTACTTTATGCTCATTGTAACTAGTAAGACCTTAATGCACAGTATAAAACCTGTAAATAAAAATAAACAAGCACTGACAAAAATGTATTTGTATACCTCTATGCAAAAATGCTTAAAATTTGTACATTAAAAAAAGAAAATTATTATGATTTAAAAAAAAATAGGTCCCAATGATTTCCTGGCCTTAAATTTTTTCTTTGTGTCTTGTTGCTCACAAATTATTTCATGAAATTCTGAAGAAAAGATACACAGGTAATAAAATTAGAGCATAAATTTATTTAATAGTTATATTTAAACTATTATTTAATAGTTCAGAAACACATTTTCTAATCTATTCATAAAGTATGTGAAAAAAGATTTTATTCAAGCAATTTTATGCAACACTTCGATTACAAAGAAGTTCTGAATGTCTGAAGTTATGCAGCATATATATCTATTGCATTGATTTCTTGTTTGTTTCAGATGTCTGTTACTAATCAAGTCAGTGACAATGGCTATAATTTCAGTGGCACAAAAGTGTCTGAAAGTTTAAAACAAAATTTAGAATTTATTATTTTAATATACAAATTATTAAATCTCTCACTGATATATATATATATATATATATATATATATATATAATTTAAGACACAAAGCTATTATAATTTCACTAAAATATCAATGATTTTTTACATTTCAATAAAACTGTATTTAGATGTATTTTACTCTTAGGACTGTGTTTTATAGATTAATTACTTAACTGAATAAAAACTATGAGTTACTGGATTCTAAACCTTTTACATGTAAGAAACTAATTGTCCTTTCCTATTTCTACAATTTTGCTTAAGGAATAATGAATTAGATGCAAGCTAAAATGTCTTCATGGTCTAGCCATCAATTAAGCACTCAAGAAATAATAATGAAATGAGTCCTAATTTTTTTCCTTTTTTTTCAGAAATAGACTAACTGTTGAAAAAATTCAGATAATGAAAATGATTTACCTTCTAAGTCATTGTATCTTCAAGAAGAATAAAAGGCTTCTAATAAGAAAAAAATTCTATATAGAGTTATCTAAATAATCATATTATAAATTGTTTATATATGTGCTTTTTATATATTGGCAGAGTAAAATTTGTGCTTTCGATTAAGCATATTTGAATGTATAAGTTAATGAGTGACAGTATTTCAAAGGGAATAGATTCGAAAACTAACAAAATGCTCACCTCAGATTTAGTATATGATGTGAAGTTTGTATTCTATAAAATAAAGGTTACAAACACACTTAAGCACTTTAAATGAGAAAATTCTGGTGATGGATTGAAAATTGAGAGCTATATTGTTGAAGAAATAATTATAAGGTACATACAAATATTCAATATGCTTCTCAATTGATTTATTCTCATTTTTATTATTTATATAGCTTGCAACTTCTTCAACCAACTCATTCTCTATGTTAGAAAATTGATTTTTTTTCTTTCCAGAATTGTATTTAATTACAACTGTTTTTATTTTGTTAGACTTTAGAATATGCATTTTGAAATATTCTTTAACATTTTGTATTTCTAATATAATTTTAAATAATTCATTGAGATGACTTTTTCTCAATTTGATTGTATTAAGGCTAAACTATTTTCTGATTGATATTGGCAATTCAAATTTCATTGTTATGTAAAATAGTTTTAAAGCCAAAGTCTATGAATCTGTCAGCTAATAGAGGATTATTTAAGCTTTTTCAAACACAAAATTCAAAATTCATTTTGAATAGACTCAAAGATATCATAAATATTTATAATTAAATTCTTAATAAAATTACTTAACTTGCCAAATAAACAGTTTATTGAATAAATGGGTCTTATCATGAAGGCCCAGGTGAATTGAGCTGAGTTTCATTCCTATGACTACGTTTATAAAAGGGAGAAAAATATTTCCCATAATTTTTTTCCTGGTCTCCACTGCATGGCAGGCTGTGCACATTCATGTGCACTCATCCTCATTTTCTCTTCCTCTCTCGGCCTCTGTCTCACTTTGTCTCTCTGTCACTGTCTTTCTCTCTTCCTCACACACACAACAAACCAAATAAAAGATAAATAAATCAACACATAACTAGAAGAAAAAGTGTAAGATTTACCACGATGCCAGATAGTAAAACTTATTTCTACTTTTTAATGCAGCTATCTGAAGTTCATTCTTTCCAGTAAGAAGTGGAAACGTTCAGAATATTCATATCACTTTATTAACTCAGACTAGCATTTGTCAAGCATGCATGGAAACTCTAGGTCCTTTATTCTTGTATTTTATTAATAAAGAAAGTATTAGACCCCTTGAGTAAATTTGTTTACCTCAGAAACTGTCTCATATTGTCTCAAGCAGTCTACAAATTCCTTGGCATTTTTAAAAGATCTATTGTGTAATTGTTCAAGAAGTTTAAGCTATGTCAGATAGTATACACTGCAATATTTGTTATGGTTTATAGTGAAAATATCAAACCACTGTATTCAGAAACAAATTAAAACAATGAATGCATACAGAACTAAGATTAACCATCAAAACTTAATTATAATTTCATTTTTATTTTAAAACATGAAGATAAAATTTAGCAAAGTGAGATAAACTATGTATACTTGATCTTCAGGAACACACAAAATGTTGATTTTATTTCTCTTAATCTTTTTTCTTATAAGCTAAATATAAACGATATCCAAAATCCTATTCAATAAACAATAAACAAAGCTGTCTTGCATTCTTGTACGATAATTCAAAACAAAATGAGTTATGTGCTGGCATTTCACATACATGTGTGATAGCTAAACTCTGCACCATATATGTTCATGTTTATTCTCATTTTCATTGTGTTTCTGTCTAGGTTATTTATTTATTTATTTTTAGTGTGGAGTAGAGTTTATTTAGGGCATAGGCAAGAGAGCTGAGAGGGTAGTAGAGACAAAGGAAGGCAGATGAAGGGTGCAGAGAAGAGAATTAGAGAAGTAGAGACCATCCATGAGCAAGAGAAAAGAGAGGGGGGATGGAATTAGGGACAGAGCATGTTCAGGAGATCAAGAGCAAGAGAGCTATGCTATTTTTTTTAAGAAGAGAAGAATTTTGAATATTTCTTTACTTTGACCAGTTTGATGAATGAGTCATATGAGAACAACAATATGTAATATATCATTTTTGTATTTTTATTAACTAATCAATGTGAAAAAAAATTCTCATCAGGACACAGTATTTGTGACAGCCATTATGTTTCCACAAATTAAAATTATTTTAGCTAAGGACAATATTTTTGTAATGATTGAAAAAATTGTTGTGGTTCTTTAAAGTAACTTTATGTCAAAAATATATTACTACACATGTCAAAATTATAATGAAAATCAGAAAAGAGCATTGTACATATATAAGCAGGAGAAATATACACTTTTGGAATTTTTTATATTTGTATTTAAAATGAAAAAAATGAGAAGAAATATTTACATATGTAGGTATAAACACAAAAACATCATTACCAGAGATCTGTCTTTTTTCTTATTTTTATTGGATAGTCTCTGTATTTACTTTTTAAATTTTATCCCCTTTACCCCGTCCCAGACCCCCCTCCCCTTGCGTCCACGAGAGTGCTCCTACTCCCAACCATTCACTCCTACCTCAGTGCCTTGGCATTCCCCTACACTGGGGAAACCAAACTTCACAGGACCAAAGGGTTCTACTATCAATGCCAGAAAATTTAGCCTCTGCTATATATGCAACTGGAGCCATGTGTGCTAATTGGTTGGTGTTTCAGTCCCTGGGAGCTTTGGAGGGTTTGGTCGTTTGATATTGCTTTTCCCCCATAGGGTTGCAAACTTTTTCAGCTCCATCAGTCCTTTCTTTAGCTCTTCCATTGTTGTCCCCATGTTCAGTCCAATAGTTAGCTGCAAGCATCCTCATCTGTATCAGCATGGCTCTGGCAGAGTCTCTGAGGAGGCATCCATATTAGGCTCCTGCCAGTAATCACTTCTACAGTTAATTCATCTTTTACATTTCTTGGGCAAAACATTTTATTTTCTCGTAGTCACCGATTGCACTGGTAGCAAGCCTTTTGTGACTCGAATCACTACTGGATCTTCATTTGCATTAGCTCATTACATTATTATGGGTTTTATATTTGGATATAAGGTGACTATATTGAATTATATAGTCTTGGTTCATTTAATACACAAAACAATGAATCTGCCAAAGCCAAGATACTCTACATTTAATCTTCTGTAACATACTTTACAGTGTCGTAGTCTTCAATATCAATTGATTTCAGCAGTGATCTTCTCTACTTCTTGCAATCTCAGTAAACTGTTGAGATGCCACAGGAAAGTTTCAAATAGTGTGCTTAATAAAAGCACTTTAAGCATATTGATGCTAACTTTGTATAGTCCTGAGAGTTTCAGCTGCTTTATGGAGAGAACGAGCCTCTTGTCAGTCACACAAATGCTATCAGGCTTTTAAGGCTTTCTATAAAAACAATGCTACTTCTTTTATTTTAAAATCTATCAGCATAAGAAAGTCAGACAAGTGCCCCCTGTGAAAAACATAATTCCTAGTACATAGAGAAAGTCAAATTTATTCTATTTAGGGTAAAGCTTTATTTCTTCTAAAACTCACATAAAGGTTTTCAAAATAATTATGTCTAATCTCGTTTTTTTGCTGTCATTTAGAATAGTGGTGTATGCATTCTTTTTACCTAGAATGTTAACATTAGTATTGTAAAAAACAACACATTATATGTTCATGCCTTTACAATGCTTCACAGAAATTCAAGATCCTTTAAGCGCTGTAATCGCATTTATTCCAAAGACTTATTGCAGTGTAATGGTAGTATAAAGATTAACTCTACAAAGCACAACTGAAAGAAAAGAGAAAATTTCTATCCAGTGATAATAAAGAAGCTGAATTTCTGGAAGTTCATCCTCAATAGAAATATACTTTTATTTTTCTAAGATTAATTATGTTTTCATATAATGATGATAACTCAAATGTATCAGAGTCCCGTTGTCAACCAATAATTCAGAATCTGAGTACAGAATATTGTAACATAAACAATACATAATGAAAACCCTTATTTTGTAGTTAGTCAGGAGAAACAATAAATCCAGAGTCAGCACTGGCCATAGTGTAGGTTGGTTACTCATTACAACTAACAATCATATTCAGACTGCAACTCTGCTCTGGAATTATTCTTAAAACAATTTGAGTGGTTGAATTAATTTTATTTTCAAATGAGAATAACAAGATAAAATAGTATTTTCTTAACTTTGAGATTATAATACAGTTACAATGTTTTCCTTTTCCTTTCATGCTTAAAAATTTTCACATACCAATCCTTCAAATTCATGGTGTCTTTTAATTTCATGCAAATATGTATGCATGTATATTCATAAATATATTTTGATTGGTTGGAAAAGTGTTACCAAGACAAGCTTAAAAAGAGGGAAACTTCTCCATCTGGGCCTAGAGCCACAGGCAGGTCAAGCACACTGACATCAGGACTTTCAGCCTGCCCACAGAAAACTGACTACCCAGGGGAGACAGAGGAGCATTCTCCCCATTGAACCCAAGGGTGAGCCCAAGCTCTCTTTCTACTGATTTTCTAGAGAAGAACTCTCGCGGTGCAAGGATCCCAGTGCAGTATGGGATCATACTGGTCTGGCCTTGATCTTGGCCCAGAGCTATAGACAGATCAGGCACAATGGTATCAGGACTGGTGGCCTGACTGCAGAGAACTGAGCACCCAGGGAAGACACAGGAGTGCTCTCCCTAAGGAGCCCACAGTCCTCTATTTGTACCCAGAGCTAGTGCCTGCCCATTTGAATCAGAATTCACAAACTGCCCATAGAGAGCTGAACACCAATCAGGACTGGTGGCTAGCTGCTGTTTGCTGGGCACCTGAAAGAGCCGTAGGAGAGCTCTCACTCCTGAGTGCAGGGGTAAGTTCACATTCTCTCCTCAATGTCTATCCAGGGAGAGTGCACCAAGAACTTTCAGGGTACAGGGGCTAATGCTAGCTCAAAACAGACACTTTCAGCGCAAAGATAGAGCTGGCACAAGTTCATAGGACTGTGCACTGCCTTTGGAACTCACAGCTTATCCAGAGAGAAGAACACACAGGAACAATCTTTCTCTAGAGACCCACAGGAGAGACAAGCTCCAGTAAGAAACAACAAACCACCTAGTATCACAAATAACAAGATGGCAAGAGGCAAGCACTATGATCATAGAAATGGTAACTAAGACAACCTGGCACCATTAGAACCCAGTTCTCCCAACACAGACAAATAGAAAAACAAGATTCAGACTTAAAATCATACTTCATAATGAAAAATTATGAAGCACACACAAACAATTTGAAGCCCTTAAAGCGGAAACAAAGAAATCACACAAAGAGCTAAAGAAAATCACAAATAAACAAGTGAAAGAACTGAAGACAGAAATAGAAAAAATGAAGAAATCACAAAAAAAGACAACACTGAAGATGGAGAATTTAACACATTCTCTCATGACCATTGATGCAAAAATACTCAATAAAACTCTTGCAAACTGAATCCAAGAACACATCAAAATGATCATTCAACATGATCAAGTAGGCTTCATCCCAGAAATGCAAGGATGGTTCAATATACAAAAATCCATCAATGTCATCAACTATATTAAAAAACTCAAGGGGGGAAAAAAAACAAAACGAAACTCATGACCATCTCTCTAGATGCTGAGAAAGCATTTGACAAAATTCAACACACGATGTTCAAAGTTTTGAAAAAGAAATCAGGAATTCCAGGATCATACTTAACATACTAAAAGCAATATATAGCAAACAAGTAGCAAACATCAGAGTAAGTGGTAAGAAACTTGAAGCAATCCCATTAAAATCAGGTACTAGACAAGGCTGCCCCCTGTTTTCTTACTTATTCAATATAGTACTTGAATTACTATTATCTAGAGCCATCAGAGAGCAAAAAAAAAGAGGTTATAGGGATACAAATTGGAAAGGAAGAAGTCAAACTATCACTATTTGCATATAATATGATAATATTCTTTAGTGACCACAAAATTCCACCAGAGAACCTTTAAATCTAATTTTAAAAAATGTCAGCAAAGTGGCTAGATATATTGAATCAAACAAATGAGTAGCCTTTCTCTTCAGACATGCTGAGAAAGAAATTAGCGAATTCACACCTTTCACAATAGTTACAAAGAATATAAAATATCATGGCATGACTCTAACCAAGAAAGTGAAGGATTTGTATTACAAGAAATGTAATTCCCTGAAGAAGGTAATTGAAGAAGTCCTCAGAAGATGAAAAGATCTCCCATGAACATGGATTGGAAGGATCAACATAATAAAATTGCCATCTTGTCTAAGGCAATCTACAAATTCAATGCAATCCCGATCAAATTTCCAACTCAATTTTCCATAAAGTTAGAAAGAACAACTTTCAAATTCATTTGGCATATAAAAATACTCAGGATAGCAAAAACATTCCGAACAATAAAAAAAAATCTCCCCTTACATCAAGCTGTATTACAGAATAATTTTGATAAAAACCACAAGGTATTGGTTCAGAGACAGGAAGGTAGATCAATGAAATAAAATCAAAGACTCAGAAATGAACACACACATCTATGTTCATTTGATCTTTGACAAAGGAGATAAAAATATTCAAATGAAAAAGGACAGCTTCTTCAACAAATAGTGTTGTTTCAACTGGCAGTCAGTATGCAGAAGAACTCAAATCGAACCTTTCTTATCTTCTTGTACAAAGCTCAAATCTTAGTGGTTCAAAGACCTCCACATAAAACGAAGTTACAAGAAAACTAATAGAACAGAAAGTGGGGATGAGCTTAGAACACATAAGCACAGGGGAAATTTTCCTGAACAGAATACCAATGGTTTATGTTCTAAGATCAAGAATCACCAAATGGGAGCTCATGTAATTGCAAAGCTTCTGTAACGCCAAAGAAACTTTCAAAAGGACAAAAAAGCAACCAACAGATTGGAAAAAAGATCTTTACCAATCCTACATCTGATATAGGGATAGTATCCAATATATTCAAAGAACTTAGGAAGTTAGACTTCAGCGAATCAAATAATCCTTTTAAAAAAATGGGTACAGTGTTAAACAAAGAATTCTCAATTGAGAAATATTGAATGGCTGAGAAGCAACTAAAGAAATGCTTAATATCCCTAAATATCATGGAAGTGCAAATCAAAACACCCCTGAGATTTCAACTCACACCAGTCAATAGGGCTAAGATCAAAACTCAGGTGACAGTAGATGCTGGAATGAATGTGGAGAAAGAGGAACACTCCTCCACTCCTAGGAAGACTGTAAACTTATAATACCACTCTAGAAAGTAGCTGGGCAGTTCCTCAGACATAGTACTACCTAAGGACCCAGCTATACCTCTCTTGGGCATATATCTAAAAGAAGCCACAACAGGGGATCTACCCCATATGCAGCCACTAAATCTAAGCACTATTGTTGATGCCAAATAGTGCTTGATGTCAAAGACCTTATATGGATGTCACCTCAGAGGTTCTACTAGAACCATATTGATACAGAGAAGGATGCTTGCAGCTATCCATCAGACTGAACACAAGGAACCCAATGAAGGAGCTAGAGAAAGGACTTAAGGAGCAGAAAGGCTCTGCAGCCCCATGGGAAAAACAAAATTATCAACTATCCAAACCTACCACAGTTCCCGGGGGCTAAAACAGCAAAGAATGTGTTCGTACAGAAAGACCCATGGGCCTTGGAACATATGCAGCAGAGGATAGCATGTTTGGTCATCAATGGGAGGAGAGGCCTTTGGTCCAGTGAAGGCTCGTTTACTCAGTGTAGGGGAACAGCAAGGTTCTGAGGTGGGAGAGGGTGGTTGAGAGAGCGAACACCTTCATTGAGGCAATGGTTGCAGAAGGGGAGATGGGATTTTGGGAAAAAGATAACATCTGAAATGTAAATGCTGAGGATTTCCAATAAATACAATTATAATATTAAAAAAAGAGAAAAACCATATCCAGTACTAAAAAACCTATGAAACTAAGCAGTGGTTGTGAAATCAGAGTTGGAGGAGAATTTACAACCACTCACTTACTAAACCAGAATAATACCTAACAACGGTTTATGATCATTTGTCCTTATATCCAAACTTTCTCAATCTCTTCACTCCTCACAAGAAAACTTCTCTTTGCAACAGAGAACATTAAAGAAAACCGTAACCCATCAACGCTGCAGAATTTGGGAGTTGTCTCAGTGGCTATATGTTCAAAACATTCAATACCTAAGGAACATAATACTATACTGAATATTGATTTATTTGATTTTCTCCCTAGAAACAATCCTCAAATTCCTTATACAAAGTAACTAAATAAACAAGTTTGCCTTTTCATAGATTTTCCTACATAAATGCAAAATAGCCATTAATGATTAAGTACAATTCATTTTGTTGTCATATAGTACTCGCAAAGATCAAAAAACCTTAACTTTTGAAGTATTATCTTGTTATGTTTCAGCCCAATGTAAACAACAAAGTTTATATCAGCCTCTATCCTTTCTAGATAGTTTTAGTCAAGTTCTTTACATTCATGCTTTTTAGGCACCAGTACCTGGAATATTAAAAACATTATCTTTATGTGCGTGTGTGTATTTAAAAAGTAAGCTTTTATGTTTTTATTCATTTAATATGTTTTATTACTTTTAGCTTTTTATAATCCATTCATTACCCCCATCCACTCTGCTCTCCTGGACTTCCTCATCCCAATCCTTTCCTCCCCTGTCTCCAACAGGATATCCCAACACCATCCCTCTCTCCCCCATTCACACCCCATCAGGACTCCCTTAACCTGAGGCCTCATGTCTGTCAAGGGTTAGGTGCTAACACTTATCTTCTCTCACTGAGGCCAGACCAGGCAGTCCTCTGTTGTATACGTGTCCAAGGCCTTGGATGAGATAGTGTATGCCGCCTGGTTGGTGGCTTAGTGTCTGAGATCTCAGGGGTCCAGGTTAGTTGAGACTGCTGGTCTTAGGATGGGGTTCCTTCTTTTTCAGCTTCCTCTAGCCTTTCCCTAATGCAACCACAGTGATTACCAACATCAATCAATTGATTGGGTGTTAGTATCTGCTTCTTTCTCAGTCAGCTGCCATGCTAGGAGCCTGTCTATAAGCACACTATAGCATTAGTAATAGTATCAGGCCCTTAAGCCTCCCTTTGAGATGTATCCCAAGTTGAGTTGGGCTAGTCACTGGACTGCCTTTCTTCCCTTAGCCTCTTCTCTGTTTTTGTCCCTGAAGATTTTTTTTTTTTTTTTTTTTTGGACAGGACCATTTCTTACTTAGTGTTTTTGAAAATGTGATCAAACCCCATCCCTTTACTTGATGCTCTCTTTTTCTACTAGGGATGGACTCTACACATTACCTATCTCCACAGTTGGACATTTCATCTAAGGTCCCTTGGAGATCTGAGAGTTTCTCATCTCCGAGTTCTCTTGCCCATTCTAGAGGGTCCCTCCCATCTCTCCTACACCCACTTAGAGGTTGCATATTTCCATTCTTTCTGCTGGTCTTCGGGGCTTCCCTCCTGCTCCCCTACACAATATCTGATCATGTTTTTCTTTTCCCCTCTACCTTCGCTTTCTTACCCAGGTCCTTTGCTCCCTCTGTCTTCTGTGACTGCTTTCTTCTCTCTCTAAGTTGGATTGAAGCATCCTCACTTGGAATCTTTGGCTTGGTAACCTTCTTGAGTTTTGTGAATTGTTTTCTGAGTATTTTGTAATTGTTCGCTAGTATCCACCTATTAGCTAGGACATACCATGCATGTCATTTTGGGTCTGAGTTAACTCACTCAGGATATTTTATTAGTTTTATTTATTTGCCTGCAAAACTCATAATGTCATTGTTCTTATTAGCTGAATCCTATTTCATTGTGTAAATGAATCACATTTTCAACACCCATCCATCATGGTACATCTGGGTTGTTTCCAGATTTTGAATATCACAGATAAGACCACTAGAAACAAAGTGGAACACTTACCCCTCTGAATAACAAAGAATTGGTTTACAACCTCTTGCAATGTGCTCTGAGTAGAAGAAAGTCTGGTTACTATCTAAGAGTAATTAACTGGTGTCACATGGGAGACTGGCCAAGTTCTCATTGCAGTATTGGCTATCAGAAATGACCTAATGGCAGTTTCAGTATAAAAGAGCTTAATAATCAGTTATAAGTTTAGGAATTCTTATAGGATCATCCTTAAGACTTAAGTTATTTATTATATGTCTATATAGTATCACTACAAGACAGTACATCTCCAGAGATCTGCAGAGATCTGCTCTAAAGGGGTGTGCTGTAACTTAATGATTGTTATATGTGCTTAATAATAATGGGAAAGCATATTAATAGAAGGGGTTTTTCCTAAATGAATCCTTCACAGCCTTGCTGAATAATGGCGAACCAGTTGTAGACTGTATAATAATCTGAGGCTGGCCATCTAGGATGATCACCTGCTAGTTATTAGCTTGTTCCATTATGGCTGCCAACAATTAAGCAAGGCTAATTTAAATTTAACTAAGATGAGCTGTTTTTAGGAATTAATGAAGATAACCTATTTTAAATATTTAAATCTAAACTAAAATTGCCTTTATATATATTCTCTACCCTATACTATCTGAGGTTAAAAAAGAAATATAATGGGCAAATAATCCACGTTTATTTTTCACAAGAAATGATAAATCATATGAATGTAACTAGATCAGTACAGTACACTTAATTGTAGCTTAGCAATAAATTACATGGTGTTAAATTCATGTAAAAACTGTCTTTGATTGCTTGTAATTAATAGGAGGCAATGCTTAGAGATTAGCTTGCCAATTTCTTGGCAGAAGGAAAAGTACAGGCTCACTAGAAGCCTATTCTGGCATCAAATTTTCTAGAACTTCCTGTATTTTTGACTTTACTAATTGTTATCAGAATCTTTTTGTGACAGTATTTACAAATAGCAAAGGAAATCTGTGTGTGCATATATGTTTCTAATGCTAAATTCGTGTGTATTTTTAAGGCATGTGGAATACCGCTTATATAGTCAATAGAATATCCATCTGTTTACAAACATCAAGCTCACAAATATCAAGATATGTCTTCTCCTGAGTTGATGGGAATATATATGTGTTCACATGGACATGAGATACTACAAAGAGACACAGAACGAATTGCACTCAAGTCCATCTGAATAGAACAGTTGAATTGACTGACTTATAGGCAGGTAATGCTGTGATTCAAAGGCAGCTGGAGAATGAAAAGTCTACCCCAACATGGAAAGTGACTCAAAAAACTGCTTCTCTATAGTTTCCTGAATGACTTGCAGGAAAGTGGATCTGCCACGTGCAGAATCTCCCAGAGTTGTTCATTCCTAAGAAAACAATTCTTGCATGGCAAGGTTATCTTATATGAAAAGAATCTGTTGAATCTTTTAAGTTTCAGGAACTTCCATATTCCTGTGATTTCCTTACTTCCTCAGTCTTAGAAACATTTCATCTCTCGCTCTCTTTCTCTCTCTCTCTCTCTCTCTCTCTCTCTCTCTCTCTCTCTCTCTCTCTCTCTCTCTCTCTCTCTCTCTCACACAGAGGAACTACTTTCATTCAGTAACAATCTCTTAATTTGAAGGTTTAAAGATTATTTTGTGTGAGTAGCTTTGTTGTGTCTTCAAAAATGTTTTATTTTTATTCAATTCACTCTCTCTTACCAAAGAAATGAGGCAGAATATTAATATCAATTTAATATCTTATATTTAATTTCATTAAATTAAAAATGTTGGACAGAATATAAAACAACTATTAGAGGAAACTAAAAATAAAGAAGACTAAAAAAAAAATAAATCTCCTCTGAAAACAAATATTTAAAATCATCATATAGAAGTTATTTTGTCTTACTTCTTAAAGCATTGAAAAAAATTCTTTTTATAAGAGTGTTTATAAAATCATCAATTCACATTGTATGTTAAAACTGAAACTCACAGTGTAGCTCAGCTTTCTTCAAACTTGCTCTTCCCCTACCTTGATTTTTGGAATTATATATATGCACCACCATGACAATATTCATTGTCCCTGATACAATACAAATTATACAAGCTTAACAAGACTTAGATACAGAGGACAACCTCTTTATAATGATGGTCTTGCTTTATAAATGAGAAAATAGTAATGAGACAGAGAGGTGTTATGGTCCCAAATCTATAGAGAACAGAAATATGTTTTATAAAAATGTGTGAGCTCTTTCTTTTGCAGCCTGCCATTTCACGTATAGTACACATTGTCCATTCCACATAGTGTGGTCCCCTTGTCTCACCACTTATTATCAATCTCTGATGCTGTTTTCCTTAGTAAGTACTACGAAAAGGGTTTTAAGGCTCTTTGTGAGAGCCTACAATTCATTTTATAGGTCCTGGAAGGAACTGAGTCAGTGACTGAGAGGGAAATGACCAGCAGTAGCAGCCATGGGAAAGGTTAGAAATTAACTTAGTTGGCAGTTTCTCTGACTGTTATGAGGAGTGAATTCTACTTCCTGTGGATTCCTAAATAGATTTCAAAGTTACAAACTCATGACCGGTGATTTATGGCCCCTAATGCTGACTCACTGTTATTAGTGGCTTACTACTGTGCAAAATGGAAAGCTTGAAGTCTACTTAGGTCTGGTGGATTACTCAATTTCTATAGATTATTCATTTCATCAATAGAGTTCACTGCTAGATGGAAACTGAAGTTGGTCATACAAGTCAGAAGAGCTTCTGATTGCCACTATCATGTCTCTCTGTCTTGTTAATTCGGTAATCTACTTGAGTTTTCCTTTCAAAAAACAAAAGACTGATTAGCAATAGAAAGCTCAAGAAATCAAACCAAGAGCTTCATAAGAATATATAACCAACAGATGAGAAAAGTAAGAAGAAAGAATATCAAGTTTAAATACAATTCTCAAGACTTGATGTTTTCAGATATCAATGGAAAAGCAAAGACAAATGATCACAATAGTCTAATTCGCTAAAAATGATAGTTTTGTGATATCAAACTATAAAATATATGAAATAAAGGAGGGGGCTGACATGAAGATACAGACACAGAAAACATGTTTAATATAATCATAGTAGTAAAGAAGTAGAAGTTGATGTTTGTGGTGGTAATCTTGAGTTTCCATTTCCCTAGACAAGTAACATTTGAGAAAGTTTGTTATAGTATTTGCTAAACTACAGCTTAAAGTTAAAAAAAATCTATTACTTATTCTTTTTTTAAGGGTTATTTTGTTTTGTTTTCTTTTAACTATGAGGAAACTTACTATTAGAATTTTTAGCAATTATGGTAGCTAATAAAAACAACAATGTATCTATACTTATTAAAATAGCTGAGGTGTGAGTTATTTTAAAATATTTATGTTAAATGTAGCTAACAACTGTCTTGTGAAAGTTGTGATTGGCAGCCTCAATTCATAATGGAAATGTAATTGCCAGAGTGCTCTTCACATGGAACATCCTACATGCTTAATTTTTCCTATTATTTTTCTTAGTTATATCAAGAATATAACCATATGACATTAACTTTTTAAAAGATATACAAACTGACAAAGAAGTTTATCATTCAGGTAAACACAACATGATGAATAGTTTATTAATATTTTTCTTCAATATATACATCCAACATATATCTACAGAAAAAGAACTGAAACATTAATATTTAATTTTATTTTTACATAAATACAACACATGCTCAGGAGGATATACCATTTAGTTTTGTTATGGAATGTAATACTTAATGCTATCCTATATTGCCATAGTGTGTTTATTCTAATAAAATATGCATCTTCATTTGGTAAGTTCCTTTTTTTTCAATTTTACTGGATATTCTCTGTATTTACATTTCAAATGTTATACAGTTCCTCCGCACTCTGCTCTTTGCTCCCTTTAACTTGCTTCCATGAATGTGCTCTCTCTCTCTCTCTCTCTCTCTCTCTCTCTCTCTCTCTCTCTCTCTCTCTCTCTCTCTCTCTCTCTCTCTCTCCCTCCCTCCCTCCCTCCCTCTCTCCCTCCCTCCCTCCCTCTCTCCCTCCCTCTCTCCCTCCCCGCCCTCTCTCAGTCAACTTCTCTACCTCAGTACCTTGGCTGGCTGATGATGTTGTTCTTCCCATGAGGTTGCAAACCTTTCAGCTCTTTCAGTCGTTTTTCTAGCTCTTTCATTGGGGTCCCCATGTCCAGTCAGATATTTAGCTGCAAGCATACTCATTTGTATGTATATGAATCTGGTAGAGCCTCTGAGGAGATATCCTTATCTGATCCCTGCCAGTAAACTTTTCTTGGAGTCAGCAATGGTGCCTGGGTTTGGTGGCTACATTTGGGGCTAGTCTTGATGTGAGGCAGCCTCTGTAGATCTTTTCTTCAATCCTGGTTCCTCTATTTGACCTTGTATTTACCCCCCTTGTTTTGTTCTCCTTTCTAAGAAGGACTGAGGCATCTAGATTCTGGTCTCCTTCCCCCTTTTTTTGAGCATCATAAGTTTTGTGTATGGTTTCTTGGGTATTCCGAGCTTTTTTTTGGGGGGGGGGTGGTTAGTATCCATTTATAAGTGAGTAGATATTATGAGTGCTCTTTTGTGACTTGGATACATCACTCATGATGATAGCTTCAAGTTTCATTCATTTGCCTAGGAATTTCATGAACTCATTGTTTTTAATAGCTGAGTACTACTCCATATGTACCGCAATTTCTGTACTCATTCCTCTGTTGAAGTACATCTGGATTCTTTCCAGCTTCTGGCTATTATAAATAAGGCTGCTATAAACATTGTTGAGCATGTATCTTTGTTAGATGTTAGAGCTATTTTTGAGTATAAGCCCACAAGTGGAATAACTGGATCTTCAGGTAGTACTATGTCCAATTTTCTGAGGAAATGCCAGGATGATTTCCAGAGTGCTTGTATCAGTTTACAACCCCACCAACGATAGAGGAGTGTTCTTTCTCTACATCCTGTCACCTGAGTTTTAAATCTTAGTCATTCTGACTGGTGTGAGGTGGAACCTTAGTGTTTTTTTTTTTTGTTTGTTTGTTTTTTTTTTTGATTTGCTTTTCCCGGATGACTGGGGATGTTGAACATTTCTTTAGGTGCTTCTCTATCATTCCAGACTATTTGGGGTTCTGTAGGTTTCTTGTAAGTTCATGGTCATCTCTCTTTTAGATCAGAGAAGTTTCCTTCTATAATTTTGTTTAAGATATTCACTGGTCCTTTTGGTTGAGATTCTTTGCTCTCTTCTACACCTGTTATTCTTAGGTTTGGTTTTGTCATTGTGTCCTGGATATCATGGATGGTTTTGGTTATAATCTCTTTGATTTTTGCATTTTCTCTGACTGTTGTGTCAATGATTTCTATGGTATTTTCTGCTCCTGAGATTCTCTTCTCCATCTCTTCTTCTCTGTTGGTGATGTTTGCATCTATGACTCCAGATGCCTTTCCTAGGTTTTCCAAATTCAGAATTGTATTTTTTTGTGTGTGTGTTTTCTTCATTGTTTTTATTTCTGTTTTCAGTTCCTTCTCCTGGTTGTTTGTTCTTTTCTTTAACTCTTTAAGTAATTTTTTTGTGTTTCCTCTTTAAGAGCTTCAACTTGTTTCCGTGTATTCTTTTGATTTTCCTATACTTCTATAAGTGTGTTATTTAGGTGCTCCTTAAAGATCTCTATTATTATTCTGAAGTATGATTTTAAATATAAATCTTTTTTTTTTCTGGTTATTTGAGATATCTACTATTTGCAGTGTTCAGAGAACTGGGTTTTAATGTTGCCAGGTTGTCTTGGCTCCTGTTTCTTAGAGTCTTGTGTTTGCCTCTTGCCATCTTGTTATAGGTGATGCCATGTGATCCTGTTGTCTCTTACTGGCATTTGTCTCTCTTGTGTTTTTGTGGGCCCATGGTCTCCTGAGGGAGATTATTCCTGGGTATTCTATCTGTGTAGACTGTGATTTCTGATAGCAGAGCCCAGTCATGATTCAGCTGGGCTGGTTCTTGACTTGTTTTGGAAGTGTGCACTCCTGAGCCATACTACTGCCTGGGCTGTGAGAGTTCTAGGCTGCATCTCCAGGGGTTCACAGTGGGCAGAAGAAGTTGACTCACTTAGGATGTACTCCTGAAGCTCTTCCAAGCTCCCAGAAACCTGTGGGAGGGTGGGCCACAGGTCTTGATGAATCATGGCCTGGTCTCATTTGGTAACTTCTCAAAAAAAATGAAATCAAATAATTTCATTTGTTTTTGCATTGGTTTATTGTATTTCTTTCAATTTTGCAGCAAACAAACAGTAAGGTCTATATTTACGTAACGTTTTGAAACTAAAGTATAGTGATCAAATTTTAAAAATCAAGTAATCAATTCATCTACATTAAACTAATATTTCAAGTTGATTTCCATTCAGTTAATCATATGATAGAAGTGCCGGAGGCAGGAACTGCCTGGAAAACTAGAATATGAATGGCTATCAATGGGCATTAATAAAAATATGTCTTCAAATTTCTGAAATAGCTTTTGTAAATGATTCAATGATTTTTAATCATCCACACACATGCTGCATTTGATTATGCTGACAATAAGATGAAGAACAATTACTGGAAATTCTATATTGCAAGCACTTCTCATTTTTATTGAAATTTCGTCTGGCCAAATAACCATAACAATAAATTTTCTTTATTTTATTTAATTTGTAGGAAATACACTTGCTTAACTATAGTGTTTAGGGAATAAAGATTTTTAAATTCTTCCATTTTAAAATGAGTTTTTTATGGATGAATTTATTTTTGAATATTATACTTAATTTCAGATTTAATATTACATCATTTTCATATTAAATATTAAAAAGTAGACACTAAAGCCATTTAACACTTTAATTCTCTTATTATTCATCTTAAAATGAAGCATATGAAATTTATTCCCTATGTCTTCATTCTGTTCTGTGACAGGACCTTGTTTTGTCTAAGTTGGTGTGTGACTGATGTTTGTCTGCCTTCATCTTCTGAATGCTAGATTCACAAATATTCATTGCTACACCTTGATTCTTCCATTAGACTAATTGTCAGAAATTTAGAAAAACTTTACTCTTCCTATTAAATATAGTTAGAAAAGATCTTTAAATTTCCAAAACTAAGTTAGAACGAAAATGCATATTTTTGCTTGTTTTTTGAATTAATGTATTTATCTTATATCTTCTACCCTTTTTACTTCCAGTCACACCTCCCTTCTCCTTCCACTATGTTGCCTCCTTTTCTTTCCTGAGAAGATGAGACCTCCTATGGATATCAAGTTATAGTAGGACTGGGAACATCTTTTTCTATGGTAGCTAGACAAGGCTGTCTAATTACAGGAATAGTATTCAAAGGCAGGCAACAGAGTCAGAGACGGTACTTGCTCCTCTTGTTAGACATCTCACATAAGGACCAAGCTACAAGTCTGCTACATATTTGTAGGGGATCTAATTCTCTGCCATTTAGTTGTCTTTTTGGTGGTTTAGCCTCTGTGAGTTCCTAGGAGCCCAGGTAAGTTGATTCTGTAGCTTTTACTTGTGGTGTCCTTGACCATACACCAAGAATATCTGAGTATTTCAATTTTTTTCCCCTGCCCTTCTACAAGATTTCCTGAGTTCTGACTCTGTTTGGCTATGGGTTTCTGCATTTGTTTTCCTCAGCTGCAAGATGAAGTCACTCAGATAATTACTATGCAATACTTTTGTCTGATGTATAAGAGACTATTATTAACAGTGTCAAAGGTGAGCTCTCTCCTGTGGCATGGGACTCAATTTGGGTCAGTCATTGGTTTGTTATTTCCTCACTTCCTGTTCCCTCTTAATCCCTGTACCTCTTATAGGCAGGAACAATTGTCAGTCAAAAGCTTTGTAGCTGATTCGTTATTCCCATGCTTCTATTAGGAGTGTTGCCTTGCTATGTGTTTCATATCCTCTATTGTTATGAGTCTTACCATTATTGTCTCTTGCTGGTTTATTCAGAAGTAGCAGTGGTTGGCATGGCAACCTTATGATATATTATTTTAAATTTTTTTTACCCTAAAATATATCATTTACTGTATATATTTTATTTACATTTCAAATTTTATTCCCTTTCCTAGTTTCCCCTCAGAAAACAAAAACAAAACAAACAAACAAACAAAAATACCTATCCCATTTCTCCTCCCACTGCTTCTATGAAGGTGTTCCCCCACTAACCCACCAATCCTCTCCTGCCTCCCAGCCCTGACATTCTCCTACACTGGGGAATTGAGCCATGACAGGATCAAGGGCTTCTCCTCCTATTAATGCCCTACAAGGCCATTCTCTGCCACAAATGCACCTGAAGCCATGGGTCCTTCCATGTGTACTCTTTGAATAATAGTTTAGTCCCAGGGTGCTCTATCAGTTGGTATTGTTGTTCTTAGGTTATAAATCCCTTCAGCTTCTTTAATCTGTTCTAAAACTCTTCCATTGTAGACCCCATTTTCAGTTAAATGGTTAGATAAGAGCACCGGCCTCTATATTTGTCATGATCTGGCAAAGCCTCCCTGTAGACAGCTAATTCAGGCTCCTGTCAGAAGGCATATTTTGGCATCAGCAATATTGTTTGGGTTTGGTGTCTGCATATGGGCTAGATCTCCAGGTGAGGCAGTCTCTGGATGGCCTTGGCTTCAGTCTTTACTTCAAACTGTGACTATTTACAATATTTTAATTTCCTTTTTGCCCCTACAACTTTATTTTAAAAAGAGAGATACATGTACAGATTTTTAAAAGCATTTTAGCATAAAACTATATGAATATATTTTTTGTCAGTACTTGATTTTTTAAAGGGTTGATAGTATGCATTGAAATCTTGCTAGTTACCATCAGCATAAAGTGCATGTAGAACAGAACTTCACATGAAAATAGTCAAAGCTGTCTTGTTGTGTGTAGATTAAACATAATGATGTTTAAATACCAAAATTGCCACAAGGATCTTTTCTTACATTTAAGAGAGAAGAAGTCACTATCTTCTCTTAATTCTTATAGGCATGCTGCCATTGATTTGCCCATTTTATGGCTGACTTATGAGTGTCCTGGAGGTAAATACAAAGAAGCTTAGTATAGTATTTTGTATCTAGTGATTAGCAAAACATGTCTCATGTAATTAAGCCAAACACCATTTAAGGAATGCACAAATGAAAGAAAGGATATGCCCACCTATAGAGCTAAGTTTGAAGAAAATCATCTAACTACCTCTTAGAGAATAGACAGAGAATGTTATAATAGATTCCATAGAAATTTGAAAAGGACAATTGTTTACTCTAAGGAGCATAGTGAAGAATATGAAACTAGAGTTTCCAATTGGAATTAATGTTCTGCAATTTCCTAGATTCACTGGGCACCTATTACTACTACCATTGACCCGGTCTCTTAATCTTTATATTAAGGATGATATAAGAACAAGACATATTCATCCATAGGACTTACTAATTAAAATGTTGAGTAGTAACCAAAATAGTCAACTCTCACGGGCTTAGATATTCTCATTTTATTATTAAACATTATCTCTTATTGCTTGCATTCTTAAGATACATCTAGAGAAAATATCCTGAGTGAGATAACTCAGTCACAAAAGAACAGACATAATATGCAGTCACTGATAATGGGATACTAACCCCAGAAAGCTCTGAACTCTCCAGAAACAATTCACAGACTGTGTGAAGTTCAAGAAAAGAGAAAAAAGAAAAGAAAAATCCATTATGTTTACTCCTTACACACCAAGAAAACTTTGACTAATTCTGGGTTACATCCTGTTTTAAATGTACTTTATGCTCACTGTAACTAGTAAGATCTTAATGCACACTATCAACCTTAAAAAAAAAGCCAAGCAACGACAAAAAAGTATTTGTATACTTTTATGCAAAATGCTTAAAATTTGTACATTATCTTTGTTTTTTAAAATAAAGTTTTTCAATAAAAAAAGAAGTATGCAATGCTTTCCACTTGGTTAATTAGGGAAAGTACCTCAAACACTGAGTCGGAGCCTCATCCTACTTAAAATCTTTAGAAAAATATATATTTATAATAATAAATGGTAGATTTATTTCCAGTCTTCTGAGGGTAGGAGGTGGGAACATCCTCTTGGAGATAGAAGAGGAGAAATGGGACGAGAAACAGTCAGAAAATATACTGGGAGGAGGAAAAAGGCTGGGTTATAAAAGGAAGATTAAAGATTAATCATAAAAATAATAATAAATGGAAAACTAATATATCTGCGTGGGCTGCTTGATGATATTGGTCGTTAGTGCTTTCAATGTACTTAAAACCACATGCCTGATATAAAAAATCTTTCAGATCAGAAAGTATATTATAGTTTTCTTTAGATTCAAATTACCAAATGCTTTTTCAAAAAGCCTACTCATCTTTTAGAAAAGATTTCTAAGAAGTGGAATAAATCTGGAAATTATCGTTACACACAGTAAGCCAAATACAGAATGGTAAATGTCAATTTGATCTTTTATGTGCTAACTCTAGACTGCGTTCTCCAGATGTACATGCCTGTGAGGAAGACATGGTAGTGAACTGCATGAGATGTGAAAGTATCTTAGGTGAGGACAAAAATTACATCAGTGAGGGTGTCAAATTGAGGACTAGATTAAATAAGAAAGACCAACAATAGTAAAGTATGTATAAAAAAACTATAATGAAATGCATTACACTATATATTCCCTATTAAAATACAAGCAAATAATATTTCAAATATATTTATGTTATGTAGGTAGAATATAGTGTTTGATTTCTTATTTCACATTGGGGAAGTAGATGTATTTTTTCTCTGACCGTGTGTTGATTTCCATACACATGATATTCTTGATTAGCATTCAACCCCAGGGTAGAAAACACAAAGTTCTGCAGTCTCAGGACAGTTACCACGTGAAAACTGTACAGATTAAAAAATATTACTGGATAAGGATTTTTTTATTTGCAAAACTGTATTTTATATGCATTTGGAGTATAAAAATCTATTCTCCTCTAAAATAGAAATAAATTTTAAAGCTTGAGTGAACAAAGACTTAATAGTTTAATTTGAAACTGTCATGAAATAACAAATAAAGCTTAATTGAAAACTTTCTATTATTAACAAACTAGAATTCCTTTATTAATTTCATCATGCAGAATGCTAACTATGGTCTTTGGTTAAATAAATTTAATTTCCTAAGAGATCAAATTACTACTACATGCATGCAATATTTGAACAGTTTCTAATATTATTTATAATGTCATACATACTAAATTTGATTAATTATTTACTTTTATTAATCTTGTTTTCTGAACAAAACTTTAGAAAAACTTTATTAAATAGTGGTGCTCAAACAGAATAATCTATTAAACATCTTCTGTCTCACTGGTGGATTTCTGTTTTATAGCCAAGGAACAACATTTTTCAGAGCCTTAGACGTTTCCCACTTTTATGAGATTTTTCTTTTCAAATTAAGGTGCTGTTTAATAGATTCTTAATTAAAAATAAAAAGGATTTTTAAAACTAAAGTTTCTGCAGACTTTAAAACAAAAATATTAAAACCATTACTGAAAAATGAATCGGCTTACCAATGTTGTTATCTATTACTTCAAGGTGGTTACTAAAGCAATTGATTAAACAAAGACAATAAAAAAACTCATCGATCCAATTTAACTTCAAAGGTATGCCACAAGAAATATTTCAAAAAACTTTTCAATGAGGATATATATGCAAATAGAAATTTCGATACAGAAATTAATCCAGATCAGTTCCAGAAAAATGCAAACCCTTACACTGGTCCAAAAATGAATATTGGCCCAACATTTACCTGTAGATAAATAGTGTGCAGACTGTGTGAGTTGCTGCTTCTTTTTTATGATGAGTAGGCCTGAGATGCTCTGCTACAGAGAACTTCAAGTGGGATTAGCTAAAGACCCCACTCACTCCTGCTGTCTAACAGAGGCAGGGAATGTAGAGGATACTGAACATTTGCATCAGAACTCACCATCTCCTTGAGCTCAGCTTTCCTGTGAATGATTATGGAAACCATCATATGTTCAGAGAACCAACACATCTATTAACCCAATGTGCAGAAATCAAATAGTCCCAAAGCCATGTAGTTTGTGGAAGTTTATATTAATATATTATGTGCCACCACACACAGAAATTAAAAAGAGGCAGGGAAGGGGAGGAAAGTATTCACCCAAAAGGAAACGTTTACTAAGAATTTTATTTACTTTATATATTATCATACACATACACATATGGACTTTAAAATCGAAGGACCTCAGAAGGCTCTGCCAGAACCACACTGATAAAGAGGAGGATTCTTGCAGCTAACCATCAGACTGAATAGGAGGATCCCAATGAAGGAGCTAGAGAAAGGACTGAAGGAGCTGAAAGGGTCTGCAACCCTATGGGAAGAACAAAATGATCAACTAACCAAGGCCACAACAGCTCCTAGGGAATAAAACACCAAACAATGAACTCTCAGGGAGAGAATCATGACCCAAGGTGCATATGCAGCAGAGGACAGCATTGTCTGGCATCAATGGGAGAAGAGGCCTTTGTCTAGCAAAGGCTTGTTTTCCCAGTGTAGGGGAATGCCATTGTGCTGAGGTGGGAGAGAGTGGTGGGGAGATGGAGCACCCTCATGGAGGCAATGGGAGTGGGAAGAGGAAAGGAATTGGGGGAAGAGGATAATATTGGAAATGTAAATATAGAGAACAGTCAATAAAAAATGATAAAAAAGTATTTACCAACAACAATAACAAAAAAAAGATTGAAAGACCTAAATTTTAACTTAAGCAGAGATTAAAACATTAAATTTAGCATATATTTAAATTCACAAACGTATGTTTTTAATTTCTTGTTTCATTTTTGCCTATAGAGGTACAAGAACATCTTGTAGACGGAGTGAGGCACTGTGAAGATTTAGTTCCTGAAAACTTTCCCAGGACATTTTACCTGCCACTGAACTGGCATTTCAGCAGGGACCTCCCAGGATGTTTTCTGAGAGCTCTCTTCCTTCTCTCCTGAGATAGCTCCTGTTTTCCCAGTCTTGTCTTTCTGAAGTACCTTGGCATTTTCATTTAAGAATTTATTTGTACAGAGCTAGAATTCCCAAATATCTCACTTATGAAATCAACATTAAAAAAATTCCTAAACAATGAATTTAACTTCTTTCTCATAAGAGTTGAAATAAGAAAACCCATCTCTCTATACAATTAAAATTTTGTGAGTTTTCCCATTGTCCCTGAAATTGTAATGGAAAAAAAAAAAAAAAAAAAAAAAAAAAAAAAGAGCAACCTAAATGTTAGTAGTTACTGTGTTCAAAAGAGATTTGTATAAGAATGGCAAATGGAACAAAAAATCTTTCCTCAATTTAAATAAAAATATAAAACATTTACTTCCTGTGATTTTATAAATGTGGGCACATAAAAATGAGCCTCAAAACTAGAGCCTTCTATTAGTGAGACATGTAAGAGAAAGAGCTAGGGAAGCAGAGAAATAGATATATACATATATATATATAGAGAGAGAGAGAGAGAGAGAGAGAGGTCACAGCTACTGTTTTATGTAGGCCAAGTTTATTGTCAGTCCACAAACACCTGTTAGTTTCTACTCTCTAGACCATGAGTGGAGTTAGATTACTCATGTGAATATAATTAGAAGGGAAAAGACATATTTATTAAACTTTAAAGAATTTATTGAGTTTATCATTTGGAAACTTAGTTAATGGCAGAGGACCTCATCATAGCAAGGCAGAGAAGGACTGAACATTTGCCACATA
Source organism: Micromys minutus (assembly GCF_963924665.1). Taxonomy (NCBI): domain Eukaryota; kingdom Metazoa; phylum Chordata; class Mammalia; order Rodentia; family Muridae; genus Micromys; species Micromys minutus. Next base: position 42,575,562 of record NC_137984.1, on the reverse strand, counting down.
GAAGAGGAAGCATTATAACCCTGGGGACAGTACCCACAAATACTTAATTACAACCTTAAAAAATGTATCTGAAATAAATAAAAAAAGAAATAATTAAAGCATAGAATTTATATCTCTAAAGAATCAAAATTTCATGTTGAAACATAAAAGGGGATATTGTGCTTTGCTATTTATAATGTTTTACAGAATATAATGTTTTTCAAAATCCAAAAAAGAAATGGAACTCCAAGGAGGCCAGCAGAGAAGTGAGAATTCAGAAGTAACAACATTGCTTCCCCCACTGGAATTTCAAAGCATTTGTGGGTTTAGTGGGGATTTGAAAATACAGTTTAAAGATCTATGATTACGTTTATTACCATGTTTAATTGGCATTTAGTTTATATTAATTTGCTGTAGAAACATCAAAATAAATACAATGAAAAGGATTAATCCCATAATCCTAGAAGACTTTTAGGGAATAATAATGAGGTTTTCTCAATTAAAGAGAGGGCTGAGATGTCCACAATAAAATATATTAATATTAAAATAAATATGAATATTAAAATAAATATTATCCTTAATTCATTGAATAGTTCAGCCTTTCATTTAAGGAAATTTCAGGAGGAGTTAAAAAGTGAAAACAATATGCAAAAATTTAGAAAATAGATTCTCACATTTGTTATTAAATAGAAAATTTTTTTTTTGTGTAAAATTAGCATGGTGCAGAATATATCTAAACTATACGCACATATTACCTGACCCTCATCAACATGTTTTATCATCTTAATTAGGCCTATCTCTGTTGTCTTATGCTCTGTTTCTATCTCTATTATTAAAGTTTTCTTCTTAAAACAAAAAGGTTAAAACCTATTTCAAAGAAAGAAGAAGAATGAATAAGCAAAGGAAGGCCGTAATTGATGTGGCCTAGCAGAACACATATATTTATGTAGAAAAAGAACAATGTTTTAAAAGAAACATTTCATTTACAGATGAATTTAGTTAAGTTCAGTTTTAAGTACAGCAAACCCATGTATGTTGGATATGAAAAATGACCTAAGTAAACACAGGATATTTTTAACATCAATGAAGAGTCAGAAAATTAAGAAGATGCAGAAATATCTCTCAGTATTATTGATTTTTCTTCTCATTGCTGCAACAAACTATACAAGGGAAACAGGCTGAAAAAGGGCTTGTGGTCCCAGATTCCAAAGGCAGCGCTCCTGGTTACATTCCACTCTATGTATGACAAGAGCATCATGGGAGAGGATACACATTAAACCAGAGATGTGAAGAGGTCATTCATTTGTTTGCCTAACGCCCTAGTGATAGCTGATGAAATGATATCACAGGCTTTTACATAGTTCACCTGTATCAGGCCTCAGGAGAGTACCAATCCCAGATAGTAGAATATTAAAAGTAGCCATTACACTCCCTCTGTAATGAACAACACAAGCTGGAAAAGTTTTAGGTTTCCTTCATTATTGAACATGGAAAGAACATGAGTTCTTTATGTTGGTACATTACTGGTGAGTAGAGATTTTAGAGACCACACTGGTATTTGTGAGAATGATACTGGTGAGTTATGGTGGTTGGTGCACAGACAGCCATACAATTATGATAACCATGGATAACCATGCTAATAATCTAAAAATTACATCAATGCTGTCATTTATGTTTCAGTTTACATATGAAATGTTTGCAGGCACAAGCTTATAAGAAATGGTTTCAGTGAAATCAGCCTTCCAGGTGTTAGAAATCTGTGAGGATCTTCAGCAGAATCAAAACCCATGTTTCAGAGGTGTTACTGACAGCTAATCTAATGAGACTAGCATCACATTATTCAATTTCATTGAGGCAACTAAACACAGCCAACATAGAGTAAGTTAAACTTGAAGAATTATTTTCATTCTTCTTATCTAATGAAGCACACTTCAATGATAAGTACATTTTATAAGAGCTATAATATGTCGTATTATTAAGGATGTAAGTAACATGAATATATTTGTCCAAATTTATTCTTTTTATTCTTAAATATTTTAGATTATGTGGGTGGACTTGTGTTGAGTGCAGTTGAGAATGGAAGGAAATATTTTGGGAGCAAGAGACAAAGGACAAGAGTACGCAGAGAGACCACCGGAACTGGGGGACATTTAGGGGCTATGTAGAAACTTAGTGTAGTGTCAAGTTCCTGGTACCTATGCTGGTAACCCTTACAAGGATTCCTAGGAGTTTAAGGAGAATGTAACAGCCATATAGTCAGACTTGGCATCCAGTCATGTGGAAGGACCACAAACCGGCTATAATACCTTTTATATGGTCTGCTTGCAATTTGTGTTGGGGTAACTGTAGACCAGAGATTGTTGGAGAAGCCAAACAATTTCAGGTTGGGTAGGCTGAAAAATTGTATAAGCCAGAAGAGGAGGATTGTGATTCTTTATGTTCCAGTGTAATCATACTGACAATATAAGCAAGAAAAAGTTTAAAATGCATGTAACTCAGTTTTCAAATGTTAGGCATTGGGAAACCTTTCAGTAATTATCTGAAATACATACTTAGACCTCTGCAATATCAGAATTGTTTAGTAGAATAAAAATAGTATTTTCCTACTCTCAGTGTATCAAGAATTTTACATTACAAACTAAATTATACCCCATCATTTCCATATGATAAATTTGCTATGATTCATAATAAATGTATTAATCTTGTCCTTTTACAATTTTAGATTAAGAGTACCCACATGTCATTCAGATATTTTTTTTTTGTTGATTAGAAAATCTGCACTGCTTCATAGACATGAGATTTGAGTGTTATATGTTGTACATTAAGAGTGGAGAACATAAAACTAAGGTCCAAAAAGTGAAAGCACAGCAGCTACAGTGTAAACGGATATATTTATGAACAATGGTTCAAGAAATAAAACAGAAACATGATTTTATGTGTAAGGAGTTTATGTCTCTTTAAGGTCAGATGAATGAGAATCAATGACTGGGAGTTTTGATAAAGCTGGGAAACTAAATGTAAGATGAGAAGTGTGTGATCATATTGGCACAAAGTGAGAAACCTGTACAAGAGTTTACAAAGAACTGCATACTACAAAAATGGATCCTTAATGACAACTCATTGATCCAATCTGGGAAAATATGCAGGATTGGAACAGCAAAAGACCAAGAGCAAGGACTTTCCAGAGGGAATCAATAGTGTGAGCATTGCCAATTTGTGACTACTCATTACTCTAATGTTTTCTCACCTTTAATTTTATTTATTAAGTGGACATACACTAGCTGGTAACACCTCTATCAACTGGTAGATGATCATGTTCTTTTTTACTTGCTAAAATATTTTCAGAACTGTGAGATTAAAAATCTAAGAAACTTTTCTCCAGTGTGATAGGGCAGCCAAACAAGCAGAACTCCTGCTTTCCCTCAGTCTAAAATATCTTGTCTAGAAAAATGCCTTACTTTTACAAAAGGACCATTTGGCCATTTATAGTTTTCTTTTTATCTGTTCAATTGTCCCCTTGTGCTCTTAGAACAGAAAAAGGAACCTTTTAAGAATAATAGCATACCAATTACCTTTAATTACTCTCTAGCTTTTTCAGTTGAGAGAAAAACTTCTCATTTAATGTTTAGTTGGTGTCTGAATAGAGCATGTTATATCTGAAACCTTTAATGGAAAGGATTTTCCATTTGCTACAAGTTCCTTGCTATTTAATGTATCTTCTAAATTTAAAAGAGTGATTTAAAGTATTATGTGCCTCCTTGATCAACTTGAAAAGCTTAGGGAAACATAAGAGAAAATTATTTAAAATGTATATTTTATTCTGGTAAGAAAACATATTTACATTAGTGAAAGCTCACTCATTTTATGTTGATAGCTTTCACTTTTCACTACCAAATAAAAAATTTCCTATAACATATATATTTTAAAAATAAGACTGAATAGAAAGTTAGATGGAGATTGGAAAACAACAATCTGGTAAAGAACAGATAGAATAGAATTTATCGCCTGGTTTATAATTGTTACATTAAATAAAAAATGTACAACAAATAAAGAGACCATTCTTTGAAGTGTAAAAAATGAAGAAAGATGACACTGAACATGTTTGTTTGCTCCCAATTGATCACTCTTGTAGCCACATAGTTTATACCCAAAGGCACAGTCTTTATATACACAATAGTCTATCATTTACTTTGGAAAAGCTTATAGATTGAAACTAAATATATGTATTTAACAACTTTAGGAAATGTTGGTACATTTTCGAAACAAAATGTTTTATTCACAAATTATCTAACACAAACAAATAAAAATAAACATCTGCAAAATTTACATAGCATGAATCTGTAATAAAATATTAGCATATTAAAAATATCAGGGTTGCAAACTAGAGAAATTCAACATAGTTTCTTTCTGTGTTGCATGCTTCATTATTTGTGTTAAAATATGGACGCTTTATCAGTGGCTCTACCCGAGCCATACTGATACAGAATAGGATGCTTGTTGCTAAACCATTCAACTGAACACAGGGACCCCAATGAAGGAGCTAGAGAAAGGTCTGAAGAAGGAGAAAGGTTCTGCAACTCCATGGGAAGACAAAATTATGAAATAACCAAACCCACCACATCTCCCAAGGACTAAAACACCAACCAATGAGTTCGTATGGAGTCACCTATGGACTCAGGTACATATGCAGCAGAGGACAGCATTCCCAGGTATCAGTAAGAGGAGAGGCCTTTAGTCAACAGAAGGTTCATTTTCCCAGTGTAGGGGAATACCAATGTACTGAGGTGGGAGAGGGTGGTTGGAAGAGGAAGCACCTTCATGGAGGCAATGGGAGGGAGAGGGGGATGGGATTGTGAGAAATGTAAATACAGAGAATATCCAATTAAAAAAAGAAATAATTACACTGACCCCCCTTTTCCCCCAAACCCTCCTCCCATACTTCATTATTTTCAAATTTATAACTTCCTTCTAACAATTCTTGTTATTACATAAATATGTGAATAAATGCATAAATACAAAAAAAGTTTGGTTTCAAATATTTCTATGTGACCTGTTGACATGGATACTCTACCCACCCAAGTCCTGCTTTTGAGCCTGTGCCTGCCTAACGTCTTTAAGAATGTGCTGCTAATTTTATCTGAAGACTGTTATTAGGTTAAGAAAATGCAAATGCTAATTTAAGAGTCAATACTTTTCCAGAAGTCAGTACTCAAAAAAAAGGGAAGAATTATGTAAGACTAGTGAGGCTGTCACACAAAGAAATTTTGAATGTGAAATTATATATATATATATATATATATATATATATATATATATATATATATATATATATATATATATATATATATATATATGGAATTCCCAAATAGGGAATTCAGGCCAAAAATGATAGGGAAATGAATAATGCTGTGAATATTTTCTAATAAACACATATGCCAAAATTAAAATAAAAATGTTTACCCATTTCCTTTATCAAAAATAAAAAAATAGAATTTGACAGCAAGTCCATGTCTTCTATTTGACAAATCAAAACTCAAACTAAAAGTTTCACATCTTGGTATGTGAACATGGAAAATATTCAAACTAATGGAAACTAACCAATTGCACAGAGGAAGTAAAACATAACAGATCAAAGCAAACAATACAATTACTAACTCAAAAAGCAAATGGAAAGACAACATTCACATTGAAAAGGAAAACCAAGGTTGTAGTCAGTATGTTAGGATATAAATATATTTTAGACTAATTCTGCTTGTTAACAAAATTCTAACAAAACTAAATATAGTTCTAAACAGTGTTCTTTTTATTTGATATTTTTTAGATTTATTTACTTTATATATGTGAGTATACTGTCATTATCTTCAGACACATCAAAATAGGGTTTGGAACCCATTACAGATGGTTGTTAGCCACCATGTTAAGTTCCATGCTGGTAACTGAACTCCGGACCTTTGGAAGAGCAGTCAGAGCTCTTAAGCACTGAGACATCTCTCCAGTCCTTTTGTGTTTTTCTTTTACTGAAATCATATATTTTTCCATATTATAAAATATGGTGATAGCTTTGCCTTCTTCCCAGTTCTTTCTCACCCCCATATAAATTCACATATTGTTTCTCCCTCTTCCTCATTTCCACTTCCTGTTTCCTCCTCATTCTTCTCTTTCTTTCCTCTTTCACTCCCCCCTCTTAAAAACAGGCATCCAAATATAATAATAATAAAAAAATAACATAACAAAAGTTAACAAGCTTTTCCTTACATGTTTACTTTTAAATTTACTTATATGTATTGATTGTTCAAATTCACATTTGAAATCTGAAATGTAATATACATACGTACATATATATCACATATAGATATGTATTGACATATATGTTTACAGTAAGCTATTCTCTCATAAAAGCATAACAGAGATATCTTTGCAAATGAAATATATTAGGGTAATGTATCACTAAAAGTTTATCACCCTCTGTTCTTCTGCGAGTTTCCATGTTTATATGTAAGTTAATCTTCATATAAAGACTCTTAGGAATTTTATAAAGTCATTGTTTCTAATAGCTGAATAGAACTCCATTGTGTAAATATACCAAAATTTTTGTATCCATTCATCTACTGAAGGACATCTGGGTTCTTTCCAGCTTCTGGATATTATAAATAGGGCTGCTATGAACATTGTGGTGCATGCACCCTTATTGTATGTTGGAGCTTCACTGGGGTATATGCCCAGAAGTGGAATAACTGAGTCTTCAGGTAGTACTATGTCCAATTTTCTGAGAAATCGCCAGACTGATTTCCAGAGTGGTTGTACCAGTTTACAACCCCACCTACATTTGAGAAGTGTTCCACTTTCTCTGCACCCTTGCCAGCATCTGCTGTTATCTGAGTTTTTGATTTTAGACAATCTGACTGGTGTGAGATGGAGTCTCAGGGTTGTTTTGATTTGTAATTCTCTGATGAGTAGGGATGTGGAGCACTTCCTTAGATGCTTCTCAGCCATGGAATTCCTAAGAAAATGGATCCATCTAGAGAATATCATCTTGAGTGAGATAACCCAGTCACAAAAGAACAGACATGATATGTAGTCACTGATAATTGGATACTAACCCCAGAAAGCTCTTAACACCCCAGAAACAACTCACAGACCTTATGAAGTTCAAAAAGAAAGAAGGCCAAAATGTAGAAGCCCCAGTCCTCCTTAGGAAAAAAAAAAAAAAATGTGTATTCATCATATATTAATATGTAACAAATTTTCTTAACTAAAATAATATTTTATAAAATAAATACATTAATAAAAATCCTTAATAAGTATGAAAAACCCCTACATTGATGAAATTGTAGACAAAGTTATTTGATCAAAAATTTATAAAAACCAAATTGATGCTATAACATTAAAATTTCTATTCCATATGAGCTGTGGTGAACTTTAATGAGTAAGCAATTAAATCTGTCTGTTCAAAAGCCATAACTAAAAATGGAGGGATGATAAAGAAAGAACAGATATAGTCATTACTTGAATTTAAAATTTTTATTTTTTTCCTATATCTTCATTCTGAAGAGCCTAACCTTCCGCAAAGATACTTCAGCTTCACTTACACACCATGGGACATGTGGCTGAAACAGTGTTCTTCTTACCTCTCAGTGTATCCTTTCTGCTCTTCAAATTCTTTGTGGGTTTCAAATGTCCATCTTATCTTCATATTCTCTGTATTCTTTATTTTACTATAATTTCCTCTGAACACAGACCCACTTTGCTACTTCACATGAAGATTGCTCCTAGCCTTCCCTCTAACCAAACAACAGAAGCCTTGAGTAATTTCAAAAAAGGTAATAACCACCAAGAAGGTATTGTTTTCTTTTAAAAAAATGAATAATATGTCCTTCCTTAATGTAGTTGGCTCACATCATGCTAAGGTAATAATTAATTTCTTGTTTTGATTTCTTCTAAGGCACAAGGAATACAATTCTGCCAAAATACACACTTGATTAAAGCTTGTTTTATTACATTTTTATGCTGAGTAAAATCTTTTATAAGGAAGCAGTTTCATTCATTTTGGTCAATCACCATATTTACTGTAGAATCTAGGATATTTCCTTCAGATTAGTCAACTGTTTTCTCCTGACTGTTAGAAAGAAATTGTGTGAATCTATTTTATCAAATTTAAAATAATTAGAAATGTTTGGGAATTTTTATATTTGGGGATGAAAAGATGGTGCTTGTCTCTTACTTAGCTATCAGAGGAAGAGCATACATGGGCTGGTCTGAGGCTTCTGGCACATATGTAGCAGAGGACTGCTGTGTCTAGACTTAGTGGGAAAGGAGCTACCTAATCCTATAAAGACTTGATGGCCACTTGATAAGGATGTTCCCAGGGGGGAGCACACATTTAGAGGCAAACAGATAGGAGTATGGGGTGAAGAATTCTGGATGGTGGTCAAATAAATAAAACATGCAATGATCAAAAACATTTGCTGTCCACTTTCCATTTTTTCTCATTAGTTATTTGGTTCTACATTAATTCTGCAATATTTAGATGTTTGTCAATATTTACCCATTGAACAACAAATGGCCTTTGTGTAGATTTAATATTAGCTCTGAAATAAAGTTATCAGGTGCATTCTCAAATGATAAAACACTAAATGAAAATACTTCTATGTCATCATTAACTTTTTAGATACAGAATGAATATTTTGGCAAAAATTTAGTCTATTATGTATTTCCCCAGGATCTGTCTATTCTAAATAAAGTTTCAACAAATATCTATATGAACAAGAATTACCATTTCGCATTATAGCTGAATAGATTTACTTTAAATAGCTTGCACAAATCATATGTATCATAAAATGACTTTCTATTACAAGAAGCTATGAGTAGATTAGATTGCATATTAAAGCCTTATTATAAAACTTTGAATCTTATGAGAGAAGGAAGCTGATGACCTTCAGACTTTGTGAAAATGGATGTCTGTAGTTTAGTTGGAAGAATTCTCTTGAGTGAAATAACTATTTTAAACAATAGTCAACCAATAAATTAGTTTGAGTATTGCTGAAACCTCTTTACTTCCAATGGCTACAACACAGAAATGACTGTTTCCTACACATGCCTACCAAGATTTTCTTTGCTCACTATTAATATTCATTCTTGCATAGACATTAAAGAGTATTGTTTTATGTTTATGCATATTTTTTTTTTACCTGTAAATGTAGGGTAGTATAACATGTTATTTTGGCCATATTTATCACTAAAAAAATCTGTTCAGGGTTTTGGCTAAACCATAGTGCATATTGAAATTAACTATCTAATGCCAATAAGTAATCTACAAAGGCATATATACAAGTGGCAGTATGCAGAATGAATAGGTTGTATTTATATGTATTTAGTGGTGTATGTGCCTGTGTGTGTACCTGCTCTCATGCATATGTTTGTGTGTACGTGTGCATGTGTGATTTTTTTTATTGGATATACTTTATATTTCAAAGGTTTTTCCCTTTCCCAGATTTTCCTCCATACACCTTATCCCATACCCCCTTACCCTGATTCTATGAGGCTGTTCACTCACCCACCTACACTCTCCTGCTACCCACCCTGACAATACCCTACAATGGGAAATCGAGACTTGTCAGGACCAAGATTTTCTCCTCCCATTGCTGCCCAACAAGACCATCCCCTGCTACATGTACAGCTGCAGCCATCGGTTTGTTCACATGAGTTCTTTGAATAGTTGTTTAGTCCCTGGGAGTTTTGGTTGGATGGTATTATTTTTCTTATGAGGTTGCAAACCCTTTCAACTTCTTCAATTTTTTTTCTCTAACTTCTCAAAAAGGACCCTATTCACAGTCCTATGTTTGGCTGCGAGCATACTTACTTGATTAGTCATGCTCTGGAAGAACCTCCAAGAAGACAGCTATATCAGGTTTCCGTCAGCAAGCAATTCTTGGAATCAGCAATATTGTCTGTGTTTGGTGGCTGCATATGGGCTGGATCCACAGGTTGGGCAGTCTCTAAATGATTTTCTTTTATTCTTTCCTCCTAATTTTGTCTCCTTATTTCCTCTTGGGAATAGTTTTGTTCCCCATTCTAAGAACTGAAGCACCAGCAGTTTGTTCATCCTTCTCGAGCTTCATGTGATCTGTGAATTGTTTCTTGAGTATTACAAACTTTTGGGCTACTATCCACTTACCAGTGAGTGCATACTATATATGTTGTTTCGTGATTGGGTTACTTCACTGAGGATAAAATACAATATAAAATATAAATAATAAAGAAATCAAAAGGCAGACAACCCAGGAGATATAAGACACAGAAGAAAGATGAGAAGTCATAGATACAAACTTCACATAAAGGCTACAAGAGATAGAAGAGAAAAACTGAGAGGCAGAAGATATTGTAGAAAACATTGGAACAACAGTCAAAGTAAATGCTAAATGCAATAAAGTTTTTAAACTAAAACATCCATAAAATCCAGGACACAATGAGAAGAACAAACCTGAGATATAAAAATAGAAGAGAGTAAAGATTCCTAACTTAAAGGGCCAGTAAATATCTTCAACAAAATTATGAAAGAAAACTTCCCTAACCTAAAGAAAGAGATGAATATAAGCATACAAGAAGCCTACATCTACAGAACTCCAAAAAGATTAGGCCAGAAAAGAAATTTCTCCAGTCACATAATAGTCAAAAAAATAAATGCACAAAATAAAGAAGAAATATTAAAAGCAGTAAGAAAAACAAAAGGCCAAGTAACTTATTAAGGCAGACCAATCAAAATCATACAGGACTTCTTAACTGGGACTATAAAAGGTAGAAGATCCTGGGAAAATGTCATGCAGACTATAAGAGAACACAATGCCAGTCAAGGCTACTATCACCAACAAATATCTCATTTAAAATAAATGAAGAAATCAAAACAAAATGGCAAAACCAAATTTACACAATATCTTTCTAAAAATCAAGCCATACAGAGGATAATAGATGATAAACTCTAACACAAGGAGATAAACTACACCCTAGAATAAACAAGAAAGTAATCTTCTTTCAAGTAACCTAAAAGAAGACAGCCACACAAACATAATTCCATCTCTAGCAACAAAAATAACAGGAAACAACAATTATTGGTCTCTAATATCTCTCAAAATCTATGGGCCCAATTCCTTCAACCAAAATGCATGTACTATTAGATTGGATGCATAAAGAGGACTCAGCATTTTGCTGAATACAGGAAACATATTTCAGTGACAAAACAGACATTACTTCAAAGTAAAACGGTGGAAAACAATTTTCTAAATAAGTGGTCCACAGAAACAAGCTGAAGTAGCCATTCAAGTATCAAATATAATTGACTTTCAACTAAAAGTTATCAAAAATAGTTAAGGAAAAAGATTTCATACTCATCCAAAAAAAAAAAAAAAATCAATCCACCAAGATGAAATCTCAATTCTGAATATTTATATTCCAAATGTAAGGGCACCTACATTCATAAAAGAAACCTTACTAAAGCTCAAATCACACATTGTACCTCACAAAATAATAGGGGGAGACTTCAAAACTTCACTCTCAGCTATGAGAGATGATGGAAACAGAAACTAAACATAGACACTATGAAAATAATAAAAGTAATGAACCAAATTGATTTAACATATATCTATAGAACATTTAATTCTAAAAATAAAATTATATACATTTTTTTCAGCATGTTACGGTACCTATTCCAAAACTGACCATATAATGGGCTACAAATCAGGCCTTAACAGATATATGAATATTGAAATAATTCCATTCATCCTATCAGATCTCTATGGACTATGACTTGTCTTCAACAAAACCAAAAACTACAGAAAGCCCACATAAGCATGGAAGCCAAAAAATTCTCTACTCAGTGATAACTTGGTCAAGGAATAAATTGAAAATAAGAAATTAAAGGCTAGTTACAATTTAATGAAAACGAAGGAATAACATAAGAAAATTATGAGGCACAAAGAAGCCAGTGCTAAGAGGAAAATTCATAGCTCTGAGTGCCTTCAAAAAGAAACTAGAGAGAGCATACACTAGCAGCTTGAGAGCACATATAAAGCTCTAGGACAAAAAGAGGCAAATAAATAAATAAATAAACCCAAGATGATTAGACTGTCAGAAATAATCAATCTCAGAGCTGATATCAACCATGCAGAAACTAAAAGATCTATGCAAAGAACCATCAAGACCAGGAGCTGATTCTTTGCAGAAAACAACAAGATATACAAACCAGAGGGCACATAAAGAATATCTAAATTAACAAAATCAGAAATAAAAATGAAGACCTAATAACAGAAATGAGGAACTTTAAGAAATCAGCAATTGCTAACACATAAACCCTTACTTAATAAAACTGGAAAATATGGATAAAATGGGCAATTTTCTAGACAGTTACAAGGTATTAAGGTTAAACTGGGATCAGATAAAACATCTAAACAGTCCCATAACCCCTAAAGAAATGGAAACAGTTAGCAAAGGTCTTTCAACCAAAATAAGCCCATGACCAGATGGGTTTATCGCCAAATTTTATGAGACCTTCACAGAGGGTCTAATACCAATACTCTCCAAACTATTCTTCAAAATAGAAATAGAAGAAACACTAATTCTTTTTATGAAACCACAATTATGCATATATATAAACCACATAAACAACAAAGAAGGAAAACTTCAGACCAACTTCCCTTATGAAAATTGATGCATAAATGCTAAATAAAATTCCACAAACCTAATGCAAGAACACATCAAAATGATCATCTATCATAATCAAGTATCCTTCATCTCAGGACTGCAGGGATATTTCAATATATGAAATCAATCAATGTAGTCACTATATAAACAAACTCAAAATATAGAAACGACATGATCACCTCATTAGAAGCCCTCAATCTTGTGATGGCTAGTTTTCCCAGGATGAGGAAATCCCAGAGTGTTGAGGTGGAAGTGTGTGGGTGGGAGTGTGAACATTTTTACAGAAGCATGGGAAGGGAGGAAACAGAAATGGGGATAACATTTGAAATGTACATAAAGTACCTAATTAAAATAAAGAACTAGAGTATCATACTAAGAGCTAACTATACTTCAGGTATATCATACTGTAATCCAGTGCATTGGTGTTTTTCAGATGAATCATAACTTTAGATGTGATTCTTTGCCTGAGCAGATATGTGGCTGGATTAAAGTCCGGTACAGGAATGAGTGCTGAGAAATGTCATTTGTACATACCATGGATATCACACTCATGAATTTATCATATAAGGTTAATTATCCACAGAAAACTTGCAAATAAACATGCCACCAAAAATTTCCACATAGATCGAGCAAGGAGGAGATGATATTCACAAGCCATCATATATTGAGGATCGTATGGCAGTGTCTTGTTAGGAAGAATGACTTTCTTTTAAGTATGTGCATGTTTTAGTGGACACTCCAAATTGTGACTCTATTGGCAGAACTATTTTGACTTAATGAGTTATTAAAAGTTAAGGACATGAAGGTAGAACATATTGATGGTTGTATGAGGTTAATTAGATGATACTAAAGGGAAACATTATATGTCATTGTATATATGTATTGAGTTGTTATTAAAAAGTGAAAATTTATACTTGACTAGAAGGAAGATATACCAGATATGCAGGACAAGTCTAGTAATATGCAATGTTTAGATATCCATCAATAAGATGTTTAAAAGTGTAACTACCTCATTCAAGAGATTCATAGCCCTGTTCTAAGCACTCACAGGACAGAAGGAGTTAAAGGTGAGATGTTAAAAAAACAAGCAAGGCAGAATAAACCACAACTATGGTAAACCTAAAGTAAAACTTGTAGAATACTCAAAAGAGATGTATGTAAAAATCAAGAGGGCTTTCAATAATCAGTAAATATCAGAAGAACCACAGCATAACACGATGTTAAAACTTAAAACACAAGGAAGAATAGGCATCATTCAACAAAAAAATGAACAAACAAGATCCTGACAGCATCTGATACTTTTAAGACAGACAAACAGTAAACTGTCCATCTCAACAAGGAAGAAAAAGAACAAAATATGCAAAAAAGCAACTGTGTTACAGAGATTAGTAATGATCCTAGTGATCACCATTACTCTAGCAATTTCAATTGCCACTTATGAGATGAAAAGTTCTCAAGGGATTAAAATCTAGCTTCAGTTCTTTTGTTTCACAGAAATGCATGTTGGTAAAGGCTCAAGACTGAATGGCAGAGAATAGCCGTGCATAGAGTAAATGGGGTTGAAATGTGACGTAAAAATTTTGATATCTAAAACAGACTAACTGAACCTCAAGAAGAGATAAACAAAATATAAAGATGGATTAATGTGTTTAGCCTCTTAGCACAATGCCTGGTTTCCTGAGGTTGATTACCTATGATCTGCATAATGGAGTGAATGAACCATTTCCTGAATGGTTCTAGAACATTAACATGTGTGCCATGGATATCATGACATAGTATATAAAATTAATAAAAATTTAAATTATATAAATAATGTAATTATGTTCCCCAAACATTAAAATTTTATGTAAATATCTTAAAGGGATATAAGAAATAAAAAATACTTTGTGTAAAGCACAATGGGTGATTTTAGTATTTGCTTTCAGTATTCCAACCTTAACTTTTGATAAGACCTCAAAACTATAAATCAATCAAGAAATCTAGAGTATATTTAAGTTATACTCTAGATAAGACTCAATAAGATAAGTATAACATTTATTCTTATATGTTGAACCTAGATTGAAAATTAAGTGTGATTAAATCTCTCTCTCTCTCTCTCTCTCTTCCTCTGTGTGTGTGTGTGTGTGTGTGTGTGTGTGTGTTTGTGTGTATGTGTCTTGTGTGTCTGTAAAATTGTGAGTGCCTACCTGCTCAGATCATTAGGTGCCCCAGAACAGAAGTCCCAGGGAACTGTGAATTGTCTAACATAGGTGCTGGGAATCAAATTCAGGTCTTGCCAAGGAAAATCTAGTTCTCTCAGACACTATTTTATTAAAAGATTAAAGAAGTTACATTTACCACACAAAATAATTCATCTAATAAGTCTTAAGCAAAGCAAAACAAGAAAAGAAATAATTTAATTGAATGCTTTTTTTGTAATTGAACAGACTCCCTTCTCGTTCACTCTATCTCTCTATTTCTTGCTGCTTCTCCATCAACCTCTCCTCTTCTGCAGATTCTCTCTCTCTCTGTTCACTTTTTAATAAAAGTCAGCCTTCCAATAAATAATACATTAGGACAAGGCAAAACCCTCCTATCAAGACTGGACAAGGTTTTTAATGAAACTGAGTAAAAAAGAAAGCAAACTTGCATAGAGTAATGGAAGGACAGTAAACAGCACCAACTTTTAACATATGAACAAAGCCATAACGACATATAAGTGAGGAGTTATTAGGAAACAATTATATGTATTTTTCTGACAGGAATAATGTACAACAATAGAATTGATAGGTATTGATTTTTTTATAAAAATTAAAATTGCTTTGTAATATCTACTCATACACATAAGCAAAGCCATTGGCCACATCATATTCACTGTATTTTGTCTAGTATTTATGTGTAAATATAAGACATTAATATATTCTCATAGTACTGATTAAATCTAATATTTTTATAAGTGAAATATTTAGTTTAATAGTTTTCTACATATTTTCAGTACCAGGATGTTTTATATTTTCTTGTAAACTCTGTTTCATATTTTATAGGAAACAAATTAGCAATTTTCACAGAATTTGATTATTTAAAATTGGTTTCTTGCTTTTGTATTCCAGGAAAAACTACTTTCCTGAAAATTTGATTTCCAACCATCACTGTAATCTTCTTAACACACATATACAAACACAAATTACAAACTATTTACGTTTTCCTTTTCCAGTTGATTCATGTTTCTTTTTGTTTGATCTTTTCTTCTAACACAGCTGTAAGATAATACTTACCAGCACATGATTTGTGAGGCTGATTAAACAATGTGAGTTCTTTTTAGAAAACTTGTTAAGCAATGTCTTTGTGTAATGTTTTCTGAATACTTGCTAGTAATGTACACATACAGACAACTATGACATAAATCTTATCACATAAACTGTGAGAGTGAATTACCAAAAATGTGTAAATTAATATTTGCATAGATTTATACCATGTGGCCTTATTACTTTTTAATGAGAAAATAATCTCAAATGAAAGATCATCTTTCTAAAGCAATATTTAATTTTATATGATATTCTCTTCAGTTTAACAAGCATTTATTAACAACTCCAAGAACTAGATACTGTGGTTGACTGCAGGATTACAAAAGTTTCCTCTTTCTTTTGTTTAACTGGATATTTTATGTATTTACATTTCTAATGTTATTCCCTTTTCCAGTTTTCCCACTCCCATTACCCTCCTCATGTTTCAATGACGATGCTCCCCCTCCCACCCACTCCTACCTTGTTGCCCTGTCATTCCCCTCCATTGGGGAAATGAAGCTTCACAGGACAAAGGGCTTCTCCTCCTACTGATGACAGACAATGCCGTACTCTGCTACATATGTGGCTGGAGTCATAGGTCCTACACGTGTACTTTTTGTTTGGTGGTTTATTCCCTGGGAGATCTGGCGTGTCTCCTGGCTGATATTATTGCCCTTCCTATGGGATTGCAAACCCCTTCAGCTCCTTCACTTCTTTCTCTAGCTCCTCCATTGGGTCCCTGTGCTCAGTTGAATGGTTAGCTGCAAGCATCCTCATCTATATCAGTAAGGCTGTGGCATAGCATCTGAGGAGAAATCCATATCAGGATCCTGTCAGCAAGCATTTCTTGGCATCAGCAATAGTGACTGGGTTTGGTGGCTGCATATAGTGTAGATCCTCAGGTGGGGCAGTCTCTGGATAAATTTTCCATTTCTTAATCTTCAATTCATGTACTGTTCGAAAGAAGAGCAACCAAGGTAGTAATTTCTCCTAAATTCAATAAATTAAATAGGAGTGGTAAATAAGTTTCAGTTATCTATTATCTATGAAAAACTTCTTCTTTGGACAATAGTCCACTTTCCATATGGTTATCGAAAACATCTCATTGCCTTGGTGGGAAAATAACTTCATTGCTCGTGCATCCTAGTAAATATAATGAAACGGATTGAAAACATGGCAGACAGTCAATTTAACATATGACTTTCATTTTTGGCTCTTCCTATTCTCTCTTTGTATATATACAATTATGCACTCCATGTGCAAATCATTAAGCATAATGATTTGAAGAATAAAATGTGAAAATGATTTTGTGAATGGTACAGTATCTACATTGGACCATCATCACTCTGATACTTCTACACATCTAGCTTTGAAGCATAAGGCAGTGGCACAAGGAGAGGCAATCAGCCTAGTCTGTTACTATGAAGCTGTTCAGGATATTAACTTAACATTTTTCTTAGAATAAATTGAGAAATTCATGACACAGACTTAGTATAGTTTGTTAAATGATGCTTCTAAAATATTAAAATCAGAGAAGGAACACAAGGTGATCCCAGCAAAACAACTTTCACAGGCACTACATGTGAGGATAAGAAGATGAACATAACCTGAAGGTGGTCAGCTAAGGAAGATTTGATGAAAGCAGGGACCAATAGTTTAAATAACTAAGTAAAGCACCCTAATAAATAGTAATGCTCCATGAAAAAGCCATCATATGGGGTGAGAAGCCAAGAAAAGAGTGTTTATATGGATCAGCAATATTCCTTATTTCATTCTTTTTTTCATTGTAAAATTAGACATGATACCTAGTTTAGAAGCTTTATACATGCACAATATTAAAAAGTGAAAACGGCCTTTTTTAATCTCCTGTCTTCCCCTGAGGTTGATGGGAGACTCAGGTGTTAAGGTTTTGAGTGAAACATAATAGAATATTTCTGAGATCTAGATAAATACAAATTGAAATTTTATAAACTTACTAATTTAAAAGGGACCAAAATATTACAAAGATTTAAACGCATGCCATTATAGTAGTTGTGTTCCGTATCTGTGCTGATGTTATCAAATATCGTTGGTTCACATGAATAATTTTACTAAGATTATATATGAAACAAAGATATTTGATAACATCAGCACAGATACCTTGAATTTTCTTTTTAAATAACCATGTTCACCAGAGAAATATGTACGTGGTTCATTATATACATGTATAAAAATATAAATGCTAACTGAATACTTACTGATAATATGTTATAAAATAATAGATTTCAAAAGTAGGATTTCTACAACCCCAGTAATTTTCTGCTTAATAAACAAAAAGAAAGATTAAGTCACTCTTTTCTTTTTATCATTTTATTAGATATTTTATATGTTCACATTGCAAATGATACCACATTTACCCCTCTAATCCCCCCTCCAATTCCATTGCTTCCATTAAGATCCTCTCACTCCCAACCACCTATCCCCACCTCATCAACTTGGCATTGCCCTAGACTGGGAAAATGGGCCTTCCCTGGACCAAAGTCCCCTCCTCCCATTGATACCAGGAAATACCATTATTTGCTGCATATGCAGCTGGAGTCGTGGTTCTTTCTATGTGTACTCATTGGATGGTGTTTCAGTCATTGAGAACTTTGGGGGGGTTTGGTTAGTTGATAATTATGTTCTTCCCATGGGGTAACATATCTTTTTAGCTCCTTCAGTCCTTTCTCAAGCTCCTTAATTGGGGTCCCAGTGCTTAGTCCAATGGTTAGCTGAAAGCTTCCTTCTTGGTATCACTATGTTTCTAGCAGATGCTCTTATATGAGATGTACTCCCATGTAAGGGAGTCTCTGAGTGATCTTATCTTCAGTCCTTGCTTCAAATCTTTTTCTCTGTATCTCCTCCCATGAGTATTTCCTCCCATCAGTATTTTATTCTCCCTTCTAAGAACAAATGAAACATATGGTCTGTGAAATGTTTCTTAGTTATTTCAAGATTTTGGGCTAGTATTTTCTTATCAGGGAGTGAATACCATTCATGTTCTTTTGCAACTAGGTTGTCTAACTCAGGATGATATTTTCTTTCCTTTTCTTTTTTTATTGGATAATCTCTGTATTTATATTTCAAATGTTATTATCCCCTTCAACCCATAATCACATCCCCCTTCCCCATTAACTTACTTTCATGAAGGTGCTCCCTCTCCCAATCACCCTCTACAGACAAGGCTATCCTCTGCTACATATGCAACTGGAGCCATGTGACTTTCCATGTGTGCTAAATGGTTAGTGTTTTAGTCCATGGGAGTTCTAGAGTATTTGGTTGATTGAAAATGTTATTCTTCCAATGAGGTTTCAAACCCTGTCAGTACCTTCAGTCCTTTATCTAGCTCTTTCCTTGGGGTCATTTTTTCTTGTTCCATTAATTTGCATATAAATTTAAAAAAAAAATCTGTGTTTTTAATAGCTGAGTAGTCCTCCCTTGTGCAAATGTACTGCATTTTCTGTATCCATTGTTTTGTTAAAGGACATCTGGGATATTTTCAGGTTCTGGCTATTACAAATATGGATGCTATGAACATAGTGCACAGAGCATATATCCGTTTAATATGTTGGTGCATCTTTTGGGTATATGTCAGGAATGGTATAGCTTGGTCCTCAGGTAGTACTATGTCCAATTTGGAGGAACCGCCAGACTGATTTTCAGAGTGGTTGCACCAGTTTACAAACCCACCAACAGTGGAGGAGTGTTCCTCTTTCTCCACATCCTTGCCAGAATCTCCTGTCATCTGAGATTTTGATCTTAGCCATTCTGACTGGTATGATATGGAATATTCGGGCAGTTTTGATTTGCATTTCTCTGATGACTAGGGATGTTGAAAATTTCTTTAGGTGCTTATCAGCCATTTGCTATTTCTCAGTTGAGAATTCTTTGTTTAGCTCTGTACCCCACTTTTAATAGAATTATTTGATTCTTTGGAGTCTAACTTCTTGAATTCCTTGTATATACTAGATATTAGTCCTCAATCAGATGTGGGACTGGCAAAGAATTTTTCCATTCTCTTGGTTGCCATTTTGTCCTAATGACAGTGTTCCTTTCCATGCACAAACTTTAGAATTTTATGAGGTCCCATATATCTATTCTCAATCTTAGACCAAAACTTATGTGTTTTAAGCTCTTTCACATATTCTATTAGTTTCAGTGAACCTGGTTTTATGTGGAGGTCTATGATCTGTTTGGGCTTGAGCTTTGTTCAAAGAGATTAAGCATGGATCGATTTGCATTCTTCTACATGCTGACTGCCAGCTGAATCAGCACCATTTGTGGACGAGGCTGTCCTTTTTCCATTGAATATTTTTTGTTCATTTTTCAAAGATCAAGTGACAGTAGGTGTGTTGATTCGTTTCTATGTCCATAGTTCTATTCCATTTATTCACCTGCCTGTCTAGAAATCAACACCATGCACTTCTTATCATGAATGACCTGTAATAGAGCTTGAGGTCAGAAACGGTGATTCCCTCAGAATTTCTTTTATTGTTGAGCATATTTTTTTACTCTCCCGGTTTTTTATTTGTTTTTATATTTGTTTGTTTGTTTTTCTGTTATTTCAAATGAAGTTGCAAATCACGTTTTCTAACTCTATGAAGAACTGAGTTGGAAATTTTATAGGGATTGCATTGAATTTGTAGATTGGTTTTAGCCAGATAGCCATTTTTCTCCATTAGTCTTGTCAATCCATGGACATAGAATATCTTTCCATCTTCTGAGATCTTAAATTTCTTTCTTTAGAGTCTTGAAATTCTTGTCATATAGATCTTTTACTTGCTTGGTTATAGTCACACTTAGGTACTTTATATTATTTGTGACTGTTGTAAATTGTAGGCAGATGTCAAGGTAATGCATGATTAGACGCTTGAGAGTGGGCAGGACAAACTTTTTGGAATGGAGAAAGAGGAGGAAGAAAAAAGAAACAACATGGAGGTGGATGTAGATATTTGTGCATCTCTATATAGATATAGGTTGTTATGAGTATTTTATAAGGGGTAGAATTATATAGGATTATCTGACTTATTGAAGACTGAAAATTATTTCATAGCAATCGAATCAAAGTATTGTGGTTTGTTTTTTGATATGGCAATTTAATTGAGTTCAAAAGAGGTGTAATTGCAGGACTCACAAAGCCTGCTGTTGGGCGGGAGAGGTGGCTCAGCAGTTACGAGCACAGACTATCTTTTCAGAGGTCCTTAGTTCAAATCTCAGCAACCACATGGTGGCTCACAACCATCCATAATGAGATCTGATGTCCTTTTCTCATGTGTCTGAAGACAGCTACATTGTACTCTTATATAATAATTAAATAAATCTCTTTAAAAAATATAAGCCTGCTGTTCAGTTGGGCTGTATGTGCCAGGTAAGGCAACAATGTGCCAAGGTGAAAGTGAATGAAACAACAACTTTGGGGTGGTCATTTACCACCTGAATCAAAGTACCAGATTGGTCTGAGTAGATGGTGTGGTAGAGAAAGAGCCCAGGCACATGGCACCACACTGGAGTGGCTCCTTTAGAAAGAGAATGCCTGGGAGTGATTCTATATTTTTATCCTTACTACAACAGGGGGTAAACCAATGTGTTAGACAAGAATCCACTAGAAATGTAAGATTATTAGCCTGAGAGAATGTTATTTTCTAAGTAGAGTGGGCCAATGCTATATTGAATCAAGTGATGTCTTAAGAACAGGAATCTTAAACAAAAGGAACAGAAATGGCCTAAGCTTATTGGCTGTATGTCCCCTGTTGTGAGAAGACAGAGCACCCTAAATACAGAGAGTTAGAGATTAGAATCTTCACGATTCTTTAATGAAATTGTTCTAACAATGTATTAAAAAGCTGGTTTACTAGTTTTAAAGATGATATAAAGATTTAATGTTCAAACTTAAAGGATCAACATTATTCTGTCTAACGTGGTCTCCATAGGAATTTTTGGCATAACTCCTAGTTAGACAAGCTGGCTACTTTTAATGACAGGTAATAAAGGAAATGTGATTAAGTTTGTTTTATAGTTTGAATAAGAGAATACAGACTTTACCTGAATCTCATGGAGAATTTTTCCCACAGTTTGAAAGTAAGATAGAAAAAATAAGACACAGATATAAGTAGAGAATGGTGAAATTTGCCTCTTAAAAAGCTTATTAAAAATAGAAATCTGTAGCACTGAGCAGAGTGCACAACAGACGTATATTATAGAAATGGTTGGTAAGTGTATATCTGACGCTCCAGACTGCGATCTTGACATATCAATATACTTTGTGCTAAAGTCCCGGTTTGGCAAGATGCTTACTTCTTTATTATTATTGTTGTTGTTGTTTTTGCTATTGGATGTTTTCTGTATTTACATTTCAAATGTTATTACCCCGTCCCCCTTCTTTATTCTCCCTCCTCCTCCACTTGCTTTCATAAAGATGCTTCTTCTCCCAGTCACCCTCTCCATATTTGTGCCTTGGCATTCCCCTACACTGGAAAAAGGGGCCTTCACTGGACCCAAGGCCTCTTCTCCCAATAATGTAAGACAATGTTATCCTCTGCTACATTGGCATTTGGGGCTATGGGTTTCGTCCTGTGTTTTCAATGGTTGGTGTTTTAGTCCCTGGAAGTTCTGGAGAGTTTGGTTGGATGATAACATTGTTTTTTCCCATGAGGTTGTGAACCCTTTCAGGTTTTCAGTCCTTTCTCTAGCTCTTTCATTGGGGTCCCTGTGTTTAGTATGATGGTTAGCTGTAAGCTCCCTCAACTGTATCTATATGACTCTGGCAAAGCCTCTGAGGTGGCATCCATATCTGGTTCCTTCCCGTGAGCACTTGGCATCAACATTAGTGCTTGGGTTTAAGGGCTGCATATGGGTTGATCCCCCAGGTGAGCAGTCTCTGAATGTTCTTTTCTTGTCATTTCTGCTCCACTGTTTGACCTTGTATTTCCTCCTATGAGTGTTTCATTCTCTCTTCTAAGCGGGACTGAGGCATTTATATTTTGGCCTTCCTTCTTTTTTAGCTTCATAAAATCTGTGAATTGTTTCTTGGCTAATCAGAGTTTTTGTAGTTTGTATCCACTTATCAGTGAGTGCATACCATATGTATATTCTTTTGTGACTGGATTACATCACTCAGGATGATAGTTTCCAGTTCCATCCATTCAGCTAGGGATTTCATAAAGTCATTGTTTATGATAGCTCAGTAGTACTTCATTGTGAAAACATACATTTTATGTATTCATTTCTCTGTTGAAGGACATCTGGTTTCTTTCAAGTGTCTGGCCATTATAAATAAGGCTGCTATACACATTGTAAGACACGTGTCTATTTACTATGTTGGAGAATCTTTTCGGTATATGCCCAGGAATGGAATTGCTAGGTCTTCATTTAGAACTATATCCACTTTCGTAGCGAAAAGCCAGACTGATTTCCAGAGTGGTTGTACCAGCTTGTAGTCCCACCAAAAATAGAGAGGTGTTCCTCAGGTTTGTTTTGATTTGCATTTTCTTGATGAGTAGGGATATTGAGCAATTCTTTTGGTCTCCTTGGCCAATTGGTGTTTCTTAGGTGAGAATTTTTTTGTTTAGCTCACATTGCTTACCTCTAATTGATATTGAAATTGTCTGAAGGTGATAGATGCTGCCTAGTGAGGGTTTGTTATTATTTTGTAAAATTACCACAACAGGAGGCTCATATTCTCTTTTTTAAAAACAACTTTATTTAAAAAAAACAGAGATAAATGTTAAGATTTTTCAAATCATTTTTTGCCTAGAACAATATGAATATATTTCTGTCAGGAACTGATATTTTTGAAGGTTTGATACTATTCATTGAGATTTACTATTTACCATGAGTATGAAGTACATGTAAAAAGAAACATAACATGGAAATAGTCAGTTTTCTTGGTATGTAAATATTAAACATAATGATTTTTAAATACCAAGAATTGCCGCAAGGCTACATTTTTAGGTCTTCAATTATTAATGATTTAAGATAGAGGTATACCACACTTTGAGGGGGTGCCACAAACTTATATTTTTTCCTAAGAAGAACTGGGGATTCCATTATTTGGCTTTTCTTTCTTTTTTTTCTTTTTTCTTTTCTTTTTTTTTTTTTTTATCTTTGGGCTTCATATGATCTCTGAGTTGTTACTTGGGCATCTAAAGAATTTTGGGGCTAGTATCCAATTATCAGTGACTGCATATTATGTCTGTTCTTTTGTGACTGGTTTACCTCACACAGGATGATATTCTCTAGACACATCCTTTTGCCTAGGAATTTCATAAAGCCATATGTCTCTAATAACTGAGTACTACTCCATTGTGTAAATATACCACAATTTCTCCTTTTTTTAATTGAATAACTTTATTTTATAAAAAACAAAGATAAATGTAGAGATTTTAAGCAGTTTTTAATAAAACTATATGAATAGGTTTTGCCAGTACTTGATTTTATTGAAAGGTTTGATAGTGTGCATTAAAATCTTACTAGTTACAATGAGCACAAAGTACATGTAAAACAAGATGTAACCTAGAATTAGTCAAAGTTTTTTTGGTGCGTAAAAATTAAGCATAGTGGTTTTTCATTTTCTTCTTCTTCTTTTTTGGGCCTTTGTTTTTTCTTGAATTTCATATAGTCTGTGAGTTGTTTCTGGGGTGTTTAGAACTTTCTGGGGGTAATATCCAATAATCAGTGACTGCATATTATGTCTGTTCTTTTGTGACTGGGTTATCTCACTCAGGATGATATTCTCTAGATGCATCCATTTTCTTAAGAATTTCATAAAGTCATTGCTTCTGATAGCTGAGTAGTACTTCATTGTGTAAATAAATAACAATTTTTGTATCCATTCATTTACTGAAGGACATCTGTGTTCTTTCCAGCTTCTGGCTATTATAAATAGGGCTGCTCTGAACATTGTGGTGCATGTGTATTCGTTGTATGTTAGAGCTTCTCTGGGGTGTATGACCAGAGTGGAATAAGTGGGTCTTCAAGTAGTACTATGTCCAAATTTCTGAATAACCGCCAGACTGATTTCCAGAGTGGATGTACCAGTTTACAACCCCACGAACAGTGGTGAAGTGTTCCTCTTTTTCTGCATCCTTGCCAGCATCTGCTGTCATCTGAATTTTTGATCATAGTCATTCTGAGTGGTGTGAGGTGTAATCTCAGGGTTGTTTTGATTTGTATTTCTCTGATGCCTAAGGATGTCAAGCACTTCCTTAGATGTTTCTCCCTCATTTGATATTCCTCAATTAAGAACTTTTTGTTTAGCTCTGTACCCCATTTTTAATAGGGTTATTTGATTCTCTGGTGTCTAGCTTCTTGAGTTCTTTGTATACCTTGGATATTAGGCCTCTATCACATGTGGGGTTGGTAAAGAACTTTTCCCAATCTTTTGGCAGCAGTTTTGTTTTCTTGACAGTGTCTTTAGTCTTACAAAACTGTCCAATTTCATTAAGTCCCATTTGTCAATCTTTGACGTTAGAGCACGAGCCATTGATGTTCTGTTCAGGAAATTTTCTCCTGTGTCTATGTGTTCTAAGGTTTTCCCTACTTTCCCTTCTAATAGTTTCAGTGTACCTGGTTTAATGTGAAGATCTTTGATCCACTTGCACTTGAGCTTTGCACAAGGAGATTAGAAAATGTCTATTTTCATTCTTCTGCATG
The DNA here is from genome assembly GCF_963924665.1 of Micromys minutus. Taxonomy (NCBI): domain Eukaryota; kingdom Metazoa; phylum Chordata; class Mammalia; order Rodentia; family Muridae; genus Micromys; species Micromys minutus. The sequence continues at coordinate 42,549,958 of NC_137984.1, read as the reverse complement.
CTGGACAGGTGCCAGTTGAACAAACACTATTTTTTGAATAGGCTGTACTTTTTCCATTGAATGTTTAGAGCTCCTTTTTCAAAAATCAAGTGACCATATATGTGAGGGCTCCTATATGATCCACAAATGAATCTTTTTTTTAGGTGCTTACTAGTCATTTGGTATCCCCCATTTGAGAAGTCTATGTGTAGCTTTGTACAACATTTTTAATAGGATTATTTGTTTCTCTAAAGTCTAACTTTTTGTGTTCTTTGTATATATTGGATACTAGCCCTCTATGAGATATAGGATTGGTAATGATATTTTCTTAATCTATTGGTTGTTCTTTTGTACGTTTGACAGTGTCCTTTGCCTTATAGAAGCTTTGCAATGTTATGAAGTCCCATTTGACAATTCTTGATGTTAGAGCATAAGTCATTTTTGTTTTATTCAGGAAAATTTCCCCTGTGACTATTTGTTCTAAGATCTTTCCCACTTTCTGTTCTATTAGCTTCATTGTACCTGGTTTTAAGTGGAGTTCTTTTTTTCAATTGCACATGAGCTTTCTGCATGAAGTTAAAAGGGGATCATTTTGTATTCTTCTGCATGCTGAGAGCCACTTGAACCAGAACTATTTGTTGAAGACACTGTCCTTTTTCCATTGGATATTGTTAGCTCCTTTGTCAAAAATCAAGTGACCATAAGTATGTGGGTTTATTTCTGGATCTTCGATTCTATTCCAGTGGTCTATATGGACCAATAAAAGAAAGTTTTTATTTTGTTATTTTTTTATCACAATTGATCTGTAATACAGCTTAAGGCCAAAGATGATGATTCCCTTAGAAGTTTTTCTTTCTTTCTTTTTCTTTTTATTGTTGAGAATGGTTTTTGCTATCCTTGTTTTTTTTTTCCAAATTAATTTGCAAATTGGTCTTTCTAACTATATGAAGAATTGAATTGAAATCTTGATGGGGATTTTATTGAATTTGTAGATTGCTTTAGGCAAGATGGTGATTTTCACTACATTAATCTTTCTTATCTGTGAGCATGGGAGATGTTTTTATCTTCTGAGGTATTCTTCAATTTCCTTCTTCAGAGACTTCAAGTTCTTGTCATGCAGAATCTTTACTTGCTTGGGTAGGGTCACACCAAATTATTTTATATTCTTTGTGACGATTTTGAAGGGTGTCTATTCTATAATTTCTTTCTCTGCATGTTTGTCCTTTGAGTAGAGGAAGTCTACTGATTTTGTTGAGTTAACTTTAAATCTAGCCACTTTTCTGAAGTTGTTTATCAGCTGTAAAAGTTCCCTAGTGGAATTTTGGTGGTCACTAAATTATATAAGCATGTCATCCTCAAATAGTGATATTTTGACTTTGTTGTTTTAAATTTACATTCATTTTACCTCTTTTTTGTTGTCTTATTGCTCTGGCTGGTACTTCCAGTACTATATGGAATAGGTAGAGAGAGAGAGTGGACAACCTTGTCTATTCCCTGATTTTAGTGGAATTGCTTCAAGTTTTCTTCCTCCAACCTAGATGTCAATATATATTTCAATTTGGCTAATTTATTCGAGATTAGTGAAGTAGTATCTATCACAAAAAAAAATTAAATGTCCATTAATATAAATTCAGTTATGACTAAGGTTAGTGATTTCCACCTGGATGTACTCTGTCATCCATGTATTTACTACTTCAGGAGATTACTACACACTTATAGAAAGTTGAATTTTAATAGAACTGTAGCAAAGTAAATTCTATAGCCGATTGGAGGCTTACATCTTTATCCTGCCAGCCATTTTCAGAGTCTAACTCTTAAATATTTTATATTTTAACTTATGAAGCTGGTTAAATTCATTTGCAGCACGGGTACATGTGAAGCATAATGTCTAAGCCAGTCTAACAAGGGCGTGATTGCATAGCTGTTAATGAAGACAAGATAGCAAGTCTATTCCCATTTCCTGTTGTGTAAAGTATACATTGTAAGAGAAATTACAGATGAAAAATAATCAGTTTTTATTAGCTTTGTTCTTATTATTTGATAAATGAACACATCTATATGTAGAGGTAGGGTCTTGTGAAAGCTACATGCAATTAGTAGTCATTGAAAAATACACTCATGATCTAACTATGCATTTCCTTGTGGACAGCGGATGTGGCCGCAGTCCCAAGATGATGCTTGAGACTCTGGCCTAGTCTTGTGACTAGTACCTGACTTCCTCCTGCCCCCGAGATTAACCACTCCAACGGTGCGAGCTGCGCAGGTGCACCCATGATGCAAGATCAGGATAATAGGACTGCGATTGGGGGCGGGGAAAAAGAGAAAGAGAAACTGAAAGGGAAACAGGAAGAGAAAGAGAGACAGAAAGGGATCAAGAAAGATTTTCACTTGCATGATGTAAGGTTCCTGAATAAACCACTTTAAGAAGAATGCTGTGTTGTCGCCCCTTTTCTGCTGGTCAGAGACGGTAGTGACATTTCCTCTTCAGTTAACAGTGATATCTACTTATTCAGAGTGGTTTATTTAACATACACCAATATAAGTGAAATTATTTCTAAACAAATATACAGTCATCCAACCAGTTTACAGACAAAACTTGCTAGAAACTCTACACAGTTTACTGATACTCTTCTGATAGTCTTTAAAAGGAAGTCAATTGTGGTTATTTGTATTGAAGAGGAAGGCAACACTGTAAGAGAACCACCAGACTCAATTAACCCCGACACTCACGATCTTCCAGACACTGGATAACCAAGCAGGCAACATACACAAGCTGATATGAGTCCCCCAACACATACAGCTGAGGGCTCTCAAGACTCAGTTTAGTCAAAAGCTAAGATGCACCTAACCCTCAAGAGACTGGAGGTCCCAGGGAGTTTAGAGTTCTTCTGGGGTGGGAGTGGGAGCATCCTAGTGGAGATAGGGGGCAGGAAGAAAGTATTGGATGTGGAACAGTTGGAGAGTAGACCAGGAGGAAAATAAAATCTGGAGTGTAAAAATAAAAAAAAAAAAAAAAACAAAGAAAGAATAAATTTAAAATTCAAATAAAGAGAATAAGTTGTAGAGATTAGCAAGTTATTTATTTGCTTGTTTTTTTAAATTTAATTTACAAAATAAAGCAGTTTTTCTGTTGCTGATACTGGGAAAAGCCACTGGATTTATCTTCTTGAAATAGTAGTAAATGTTTCGGGAAGATATAGTAGTCAGTAAATATATTTAAAGCACATGAGGAAATTTTATAGTAGTGAATTGTGAGATGCAGATGCTTTCATGTGTATACTTTTAAAAATGATTTTCCTCAGTGGATTTTTCATTTTTCTTTCTTGTTGTTTTATTTTTACCATCCTAAATGTTGTGTAAATGAGGACTACAGTGACAAGGTTGTGTTGAACAGTCATCGGTGTACAGGCTTCTTTTTTTTTTTTTCCTACAGTACAACATCTAATATACTATTGCCAAACAAGTTATCATATTGCATCAAATATTTTGAAATTTAATTGCTGAACCCAACATTTTAAAGTGAAATTTTAACACAACAGATTTAAGTCAGAGTTCCAAGGAAAACTATTATGTTATTTTTGAGCAACTACACATTGTAATAACACACACTGAAAGGAATTCAAATCTAACTTCATTTGAGGATAGCCCCAGGCATTTTGTGTTTATGTTTCTTGTAACTTTGCTGAGACTATTGGAAGTTCAATGAGGAATGCCTCCCAGCAAAGAATAACTTCACAATAAAAGGCACAAGAAAGCTCACAGGTGGAGAAGACTCTTTGGAGCAGAAAAAAGATGTGTGATTCTACTGTAACTGCAAAGTTGTTCAATAATATACAATAAAGAATTTCCCACTCTAGTTTGCTCTATAAAATAATTATTTAATATCTGAAGAAGAATATCAAGTATTAGCAAACAGGCTTGGTGGTAGTCAGAATAGGTCACATTTTCTACAGTCTTTAATATAGTTCTTAAGAGAAGGTAGTTTTCCATTGACTAGATAGCAGAACACTTGGCTTGACAAAAGGCTGCTGCAATTTTGTGTACAGTCTAAAATGTATAATGAGTCTTCTACTTTGATAAATTTTCATTATGTACTCAAGATCTGAATTTTACTTAGTATCAGCTAAAAGGCATATTTGGGTAAACAGGAAGAATACAAAAGAGGACATGACTAAAGTAGTTCATATTAAATAAAGTAACATCTTTATCTAAGGGTAAGCTATACATGTGTAGTGAAAACTTAGATTAGTCTAGAAATTGTATACATACAATTCCCTGTGGAGAATAATTTGGAAGTCCATCTATGGAATGGCTTAAAGTTTGAAATCTTGACCTTTAAATTTATTTAAATATTTTTTCCACATTATATCTTAAATTTAAAATGTTTACAATTGAAAATGTTCAAGGTAGCTATTTGTTTTTAAGATCATGAATATAGAATATAGGCATTAACTCACATCTCAGCATTATTCAAAAATAACATAACAAAGCAAAAACAAATCATGAGTGTTTATTTAAAGTCACTACAATGACACAGATTTATTTTTCATATTTATTACTAAATTGAACCTACAAGAGCAAAACCACATTTTTTTAATTGAGCCTTTTGACAAGTAGAGGAGTAGCTTGAGGGGTTTTGTATTGTGCTAATCTTTACTTTCTTATTACAGCTGTTGTGTGTGTGTGTGTGTGTGTGTGTGTGTGTGTGTGTGTGTGTGTGTATCCAAGTTCCATAGCATACTTATGGAGCTGAAGAAAGACTAGCATGGGTTGTCTCTCCTCTCTTTCATTTATCATATTTAACTATAATAATTGAGATGTAATCCAAATTTAGAATCTTATTCTCAATTTCAGAACTGCATCTATTCTTATTAGATTCTGTACTGTTATGCATGAATGATTAATGGTAAAACATATTTTCAAAGCACTGGTGAGGGTCATCATAAAGATGTGGCATCTGAGATATGTTACCACAGCATGCAAACTACATGGAGAGAAAAATCTTGTCAGACTATACATGTGTACTCTTCTGAAACTCATATCCATTACCAGTTAGTTTTTACTGAACAAAAATACTATGGGCATCAAGAAGTTCATGAGAAGTATTACAAAAAAAAGCACACAAAATTAATCACATCAAAATCTACTTTGAATTAATAGCTTTCCTATGAAACAAACACAATGGATTAGTTGTCAGCAGATATGATTGGTCATTTCACTCATATTATGACACTTCCCACATATAAACATTTAGAGCTCTCCCTCTTTCTTCTAGAAGCATTGATCTGATTGGAAGTTCTTTTGGGATTTGGTAATCATAGTAATTCTTTCAGATTTTCCATGTGTTAATGCTACTGATGCCAAAGTCATATTAATAAAACTGCTATTCAGATCACCACAAAATCATCTTCAAAGTCAATTATGTTTACATAAACCAATATCTTTCACCACAGAGACATAGGAAACATTAAAAAGGACACTGAGGGGTGGAAAGGATGAACTTTCCTTGCATCTTGACAAAATTTAGGTACAGTCTCAAGAAAACATTTTTCTCTTCAGCATCAACCCATTTACGATCCAATTTATTTCTGAAATAGGCCCTAGGGGCAATGTGCTGGGTGGCTGTAATGGGGAATATCTCTCTGGCCACTCAAGGAAATTGCTATGGACTTTTAATCTTATTTTGATTAAGTTCTCTGTAGATTGTGTCTGCCAGGCTGGCAATAAGATTACTGTTTCTGTGATCTTTTGGCTGCTATTGGACCGAGATTCAATTTTTTCCCTACTTTTTCAAGGTTAAATTGAAACAATATTAGTCATTCCTTGTATGTAGTATATGTTTAGGGTTTGTATTGTTCCAAAAACTGCAATGTTAAAAAAGATACAATATTTTAGAAGTCAGGAGTATATGGAAGCAAAAGATTATTGAAACCTGTTTTATGCATAAATCAGAAGATAGGATAGGCTTTTAGGGATACTCACCATATTTTCATATATTTGACATTTCAGTATGAAAATATTATTGCAAAGTGAATATGGTTCAAAAATCAATAATCAAATTTTTTATAGAAATAGAGTGTGAAGCTCTATTTATTTTTTATGAAGCTATTTTGTTTTGTTTTCATTTTTATTGGTGATGTTTCTTGTTTTTATTTTTGTAGACATCCAATAATAGAACAGATCACTTTCTGTTTTGAAGCTGCCAGAACCAGAAACTATTGTGTCTTTTTTCTTATTTTGAAATTACCATAGATGATTGAAAATTTACTGGCCTATGACCTATTTCTCTCTTCAAGGTAAAGTCTGCCTTTATATAGATAGGTCCTTATCTCCAATACAGTGTAGATGCACACAGCAAGGCTTAAACTGTCTGCAGACAAAGGAGCACCCTGTGTGGAAAAGCAATCACATCACACATTACCACTGCTGGCTCAGCCTTCATTTGGGAAGCTAAATATGGCACTTCTACATTCACATCTATCTAAGAGGTGGGAAGGTAGACTTCTTAGGCTGGTTTTATATTACTGATATGTAATATTGATCTTCCTCTATGACAACTTGACAATATTGAAAATATATAAGAATATAATTTTCTTTTTTCTATGTATCAGTTTCAAAGTACAGGTCTCAAAATGTTTTCACATTAAAAAATATCTGGCAGCCTATTTTTCTTGTGCTATTACAATGGACTTTATTTATTTGTGAGACAAAGTTAAAAATACATGGAACTTCAAGCTGTTCATTGTGATCTTTGACTGCAATCCCAGCATATGGAAAGCTGAGGCTGGAAGTTGATGTGACTTTCAGGCCCAACTGACCAATATCATCATACTTTCTGTCCAGAACTATGGAAACTGCCTCAGTTATGCTTCATGGCACTCTGGTAATAATTTTTCCTTTTGAGAACCAAGTTTCCATCTAACCAGTCAGTGTGTATTCCTCTCACTATGTAAGTGATGTCATATGACATGCATGTAAAAGGAGGTCAGAAATCATGAGTGACATAGTTATCAGTCCTTTGCTGGGTGGTCCATTCCATCAAGTTATCATTGCTTTAGTAGCAGTGTGTTCTGCTTTGATTTTTACTGTCTCATGCTACCAAGAAGTGTAAAATAGCACTGAGTACTATTCTGAGTGTGTGGTTCATAATCCAGTACCATTCACTGGGTATAATGTAGGGGGGAAATACTTTAGACATTCCTCCAAATGTAATAACTGTAATTATTGCCCTCACTGCATAATTCTCACTCTTCCCAAGTCTAGAATGGGATGAAGGATGAAAACAGTGTTTAAGTGTGTAACACTTTAAGAACATTTTATATAACTACTTTTTTGCTCAATAAGGTTACATAAATTTAAGTAAATTCAGTTTCTAACCTTAAATATACAATGCGCATGAACACACACACACACACACACACACACACACACACACACACACACCAGAAGAGTGAGTATACGTGATTCAACCTACAATATATATGAACTTTTTCTAAATCATGGAATGCCTTATAAAATCTGTTTAAATTACTTGTAAAAGCAAATTAATTCTGAGGAAAGTATATAACTCAATTTTGGTGGCATAAGGTCTTTCATTTTCACAAAGAGTATATAAAAAAGGGGGAGTTCTTTTAGTCAGCAGATATTTAATAAACTTTTATTTAAAAGTCCACATTCTCTATATTTTCTAAAATATATTTCTAAAATATATTCTATATTTTATAATATTTTTGAATCTATTTATAATTTTTAATATATGTGGTGTTATCATTATGAGATCACTATAACATTTAAATGTATCAAAAGAGATGAACATGGATATATTTAAATGAGGATTATGTATCCCAAAGATAAGTCTTGAAAGGCAAGTTCTGTATTAGAAAATGGCAGAAGGAACTCATAATTCAGTCTGTGGTTTTTCTTTGGCTTGGGGCTTCTCATTTTTTTTCCTGTTGAAAAATCACAAGGCTGAGAAGTAAGTTACATTTCTACATAGTAATTTAAAATATATTTTGTACATTTTATCTTTCTGATTTTTCTTTCATTATTGCCATCATTCCTGTTCTGTTTCAATTTCAAGTAATGATTACATATGTATATATCTATATATGAATAGCTAAATGCATATATACTCAAATATATATTGAAAATTATATATATTGCATATGTTGAATAAATGTGTATGTAATAGAAAAAAGTAAAAAGTGGAAAAGAAGATATATATATATATATATAATATATTGCATATTTATATTCTTTATGTATTAAGTCTACTATCTAATAATGACACAGCATGTGCTCATTTCTTTTGTATGACTTATGTGGTTCAGTTTGACAAACTGGAGTCTCATTATTTTCATGAAGTTTACTAGAATTTGTTTACTGCATATGATTGTGTTGGATATACAACATCTATTTTCTTTACTTTCCATCTTCTGTCTGAAACCTAGGCTGGCTCTGCAATTTGGCTATTATTATACTATTTTAATAAATACTAATGTATATTTGTCTCTATAGCTTGTGAGTCAAAAGTTTAATTTGACTTTATCAGAACTGGAACTCTTTTTACAGACCTTTTTATACCTTTCTACAACTCTTTCACACAAAGCTCTTTGATTTTTTTATTTTTAATTAAAATATATTTACATTACTTCCTCATTCTATGTTTTTTTCTCATTATCTTTCTCTAATTTGTGTTCTCTTCCCATTTCTGCAAATATATAAATTTGGGTTGAGCCATTGGTATTAGATAAATTATTGGGTATCTCAAACCTGAAAATGTGTAGTAGTATTTTAATCCATCAACACACCTTCTCTAGTAAGAGATCACATTCAGACCACTTCTAAGTCTGTGTGTTCCAGCTGGAATGACTTACTTTTAATCTGACAGACTGGAATACATATATCTTTAAGGTAAAGTTGGTTTGTAGAAGGAAGCAACCATGTTTGAAAGTGAGTCTAATTAAAAGGCAGATAAATACAAAAAATATCAGAAAATATTTGGGAGAATGAGTAAAAGATAGGATGCACAAAACTCTCATGAGCAGCACAGAAAAGAGAAAAGAGAAATTTTAAGAGTGAGCAAAATACAGAGATGAGATGTGGCACTTTTACTGGGACAGTTTTACAAAGACTGTTCTCGGATAGAACAACCTACTCAAAAGTGGAGACAGAAAGTGTCAGATACTTAAATAGAGCCAGAAGATTAGAACATACAGTCAAAATTATCTTGAGCCCAGGCAGAACAATTTAGTCAGAAGCCAAGAAAAGCCAATTGGAATTAGTCAACTAGAAAAGGAGTTTGCACACTAACAGTTGATTTCAACCCGCCAGTCAGAATTTAGCGAGGTCTAAAAAGGGTAAGTTTATTCAGCAGTAAGCCTGTAAGACTACAGTTACATATGGTGAATAAAAGATACTTTTACAAAAAATAGACTAATCCTTCCTCTTTCAGCAGTTGTTAATTGCCTATGTCTCTCTCTCTAACTAAAATTGGGGTTTATGAATCTCTGTTATCCATGTTTGCATGTCAATTATTTTTGACACTTTTAAGGTTGTCTTTCAGCAGCCGTTTTTTGATATGTTATGGTCATATCAACCCTTTCATTTCTAGGAGCTATATGCTTGTAGTCAATTTATTGCTCTTCTGTCTATTACAAATTTAATTCTCTCCTTCATCATATTTTCTCCATGTTAGGTGTAGGGGTTCTGAAGTAAATGTATGGAGATTAAGACCAATTAACAAGTTTTCTTCTTCTTTTTCTGACAGTGATGACTTTTTGTTTTTGCATCTTATACAAAAAGAATCATCATAGATGCAGAATCAAAGCATCATGTATCTGTGGATATAATAATAGGTAAATAACTAACTATCATGTACTTATGAGTAATCATTGCTTAGAAAAGTGATAGTAAAAGATTTTATTTTACAAAATCTATGACCTCACTAGTAACAGGGAGTTGGAAAGTTTTTAATTATTAGCCGTGATTTTTTTTTTTTTGAGTAGGATTTATATGCAAATAGATATTTCTGAGTTGCAACAGAGTTATTAGTGCCACTATATCCTTAACATTCCAAAGAAATAGTTGGTTTAGAAATTTTGGAGGAATGCATTATGTCTTCAGGACTACAAATTTATTTGATGTTTGAGTATTCACAACCTGCAAAGGTACTGCAGCCCTTATAATCCCTTATGTAACGTTTTTCTATTTTCGTTTTTTAACATTTTTATTTAATTTTTTTACACTCCAAATTTTATTCCCCCATCCACCTTCAAATTGCTCCATAATCCCATAATCCTCCCAACCCCCTGTCTCCCAAGGATGTCCTCACCTCCTATCCTCACTACCTCAAACCTCTAAACTCCCTGGGGCCTCCAGTCTCTTGAGGGTTAGGTGCATCATCTCTTACTGAACCCAGATCCAGCTGTCCTCCGCTGTATATTCACTAATATCAGCCAGTGTATTTTGCCTGGTTGGTGGTCTATTATTTGAGAGATCTCAAAGATCCAGGTTAATTGAGAATTCTCATCCTCCAGCAGGGTCACTATCCTCAGCTCTTCCAGCTTTTCTCAGGGGTCACCAGATTCTGACCATTAGTTGAAAGCTAATACCTGCATCTGACTCTTTCAGTTCTTGATGGTTCTTTCAGAGTACAGTCATCATAAGTCCATGTTTTGTAAGCACTTCCTAGTCTCAGTAAGAGTGTCAGGCTTTGCCCCCTCTCCCCTTGAGCTGGATCCCACCTTGGGCTTTTCCTTGGAATTCTTTTTCCTCAGCCTCTTCTCCATTTCCAGTCCTACAGTTCTTTCAGACAGGAACAATTATGTATCAGAGTTTTGACTGAGGAATGGCAACCCTATCTCTCACTTGATTGGCAGTCTCTCTACTGGAGATCAGCCCTACAAGTTTCCTCTCCCAACTGTAGGGCATTTCATCAGAGATCCCTCTCTTTGAGTCGTGAGTATCTCTCACTTCTCAGTTTTTCAGATATTCTGTAAAGTCTGCTGAATCTCTTAACTCCAATGTTGCCTATTTTCATTCTTTTTTCTGGCCCTCATGGCTTCCACCCTTTTTCCCAACTTAATTCCAGATAATGGTCAACCCCAGCCCCATTTCTTGTACCTTTTCCCTCCCAAGTACTTTCTTCTATCTCCCCATTGTGACTGCTTTCTTCACATTCAAAAGTAGGACTGTCATACTTCAGTTTGCTGACCTATTAAAATTCTGTGGACTACATCTTAGGAATTATGTACCTTTTTCTTTTTTCTTTTTAACTAATATCCACTTTTACTGAGTACATACCATGCATGTCCTTTTGAGTCTGAGCTACCTTGCTCAGAATGATATTTTCTAGCTTCAATCATTTTCTTCAAAACTCAGGATGTTGTCGATCTTAGTAACTGAGTAGTATTTCATTGTGTCCCTTCTCTGTTTGGAAACAACTGGGTTGTTTTCAGTTTCTGACTATCACAAGAAAGCCTGCTGTTAACATAGAGAAATGGGTCTCCTCTGTCATGGTGGGGCATCTTTTGGGTGTATTCCCGAGAATAGTATTGCTGGGTCTTTAGGTATTTTTAAATTTCTGAGGAACCTCCAGAATGATTTCCAGAGTAGTTTTATTTATTAGTTTTCAATCCCACCAGCAATGCAGAAGTGTTCCACTTATCTACTTCCTTGAAAACATGTGCTGTCACCTCAGATTTTTAACATAGCCATTTTGATTGGTGTAAGGTGGACTCAAAGTAAATGGTGAGAAACTTGAAACAATCCCACTAAAATCAGGGAATAGAGAAGGCTGTCCATTCTCTCCATATCTATTCAATATAATTCTAGAAATACTAGCCAGAGCAATAAGATAATTAAAAGAGGTCAAACGAATACAAATTGGAAAGGAAGAAGTCAAAATATCAATATTTGCAGATGACATGATCATATACTTTACACAAGGGAATAGTTACAGCTGTTAAACACCTTGAAATATGGCTGGACATTAAATTAATTCAAGCAAATCAGTAGCTTTCCTCTACTCAAGGGAGAATCAGGCTGAGAAAGAAATTAGATAATCAACACCCTTCAAAATAGCCACAAAAATATATAATTCCTTGGTGTTACCCTAACTAAACAATGAAGGATCTGTACAACAAACACTTCAAGCCTCTGGAAAAAAAATTGAAAACCTCATAAAATAGGAAGATCTCCCATGGTCATGGATCTGAAGAATCAACATTGTAAAAATTCCCATCTTGCCTAAGGCAATCTAAAAATTCAATGCAATCCCCATCAAAATTCCAACTCAGTTCTTCATGGAGTTAGAAAGATAAATTTGCAAATTTATTTGGAATAATAAAAACTCAGGATAGCAAAAATCATTTTCAACAATAAAAATACTTCTGGAGGAATCACCATTACTGATCTCAAGCTGTATTACAGATCAGTTGTAATAAAAACTTTCGAGTATTAGTACAGAGACAGGCAGGTAGACTGTCTAGAATCAATACCCAGAAATGAACTTGCACATCTATGGACATTTAATCTTTGACAAAAGAGCTAAAAACATTCAATGCAAAAAGAACAGTGCCTGCAACATATGATGCTGGTTCAACTGGCAGACAGCATACAGAACAATGCAAACCAATCCCTCCTTATCTCCTTATACAAGGTTCAAGTGCAAGTGGATCAAAAACCTCCACCAAAAATTAGGTAAATGGAACCTAACAAAACAAAACCTGGGAAAGAGCTTAGAACTTATAGGCACAGGAGAAAATTTCCTGAACAAAACACCAGTTGCTTATGCTCTAAGATCAAGAATTGACAATAGCATGAAATTGCATCCTTCTGTAAGGCAAAGACACTTTCAAAAGGCCAAAACGGCTACCAACAGATTGGGAAATGTTCTCTATCAATAATTCATCTGGTAGAGGGATCTTATCAACTATATACAAAGAACAGAAGTTAGATTTTAGAGAATCAAGGAATCCTATTATAAACAATGTACAGGGAACAGCAGGTATCCAGGGACTCAAGCCTGGTGACACTGCACTGCAAGTAGCAAGGGAACAGAGAGGTCTGGGCCAAGCACTCAGAAAGAACCCCCCCACACCCTGATTGGTTCAAGAGAGTAGAAAATCTGCCTAAGGAAGCTTTTTCCACCCCGAGGGCCCGTGCATGCAGATCAAATGCTCAGGACACAAATAAATTTACACAGTATCTGACTACAAACCCAGCACTAAAATGATTTATAGGTAGAGAACCCAATAAAAGGAGGGAAACTACATCCTAGTAAAACAAGAAAATACCTAAGCAAGAAAGCCAAACAAAGAAAGACACAAAGAAAAAATTCTACCTCTAAAAGCAAAAATAGCAGGAAACAGCAAATATTATTCCTTAATATCTGTTAACATAAATGGACTCAATTCCCCAATAAAAAGGCATAACCTATCTGACTGGATATATAAACATTTTGCTGCATAAAGGAAACTATTCTCAGAGAAAAAGACAGACACAATCTCATAGTAAAGGTTGGGGAAAAAATCTTCCAAGCAAACAGCTCCAAAAAGCAAGCTGGAGTGGCCATTCTAATATCGAATAGAATAGATTTTCAACCAAAAGTTAGCAAAAAAAGATAATGGAGGACACTTTTTACTCATGACATGGAAAATTGTCAGGAGGAACTCTCAATCCTTAACATATATGCTCCAAATACAAGAGCACCCATTTTCATAAAAGAAATCCTACTAAAGCTCAAAAATACATTGCACCCCACAAAATAATAGTGGGAGACCTCAACACCCCACTCTCATCAATAGACAGATCATGGATGCAGAAACTAAACAAGGATGCAGTTAAACTAGCAGAGGTTATGAACCAATTGGAATTAATAGACATCTACAGAACATTCATCTTAAATCAAAAGAATACACCTTCTTCTAAGCACCTTACGGCACCTTCTCCAAAATTGACCATATAATCGGTCACAAAACAAGCCTCAGTAGAAATAGGAAGATTGAAATTCTCCTGTGCATCTTATTAGATAACCTTGTTCTAAGGATAGTCTTTAATAACAAAAAAGACAACAAAAAGCCAATAAAATCATGGAACCTAAAAAATGCTCTATTAAACAATAGCATAGTCAAAGAAGAAACAGAGAAAGAAATTAAAGACCTTCCAAAATTTGATGAAAATGACAACACAACATTCCCAAACCTATGGGATGCAGTGAAAGCAGCACTGAGAGAAAAACTCATAGCTCTGAGTGTTTCCAAAAAGAAACTGGAGAGAACATACACTAGCTACTTGACAGCACAGTTGAAAGCTCTAGAACAAAAGGAAGCAGATACACTTAAGAGGAGTAGACAGCAAGAAATAATCAAACTTACAGCAGAAATTGACTAAATAGAAAGAAAAAGAACAATTCAAAGAATCAACAAAACCAAGAGCTAGTTTTTTGAGAAAAGTAACAAGATTGATAAAGCCCTAGCCAGACTAATTAGAGGGCAAAGAGTAGGATCCAAATTATCAAAATCAAAAAGGAAAATGGAGACATAACAACTGAAACTGAGGAAATCCACACAATCATCAAATCCTACTATAAAATCTATACACAGCAAAACTAGAAAATCTGGAAGAAATGGATGTATTCCTAGACAGATACCAGGTATTAAAGTTAAACCAGGACCAAGTAAACCATCTAACTAATCACATAAGACCTAAAGAAATAGAAGCAGTCCTCAAAAGCCTCCCAACAAAAAAAGCCCAAGTCTAAATGGGTTCAGTGCTGAATTCTATCAGATATTTATTGGTGACCTAACACCAATACTATCCAAAGTATTCTACGAAATAGAGTAAGATGGAACACTGCCTAACTCATTTTTCGAGGCCAAAATAACCGTTGTTCCTAAACCACACAAATACCCTACAATGAAAGAGAACTTCAGAAAAAAATCTCATTTATGAACATTGATGCAAAAATACACAACAAAATTCTTGCAAACCGAATCCAAGAACACATCAAAACAATCATTCACCATGATCAAGTAGGCTTCATCCCTTGGATGCAGGGATGGTATAATATACAGAAATCTGTCAATTAATCCACCATATAAACAAACTCACAGAAAAAAAAAAACACATGGTCATTACACTAGATGCTGACCAAAAATATGAAATAATTCAACACCCTTTCATGTTAAAAGTCTTGGAAAGAACAGGAATCCAAGGCCCATACTAAACCTAATAAAATCAATATACAGCTAACCAATGGCCAACAGCAAACTTAATGGTGAGAAACTTGAAGCTATCCCACTAAAATCAGGGACTAGACATTGCTGACCAATGTCATCCACCTACTAAACATTATACTGGATGTCCTGGCTGGATCAATTAGACAGCAAAATGAAATCAAAGGAATACAAATTAGAAAGGTAGAAGTAAAAATATCACTCTTTGCAGATGACATGATAGTACTTAAGTGACCCCAAAAATTCCACCAGAGATCTTCTATAGCTGATAAACAAGTTCAGCAAACTAGCTGGATATAAAATTAACTCAAACAAATCAGGAGCCTTCCTATACTCCAAGGACAAACATGCAGAGAAAGAAATTACAGAAAAGATACCCTTCACAATGATCACAAACAATACGAAATAAATCATTGTGACTCTAACTAAGCAATTGAAGGAAATATCTGACAAGAACTTCAAATCTCCGAAGAAGAAAATCGAATAAGATCTCAGATAATGAAAAGAACTGCCATGCTCATGGATTAGAAAGATCAACGTTTTCAAAATGGCCATCTTACCAAAAGCAATCTACAGATTCAATGCAATCCCCATCAAAATTCCAACCCAATTCTTCATAAAGTTGGAAAAAGCAATGGGAGATTTCATCAGGAAAAACAAAAACCTAGAATAATGAAATTCATCCTCAACAACAAGAAAACATCTGCGGGAATCACCATTCCTGAACTCAAGCTATATCACAAGGCAATTGTGTTAAAAAAACTGAATGGTACTGGTACAGAGATAGGCAGGTAGATCAATGGAATAGAATAGAAGATCCAGAAATGATCCCTCACATATATGGTCACTTGATTTTTGCCAAAGGAGCTGTAAACCTTCAGTGGAAAAAGGACAACCTATTCAACAAATGGTGTTGGTCCAACTGACACTCAGCATGCAGAAGAATGAAAATAGACCCTTTCTTATCTCCTTGTAGAAAGCTCAATTTCAAGTAGATCAAATATCTCCACAATACACCAGGTACACTGAAACTATTACAAGAGAAATTAGGGTAATCCTTAGAACACATAGCCACAGGAGGAAATTTTCTGAACTGAACACCATTGGATCGTGCTCCTAGGTCAAATATCAACAAATGGGACTTAATGAGATTGCAAAGTTTCTGTAAGGCTAAGGACACTGTCAAGAAAACAAAATGGCAGCCAACAGATTTGGAAAAGATCTTTACCAACCCCACATCCGATAAAGGCATAATATCCAAGGTATACAAAAACTCAAGAAGTTAGACACCAGAGAATCAAACAACCCTTTTAAAATATGGGGTACAGAGCTAAACAAAAAGTTCTCAATTGAAGAGTATCGAATGGTGGAGAACATCTAAGGAAATGCTCAACATAGCAACAATGCAAATTAAAACAACTCTGAGATTCCACCTCACACCAGTCAGAATGGCTAAGACCAAAAATTCAGATGACAGCAGATGTTGTTGAGGATGTGGAGAAAGAGCAACACTTCTTCACTGTTGGTTGGGTTATAAACTGGTACAACTACTCTGGAAATTTGTCTGGCAGTTCCTCAGATAATCAGACATAGTACTACCTGAAGATCCAGTTATTCCAATTCTGGGCATATACCCAGAAATAGCTCCAATATTTAGCAAAGACAACTCAAAAATTTTTACATATACCCAATGGAGTAGTGCTCAGCTATTAAAAATAATGAGTTCATGAAATTCCTAGGCAAATGGATGGAACTTGATGGTATCATTCTGAGTAAGGTAACTCAATTACAATTTAAAACTCACAGTAGGTACTCACTTATAACCTGATACTAGCCCAGCCCCCTTCCACAAAAGGAGCTCTTAATACCCAATAAACCATTCACAGATCTTATGAAGCTCAAAAAGAAGAAAGATCAGAATGTGGATGCCTCAGTCCCTCATAGAAGGGAGAACAAATCAGTAGAGGAAGTTCAAAACGAAACAGATGAGCAAGTATTGAGTAAAAGATCTACAGAGACTGCCTCACCTGGAGAACCACTCCATATGTAGCCACCAAACCCAAGCACTTTTGCTAATGCCATAAAGTGTTTACTGGCAGGAAGCAGACATGGATGTCCTGTCAGAATTTGTGCCAGAGTCATGTAGATCTAGAGGAGTATGCTTGCAGCTAAAAGTTAGACTGTTAATGGGGACCTCAATGAAAAAGCTAGAGAAAGAACTGAAATGGCTGAAAGATTTTTACCCTCATGGGAAGCACAAGATCACCATCAGCCAAGGCACTGAACTGGAGAGGGTGATTGGTAAATGGTACACCTTCATGGAAATAAATTGAGGGGGAGGAGAGAGGGGAGTAGTAGGGGAGTGAAATGTAAATTCAGAGAATATCCAATAAAATAAAAAAGATATGATGATTTTTTTGAGTTTGTTTATATATATATATATGATTGTGTAAGCAGAATTTTGAATACTGAACCAACCTTGAGTCTCATGAATAAAGCCTACTTGATCATGGTGAACAATGGTTTTGATGTGGTCTGGAATTCAGTTTGCAAGCATTTTATTGAGTATTTTTGCATCAATGATCATTAGAAGTGTTGATCTGAAGTTTTGCTTTTTGGTTGGGTGCTTGTGTTATTTACATATCAGAGAATTAGAATGAATTAGTTAGTGTTTCCTCTGTTTCTATTTTATGAGCAGGTTTAGGAAAATTGGTATTAGGTCTTCTTTGAAGCCATGGTAATATTCTGCATTACATTTCTTGAATGAAGCAAGATGCTGTTTCTTGTTTGTGTGACCAGTCTCTTAGCTTATGTCTTTTCAGAGGCGAGTTGAGTCCATTAATATTGAGAGATATTAGAGATAGCTGACTGTTGGTTCCTGTTATTTTGTTGTTGTTGTTTTGAAATTTTTTATTTGTTTATTTGTTTATTTTATTTAGGTGGTTTTATGTGTTTGTGGTTCTCTCCTTTTGGCTTTGTTGTGAGACATTAATATCTTGTCTTTTATTTGCTGTAGGTCCCTTCCTTGTGTTGGAGTCTTCCTTCTAGGATCCTCTCTAGGGCTGGTATGGTAGATACGTATTGTTAGAATTTGTTTTTTTCCTGGAATATTTTAGTTTCTCCATTTATGCTGATTGAGAGCTTTGCTGGGTATAGTACCCTGCACTGGCATTTGAGTTCTCTCAGAGTCTACATGAAATCTGACAAGGCTCTTCTAGCCTTTAGTGTCTCTGTTGAGAAGTCTGGTGTAATTCTGATAGGTATGGTACTTGGCCATTTTCCCTAGCAGCTATTATTCATTTTCTCTTTAAGGGCTTCTACCTGTTTACCTGTGCTTCCATAAATTTTTTGTTACATTATTTGTATCCTCCTTAGAGTACTCTATTACCTTCATGAGATAGAATTTCAGATCAGCTTCCTGATTTTCATGTGTGTTGCTATATTCAGGGCTTGCTGTTTTGAGAGAACTGGGTTCTGATAATGCTACTGTTGCTTTTGGAATTTCACTTGTCTCTCTCCATCATCCCTGGTATTTTTGCTGATATGGGTGACTCTGTCTGGAAGTCTGCCTTTTTTGTCCCTGGGTTGCTTAAGGTCTTTTGGTAGGCCTGAAGACTTGGCTGTCCCAGAACTCCTGTGGGGCCTCCAACTGGAGGTTCTTCGGAGGGGCAGAGAAGCTGCTAATCTATTGTTCTAGCTGTAGTAGATTTCATGGGAGACCTTAAGACTTTTAGGCCTTCAGAGATGCAGTCAATCTGTTGCACTGTGTGAATCTGTTCTCCAAGAGGGCCTATAGACTGTGGTTTCTTTTCCTTGTGTAGAGCAGAATGCCAGGGAAGCTTGAAGTCTATTTGGTCAGTTTTTCTGTACGTAGAAGAGCCCCTGGTAGGTCCTCAAACTCTGGTGTTGCTTGCCTAGTTGCCCTGTGTACAGAGGAACTTCTGGGGTGCCTTGAAACTGTGGTGTCTTCAATTGAGCAGAAAAGATGGTGATCAGTTGTTATGCTGCTCTGTGTGCAGCAGATCTCCTAAGATGTCTTCAAGCTGTAGTGTCTATTCCCTGTGTGCAAAAGATCTCACAGGATGCCAGTAGCCCTGTGGACAGCAGGGCTTCTGGGATGCCTCAGATTCTGGTGTCTGTTGCCCTGTTTGCAGTGGATTTCCAGGGATACCTTAGGATGTGGTGTCTTTAGGGGAGCAGAGTAACTAGCACTCTGTCCCAGAAGAAAGGACTGTCCAGAAGGGGAGTGAAATTCAGTGGGTGATGGTTTTGGGGGATAATGGGTCCATCATCCACTGGTCTCCCAACAGCAGCTGTGGGACTTTAGGAGATTGCTTACCAAATCCTCTGAGTGCAGTGAATCTCCTGGGATGTCTCAGCACATGGTGTCTTCAGGTAATCACACAAATCAGCAAAAAGGACTAGCTGGAAAGGACTTTATGCAATGTTTCTACACATTTTGTATTTGTTTTCTCTTGACACACTTGAACTCTTAAAACACCCTGAGGACCTACAAAGCAAAGCAGAATAAGACAAATAAACTTCAGCAACATATATATCTGGCATATTTGTGTATATGCACTTGGCTTGTAGCATAAAGCTATGCTATACATGACATCTGGAGGTACTTAAGTCCAAAGTGCTTCTAGAAACTTCTCAGTTAATATTCTATGTATTTATTTCTGCAATATACTCATTTTTAGAAAAATAATGGATATATCAATGTGGTAAAATTTGGGTGTGCTCATTCATAAGTACACAATAAATAATATTCAGACAAATTCCAAAACTAATTCTATCTAATTTAGTATTTCTGAGAAAGATATCTACTGTTTAGTTTTAATTATTTAATAAATTATTAAAAATTGAAAGAAATCAGTGAAAAGTCAACTACTCATAGATTTTAGAAATATCACATAACAATCCAAAAAGTCTTCCATATAAATTACAGAAAAAAAATAGTCAACAGGAAGGAAGTAAACTCCAAGGTTTTACCTATTTTTTGTAAAATAATTAAGATAAAATTTATATATCAATACGTTATGTGACTTTAGAAACATATTTTCTTTTCTTTATAGTTTTTCTTCACTCATTAATGTTTGCCCATGGAGTTTATTGGACTGACAACGAGAACATATTTACAACACAGAAATAGAAACCTGCCATCAAGGTGATAAATACATGTAGCAACTCATAGAGACAGTCATTTTACATTTCCTTCTTCAGAGAGTGAATCTGTTGAATATAGGTTCTCTGAAATTTTCAAATTAAGGAAAAATTTACTTTTAGGAATATTTTAATAAGGATAGTGGATAATTGTCAACCCAAAGACTTTTGTGTTAGAGCTGCTGTCATCTTGAAGATCTGTTTTGATGTTGTTGTTGTTTGTTTGTTTCTTAACTTTGAAGCTTGTAATGGGGAGTATCTCCCCAATTATTACAATGAGTTAAAACATGGAGCATGGGGTTAGACACTCTTGTTGAGTCCTTCATTTAATCTTCAAAGATAGATTAATGTCCTGTTTGCAGTGCTTTATGTACCATAGAATTTACTGACTCAGTGTTAACAGTACATGGAAAAGCATGATTGTTAATAAATATTGGAAATATTGTTTTACTGTTATGACAACATTGAGAATTGTGCCTTTTTGCCAAAATCACCAATGCACAAAAATAGAAGTATTTTTCTCAAGCATAGTAATAAAAATAAAATAGTCACATTACACAAAACCTTGAATGCACTTGTATTACACTATTTGTTTGAAGAAATTTCAAGACATTTGTGTAACTTGAAGATACAAATCAATCTCCAGGTATAATAACATGAACTCAATGTAAGAGATATAATCTCCTTGGTAGAAACTTAAAGCCTTGTGAAGATATTTTTGTTTAATTGTCTGATGTACAAATGAGCAATAAATCATGCTCTTTTAAAACAAAACTGTTTATCGATGTCTATTTTTCTTCTGTATTTCATCTGACATTTGTTCATTAATATTCCAATTTAACATAAAAATTTTAATATAGAATAGTGTTTATTCAGGGCATAGGGAAAGAAGTTAAGAGGTTAGTTGTGGCAGAGAAAGGCAGAGAGAAAGAGAGACAGACAGACCAACAGACAGACAGATGCGTAAAAAGAAGAGGCTGACCATGTGCAAATGGAGGTGAGGGGAAGGAATGTGGTTAGAGAAGGGAACAGAAGTCAAGAGAGCAAGAACAAGAGCAAGAGAGGAGCAAGATAGCAAGAGAACTAACATTTAACTTTTGAAACATCTTACTAGCAGAGACTTTAGTCTTTTTACAAGCAAAATGTAGTTAACGATGTAAAGCTACTGTTGCTTTAGGTGAGTCAAAATAGCTTTAAAGCAATCTACATTTGCTTCATAAATGACATAAAAAGAAACTTAGCAGATGCTCAAGGACATTCACAACATACTACCAGACTGATGCATTAACATGACCTAGAATAAAAATCAGTGTTATATTAAAATCTACATTTAGAGTGTGACAACATGATGCTTCTATTTTGTACAGGTAACCATTATGAACATGTGCCCTGAACTTTACATGTGTGCCTTCTGCTTCCATAGTATGAAGTAGTATAAGACACACAAACAGATTTACCTCATCATTTGGAGACTTTCAGGGATAAATATTTCTTCTTTTTGATTGTAGTTCTTTGTGGTACATAGTGAAGTGAAATATGCTAGTTTTAGTATATCTTAGAGAAAAAGACAATAATCCACTTGTTTATTAAGAGCAGAAGAGGTGGAGATATTTGTCTCAAGTAAAGTGGTCCTTCACAAGCTACCGTCATGCCCCTGAAAGGGGGGTCAAATGGTACTTCTCCAGGTAAGCAGGGTGTGCATATGAGACGTGTATACCAGGCTTACCATCCATCATGAAATTGTGAGTGTGGATCTCCAGCACTCATGTAAAGCCCGAGAATACAGCTCACATTGTAATTCTAGCATGGTTACTTGCATGGGAAAGTGGAGAAAGTAGAATTTCTGAAAGCCTATGGGTCACCTGACCTTCTTTATGCAGAGGGAAATAAACATGTGCAAACAGAGTCAGAAATTCGTAATTTCTTTCATACATTCAAAATACTGAGGTCTATGGCCTTAAATTACTTTCACAAGTCATTGATATTTCAAAAGCATTTAAGATTGTAATGGTCTGAGGAAATAATTTAGGGGGCCTAATAACTAGCAAGGGTATATAAGTCTCTGTTGGTAAATATGACTTGTTACTATTTGTTTATTCTCCCTTCCATTTTATCTCCCAAACATTTGTACAGACCTCTAATTGTTCTCTTTCAACTATATTTTCATATATATATATATATATATATATATATATATATATATATATATATAAATATAATTTAATGAGATGAGTGAATATTTCAGTGCCTGTAAACCTACCTAATATGTTCCAGGCTCTCTTTCTACACACACACACACACACACACACACACACACATATATATATATAAAGTCAATAATTGCAGTTTTGTTGTCACTATGAATGATGACACACAGAAATTCTGAAACAGTTGTTGAATCATGTAAATAATTTAAAGCTACTAAGATTATCTTTCTACTTATACTTTTATACCTCTTGACTCATTTCCTTCTGGCCTGTGTGTTTTTCTACATGCCATATAAGTATACTCACATTAATCTCTAATGTCATCTAATCTAATCTAATCTCTGTAGCTTCAGCTGGTTCTTGGTTGTGTTTTACTATACCAACAAAGTCCCAAATGTTTATTTTCTGATCTTTACTGAAAAAAATAGCCCGACTCCCTCTCAGATTTTGTTTCTTCTTTACAAGCCCCAGATTGTCAAAGAACAGAAAAAAATTGTTAATTTTTTAGTTTGATGCTTTATGATTCAAAATTATATGATAGTTTATGTTGATATTAAAAGCGCATGTGATAGTTTAAATGAGAATGTCCCCTAACTAATATAAACTCATGGGATAAATGATTGGTTTTCAGTTAGTAGAACTGTTAGTGTGTGTTTAGAAGTTATGATTGCTTGGAAGAAGGCCACTAGTGAAATGCTTTGTAGTTTTCAAAGATGGATGCAATTTCTAGGGCTGTCTGCCTCATGGAAGTTGGTTGCGATGTGATCTCTCACTTATTCCTTCATTCTCTACCATCATAGATTCTACCAATCTGAAATCACTAGCAAAATTAGGTGCTTCACTTAACAAGTTGACTTGGTCATGGGATGCAGGATGTTAAGAATGATAACTGATATAATGCACATAAGATACAAACTTGATAAAAAGAAATGAGATGTGTAGAGAACATTTATGGTGTGTGCATGTGTGCATGTATGTGTGTGTGTGTGCGTGTGTGTGTGTGTGTACTATTTTCAATTTAATACTATGTGCAGAGAACTTAATTCTATGTAATTTAAATTGTTACAAAATGAGGAATATTATTGAATCCTCATATTTTATACTAAGATTAGATTTTATTAGTTGTTTCAGATTAACTTCATAGCCATATACCTTAAATTTGGTTCTAAGCCTGTTTCACTTCCTTAAATAATAAAAAGAATATAGCATAAAATGAAAGATAATGGTGCCAAACATAACAAGTCAACAAGAAAATCAGCAGCACAATAAGAACTGTCCTTGTTAATAAAAGTCAACACCAGGTGATTAGAATTTTGGTATCATGTAATAAACAGTTTTTCTTGTATTTTGAAGTAATTTTAATTCATTGTAAGACATAGAAAAATTAAAATAAATATAATTTATCACAGTACCAAAAAGGTTGAATGAAGGGTTCATGGGTGAGTTGGATAGAGCACAAGAGAAGGGTAAAATAAGGGTAGTCATATTTTAATTTAAAAGGCTTGAAACCACTGGTTTCGAAATAATCGTATCTTGACACAGACACTCAACACGTCTCACTTATACAAGAGAAAAATCTTTAATTATGAGAATTATAATTTACCCTCTTAATGTCACAAGAAAAAATGATTAATTACTTTGAGCAATCAATTTTACAGATAATCATAGTTCTTTATTTCAACCACAAAAAGGAAAGTTTGCAGATAAGCTAATGCATAAAACATGAAGACTATTCACTCATTTGGTAAAAATGAAATCAGCACTGAAATATTCCTTTGCACATAGTTGGGTAAAATCTGTCTGTTTTTTCTGAGTAACTTGTAATTATATTTTTAAGTTCAATTGACTCTTAACACAGCAATGGAATTTTAAACAAACACTATTTGAAAGAAAAAACTGGTATATTTAAATTATTCCCATTTAGAAAATTCAAGGTTTTTATGAATAGTATAATGTGTTTTAATAGCATAAAAGCTACAATAAATTAGAAAAAGACTTCATTATAGATTAAAATAGAATATTTTAAGCACTTGAAGGCCCAAGGCAGAGTTCTATATAAGTAGTCCTCTTTCAATCAAGATAACTATTCAAATTTAAAACTACTTCACCATATAATAGATTTATCTTAAAAGTCTATTTTAAATTTCATAGGAAATTACACTTAAATGATGTGAATTTTTTGATCTCCACATATTTTGAAAGACTCTTTCTTATTATAAACTATCGGTGAAATTAAAAACTGGTTAATAGTGGCTAGCTCTATTGTGTAGCATGGGCTATGTGTAGTTAACACATGTAAAAGCTTGAAATGAGAAGAGTAAGTCTGATGGGACATGAACGTGGATGTGTGGCTTAACATTTCTCTTTTAGTTATGGATGAATTTAAAATTAAAAAATTGTAGTATTATTATAATTTGAAATTAGGCTCCTGAAACACTGGTGCTTCAAGTCTGGCCCCTGGTTTCCATTCCTTGATCCCATGTAATAGTTAAAAGAGAACTGAGTACAATCAAACTGTGCCCTAATCCCCAGAGGTAAACAGGAACATTCACCACACACACATACATACATACACACACATACACATACACACACACACACACACACACACACACACACACACACACACACACTAATAAGATTATATTCATATTGTGTTATACCAAAATGCTTTTAAGAATCTGGACATGTATCTTTCTTTTTTAAATAAACTTGTAAGAAAAAAAAATTACAGCAAAAACAAACAGACAAAACAAAAAAACAAAAAACAAAGAAAAAAAAACCTTCCAGTATGACCAGTGATTTTGAACTGAAAGTATGAGCCCTTTTTCCTGCTATGACTTAATTAGCTCAGGTATTTAATGCCAGAGCTGTTAACTCATGGCTATAAAATCAAATACCACAAGTCATCCTCACCCAGAACCTAAGCTTTCCCAAGGGATGAAGAAATGCTTCTTGGCACACTGGTCACCTACTCTATGCTCAAAGATTAGAGAGAAAGTTTCACTTCTAATATTTTCTTTTTTCTCCCTGAATCACTTTATTCCATAGTAATACTCCACTTTTATGGACTCCACTTTTCTCTGATATATGAATGAAGATATATTCAATATGATTAATGAATTTATTGTAAGATACTATTATTAAATTGATTTTTTTTGTTTTTTTCCTCCCTTTTTAATTTCTTTTTACTGGATATTCTCCAAATTTACATTTTAGATGTTATTCTATTTTCCCTATTCCCATCCCTTTTCCGCCCTTCCATTGACTCCATGAAGGTGCTCCTTCTCCCAACCACCCTCTCCCACCTCAATGCCTTGGCATTTCCCTACACTTTCAAAACAAGTCTTTCATGTACCAAAGGTCTCTCCTCTCATTGATGCCAGACAATTCTATCTTCTGCTGCATATGCACCTTGAGCCATGGGTCTCTACATGCAAACTCATTGGTTGTCTGACCCTGGGAGCTGTGGTGGGTTTGGTTATTTGATAATTTTGTTCCTGCCATGGTGTTGCAGAACTTTTCAGCTCCTTCAGTCCTCACTCTAGCTCCTTCATTGGGGTCCCCAAACCTATCAACATGATCCACTGTTACACAGATATTTAATCCTATAGAACAGCCAAACATTTATTTTCCCTACATTAGCAATTGAGGCTTTAGTATATGATTTTAAAGGTAGGAAATTTACTTACAAACACATAGCTTTATAAGTGTAAATATATTGCAAAAAATTAAATAAATGAAAACTTCTGAAAATTATAAGAATCATTCTGAAGACAATCAATAAGAACTCTTGACAAAGACGATATTGAAAACCCCTGCTAACAGTGAGTGGCTTACAAATATAGTATGAGCTTTTACCAGTCTTTAATTCCCGGTGGGAAAGAGAGATTAATAAGAATCCTATGGAGGGGAGAGTTGATACAATTTTTTTTTTTTTTTTTTTGGTGTGTAGATCGCTTAATTTCTCTTTATTTTAAAGTTCATTTTACTATATGTGCATAAGGTCAATCACTGTTTCTTTTTTGATATACACACATATAGTGAAATTGCACACTAGTACTTTATTAGTATTTATTAGTTTTTTCAACACTTTATCACATAATTCTATTGTATTAAATATACTTTTCATTTTGTAATTAAAAAACTTATTAGTCTCTGTATTTACATTTCAAATGTTATCCCCTCTCCCTCCACTCTCATTCCCCCTCCTCCTTGACTTGTTACCATTAAGGTGGTCCCTCTCTCAACCACTCTCTCCACTTAGTGCCTTGGCATTACCCTACACTATGAAAACACACCTTCACTGGACCAAAGGCCTCATCTCCCATTGATGTCAGACAATGGTATCCTTTGCTACATATGCAACTGGAGCCATGGGTCTCTCCATGTGTGCTCATTGGTTGGTGTTTTAGTCCCTGATAGTTCTAAAGAGAATGTTTGGTTGATTTTAGTTGACTTATTTTTGGATATTTTCTTCATTTACATTTAAAATGTTATCTCCTTCACCAGTTTCCTTTCTGGAAACCCCTTGTCACATTTCCCCTCCCCCTGCTTTTATAAGAGTACTTCCCCATTCACCCACACACTCTTCTCTGGCCTTCCCTTATAATGGAGTATCCTGTTCTAGGAACCAGGGACTCTCTTTCCATTGATGCCCAACAATGCCATCTTCTGGTAGATTTGAGGTTAGAGCTATGCATTCTCCATGTGTACTCTTTGGTTGGTGGTTTAATTCATGGGAGCTTTGAGGGGTCTGGTTGGCTGATATTATTGTTCTTCCTGTGGGGTTGCAAACCCCTTCAGCTCCTTCAGTGCTTTCTCTATCTCCACCAGTAGGTACCTTGTTCTCAGTAAAATGGTTGATTGAAAGCATCTGGCAGAGCCTCTCAGGTGACAGTTATATCAAGCTTCTGTCAGCATGCACTTCTTGACATCTGCAATATTCTCTGGAGTAAGGAGGTATGGGATGTGGAACAGTCTGCGAGGTTGGACCCGGAGGGAGATAAAATCTGTACTTTAAAAAATATTTAAATAAAATAAAAAATTATTGCAGATTTGACATTTAAATCTGGTAAAATATTATTATTTTTAATAAATGGAGATATATAAAATATAGTTACTGTCTAAGTTATAACTAAGGTAGCAGGGCATGTATGAGTAAATATCTCAGAAGAAATGAAAATGGGTGTGTGTGTGAGAATGCACAGTTAAATAAAACTGCTTGCTACTCAAATGTGACAAACTGAATTTAATCACTACAACACACTTAAAGGTAGAATATGAACAGACCTAATTACACAAATTGTAGACTAAAAGTAATATACATTTCCACCTCAACCAGCAGAGAGCCTGGAGCATGCTTAGTGAGTTCTCACCATGAGTATCTACAGAACACTGAACACTTGGCAGTGTTTGTAGAAAAGGGACTTGGAAGCCCACAGTGAGGGCCAGGCCTCTGTCAGCTGGAACTGTGCTCTGCCCTGAAAGGCTGTGCTTGGGGACCAGATGCACAGGCTCTTCTCCACCTGGACCAGCAGAGAGCCTGGGGCACAGACACTGTGAGGTTGTGCCAAGAGTTCTCAGAACTAAAAGAGTGCTGTGTTCTCAAAAAAGGGTCCTTTAAGGCTCACAGTGAGGGCCTGGCCTCTAGCATCCAGTCTCAGGATCAGCCCCAGAAAGGCAGTGCTTAAAGATCAGCTCCACAGGTGCTTTTACACCTGGACTAGAGGTGAGCCTGACACAAAGGCCCTGCGAGGTCACATTTGGAGTTCTCAGAGAGCAGAGAGTGCTG
The DNA here is from genome assembly GCF_963924665.1 of Micromys minutus. Taxonomy (NCBI): domain Eukaryota; kingdom Metazoa; phylum Chordata; class Mammalia; order Rodentia; family Muridae; genus Micromys; species Micromys minutus. Next base: position 42,521,573 of record NC_137984.1, on the reverse strand, counting down.
TGATCTCTGAAAAGGGGTCCTTTTAGGCATAGAGAAAGAGCCAAATCTCCACCAGTAGGACTCAGGACCTGTGAGCAGAGGGCTAAGCACCCAGAACAGAGTCACAAGGGCTCCCACACCTGAGCCCACAAAGACAGAACTGAGTCACTGCCATCAGATTTCACTGCTTGCCCACAAAAGCTGAACACTCAGAAGCAATTTTCTTCCTGAACACAGTGGTCCACAGATCCACAGGAGAGATAGGTACAAGTCACTGACAATAGATCACCTATAATCACAGATAACAAGATGGCAAAAGAAAATTGAAAGAACTTAAGAAATATAAACCAAGACAACCTGATAACATCCAAACCCAGCTCTTGCACCACAGCAAGTAGTGGATTACAAAAAAAAAAAAAAAAAAAAAAAAAAAAAAAAAAAAAAAAAAAAAAAAAAAAAAAAAAAAAAAACAGAAAAACAAGACTCAGACTTGAAATCATACTTCATGATGATGATAGAGATTTTTGAGGACGTAAATAACTCCTTTAAATAACTACAGAAGTACCAGGAGATATCACTCAAAGAACCAGAGGAAAACACAACCAAACAAATGATAGAATTGAAATCAGAAATAGAAACAATAAAGAAAATACAAAAGAGACAACCCTGGAGATCAAAAACCTAAAAAAGAAATAGTCACAGATACAAGCATCACCAACAGACTACAGAAAATGGAAGAGGAGATTTCAGGGGCCATAGACAAAATGTAAAGCAAGACAAAATAGTAAGAGAAGATGCAAAAATGAAAAAGCTCCAAATCCAAAATTTCCGGGAGATGAAGGGAACAATGAAAAAAAACAAAACTAAGGATAATAGGAGTAGAAGAGGGTGAAGAATATCAACTAAAAGGAATAGTAAATATCTTCAACAATATCATAGAAGAAAACTTCCCTACCATTAAAAATGATATGACCATAAGCAAAAAAAAAAAAAAAAAAAAAAAAAAAAAAGCCTAGAGAACGCAAAATAGATAGGATGAGAAAAGAAATTCTTTCCAAAACATAATAATCAAAATATTAACGGTTCAAAACAATGAAAGAATTCTAAAAGCAGTAAGAAGAAAAGGACATGTAACATATAAAGGCAGAGCAATCACAATTACACCCGACTTCTCAACAGAGACTATGAAAGCTACAAGATTCTGAACAGGCATCATACAGACTCTAAAAGAAAAAAAAATGTCAGCTAAAATTATTATATCCAGCAAAATGCTCAAATACCATGATACATGGTAGTATGCTCAAGTGACCCTAAAAATTTCACCAGAGAACTTTTAGAGCTGATAAACAACTTAAGCAATGTGACTGAATATAAAATTAACTCAAACAAACCAGTAGCCTTCCTCTACTCAAAAGACAAACAACCTGAAAAAGACACTAGGGAAAAGATACCCTTCACAGTAGTCACAAACAATATGAAATACCTTAGTGTGAACTTAATTAAGCAAGTGAATGACCTGTATGGCAAGAACAAGTCTCTGAAAGAGGAAATTGAAGAAGATATCAGAAGATGGAAAGATCTCCCATGCACATGATTTAGAAAGGTTAACATTGTAAAAATGAGCATATTACCAAAAGCAATCTACAGATTCAATGCAATCCCTATCAAAATTTCAACTCATTTCTTCATAGAGTTTGAAAGCAATTTGCAAATTCATCTTTAATAATGAAAAAAACTAGAATATCAAAATCTATTATCAACAAAAAGAAAACTTCTGCAGGAATCAACATCCCTGACCCCAAACTATATTACAGGGTAATTGTGTTAAAAATTGCATGGTACTGGTACAGAAATAGGCAGGTAGATCAATGGAACAGAATAGAAGACCCAGAAATGAACCCTCACACAAATGGTTACCTAATATTTTGACAAAGGAGTTGAAAACATTCAATAAAAAAAGGACAGCCTCTTTGACAAATGGTGTTGACTCACCTGGCACTCAGCATGCAGAAGAATGAAAATAAACCCTTTTTTATCTCCATGTAAAAAGCTCAAGTGCAAGTGGATCAAAGATCTCCCACATAAAACCAGGTACACTGAAACTATTAGAAGAGAAAATGAGGAACACTTCAGTTGAAAATTTCCTGAACAGAACACCAATGGCTTGTGCTCTAAGATCAAGAATCAATAAATGGGACTTAATGAGATTGCTACGTTCTGTAAGGATAAGAACAATGTCAAGAAAAAGAAAGAGAGATAGAGGCTGAGCAACTGGTGAGTGGGAGACCAAGACTGCAGGGGAGCAGAGAGATCTCTGCGGAGTGAACACAGAAAGTGCACACCATAACTCACCCTGCCCCGCTCTGCCTGATCCAGAAATTGGGAACAGAAAATTAGAAATTCTGTTTCCACCCGGAGGCGACTTCCGGACGCAGAGCAGAGCCTGGCCTACCAGCCAGGCGGAACAGCGGCTCATAGAGGCTGAGCAACTGTGATTGGGAACAGAAAATCAGAACTTCTGTTTCCACCCGGAGGCGACTTCTGGACGCAGAGCGGAGCCTGGCCTACCTGCCAGGCGGAACAGCGGCTCATTGAGGCTGAGCAACTGCGATTGGGAACAGAAAATTAGAAATTCTGTTTCCACCCGGAGGTGACTTCCGGACGCAGAGTGGAGCCTGGCCTACCTGCAAGGCAGAACTGCAGCTCATAGAGGCTGAGCAATTGCGATTGGGAACAGAAAATTAGAACTTCTGTTTCCACTCGGAGGCGACTTCCGGACCCAGAGCGGAACCTGGCCTACCTGCCAGGCAGAACAGCGGCTCATAGAGGCTGAGCAACTGTGCCTGAACCAGCAAACAGAAACAGAACTTTGGAACTTCTGCTCACACCCGAAGACTCTGAGGCATAAAACAGGGCTTTACCCATCTGACACCTCAACCAGTGGAGAACCAGGTATACAGACCAGATACAAGGGAAAGGTAAGAACATATCACTGACAACAAAATGGCAAGAGGAAAGAGAAAGAGTATATCCCAAGGGAACCAAGACAATCTAGCAACACCAGAGCCCAGCTCTCGCATAACAGCAAACATCGGAACACCAAACACTCCAGAAAAAGAAGACACAGACCTGAAATCATGCCTCAAGATGCTGATAGAGTTAATTAAACAAGAAAGGGAGGAAAAGCAAAAAGATTCAGAAGCTTTTAAAGAAGAAACAAGAAAAACACTCAAAGAACTCAAAGAACTAGAGGAAAATAGAAACAAACAAAAAAAAAAAGGAATGGAAGAGGGAAATTAAAACAGAGATTGACACAATAAAGCAAACACTAAAAGAGATAAACCTATAGTCAGAACACCAAAAAAAAAAAATCAGGAGTCACAGAAGCAAGCATTTCCAATAGATTACAAGAGATCGAAAAGAGAATCTCAGGGGCAGAAGACAACATTGCAAACATAAACAAAAAGGCCAGAGAAGATGCAAAAAACAAAAAGCTCCTAACCCAAAATGTCCAGGAAATCCAAGACACAATGAGAAGACCGAACCTAAGGATAATAGGAATAGAAGAGGGAGAAGAGTATCAACTAAGGGGCACAGTAAATATCTTCTACAAAATCATAGAAGAAAACTTCTCTACCCTCAAGAATGAGATGACCTTGAGCATAAAAAAAGCCTTCAGAACTCCAAATAGGTTGGACCAGAAAAGAAATACCTCCCGACACATAATAGTAAAAACACCAAGCGCCCAAAGTAAAGAAGGAATACTAAAAGCAGTAAGGGAAAAAGGTCAGGTAACATATAAAGGCAGACCAATCAGACTCACACCCGAATTCTCAACAGAGAATATGAAAGCTAGAAAAGTCTGGACAGACATCATGCACGCCTTAAGAGAGCACGAATGCCAGCCCAAGCTGCTATACCCAGCAAAACTATCAATCACCATCGATGGAGAGACGAAGATATTTCAAGACAAATCAAAATTCACACAATATCTGACCACAAACCCAGCACTACAACGAATTATAGGTGGAAAACCTAATATAATGAGGGAAAATACAGCCAAGTAAGAACAAGAAAACTCCTAAACAAGAAAACTAAAAGAAGAAAAAAAACACAGACACAACTCAACCCAATAAAGCAATAATAGCAGGAAACAGAAACAACTATTCCTTGATATCTATTAACATAAATGGTCTCAAATCCCCAATAAAGAGACATAGACTATCAGACTGGATACATAAACAAAATCCAGCCTTTTGCTGCATACAGGAAACTCATCTCAGAGACAAAGACAGACACTATCTCAGAGTACAAGGGTGGGAAAAAACTTCCAAAAAAACAGCTACAAGAAGCAAGTTGGAGTGGCTATTCTAATATCAAATAAAGTAAATTTCCAACCAAAAGTTATCAAAAAAGATAAGGAAGGACACTTTTTACTCATTACCGGGGAAATCTGTCAGGAGGAACATATATGCTCCAAATAAAAAATCACCCACATTCATAAAAGAAACCCTACTAAAGCTCAAAAAATACATTTCACCCCACACAATAATAGTGGGAGACTTTAATACCCCAATCTCACCAATGGATAGATCAGGAAAACAGAAACTGAACAAGGACACTGCAAAACTAGCAGAGACTTTGAACCAACTAGAATTAATAGATATATAGAGATCATACTATCCCTAAGTAAAAGAATACACCTTCTTCTTACCACCCCTTGGTACCTTCTCGAAAATTGACCACATAATTGGACACAGAACGAGCCTCCATCGATATAAGAAGATTGAAATGCTTCCATGCATCCTCTGAGATCACCATGGTCTATGGCTGGTCTTTAACAACAACAAAGACAACAAAAAGCCCACATACACATGGAAACTAAACAATGCTCTGTTAAAGGATAGCAGGGTCAAAAAAGAAATAAAGAAAGAAATTAAGGATTTTCTAGAAATCCACGAAAACGAAAACACAACATATCTAAACCTATGGGATGCAATGAAAGCAGTATTGAGAGGAAAACTCATAGCCCTAAGTGCTTCCACAAAGAAACTGGAGAGAGCTCACATCAGCAACCTGACAGCACAGCTAAAAGCCTTAGAACAAAAGGAAGCAGATATACCCAAAAAGAGGAGATGGCAAGAAATAATCAAAATTAGGGCAGAAATAGACCAAATAGAAACAAAAAGAACCATTGAAAAAGTCAACAAAACCAAGAGTTGGTTCTTTGAGAAAATCAACAAGATTGATAAACCCCTAGGCAGACTAACTAGAGGGCAAAGAGAGAGTATCCAAATTAACAAAATCAGAAAGGAAAGTGGGGACATAACAACTGAAACTGAGGAAATTCAAGAAATCATCAGATCCTACTACAAAAACTTATGCTCCACAAAATTGGAAAATCTGGAGGAAATGGATGAATTTCTAGACAGATACAAGGTCCCAAAATTAAACCAGGACCAAGTATACCATCTAAATAACCCTATAACACCTAAAGAAATAGAAGAAGTGATCAAAAGCCTCCCAACCAAAAATAGCCCATGTCCAGACGGGTTCAGTGCAGAATTTTATCAGACTTTTATTGAGGATATAACACCAATACACGCCAAACTATTTCAAAAGATAGAATCAGATGGAATATTACCCAACTCATTTTTTGAGGCTACAATAACCCTCGTACCTAAACCACACAAAGACCCTACAAGGAAAGAGAACTTCAGACCAATCTCACTTATGAACATCAATGCAAAAATACTCAACAACATCCTTGCAAACCGAATCCAAGAACACATCAAAACGATCATTCATCATGACCAAGTAGGCTTCATCCCTGGGATGCAGGGATGGTTTAACATAAGGAAATCCATCATCACAATCCCCCATATAAACAAACTCAAAGACCAACATCACATGGTCATCTCACTAGACGCTGAGAAAGCATTCAACAAAATCCAACACCCCTTCATGTTAAAAGTCCTGGAAAAAACAGGAATCCAAGTCCCATACTTAAACATAATAAAAGCAATATACAGCAAACCAACAGCCAACATCAAACTTAATGGCGAGAAACTTGAAGCAATCCCACTAAAATCGGGGACTCGACAAGGCTGCACACTCTCCCACTACCTATTCAACATAGTACTGGAAGTCCTGGCTGGAGCAATTAGACAGCAAAAGGAGATCAAAGGGATACAAATCGGAAAGGAAGAGATATAAATATCACTCCTTGCTGATGACATGATATTGTACTTGAGTGACCCCAAAAATTCCACCAGAGAACTCCTACAGCTGATAAACAAGTTCAGCAAAGTGGCTGGATACAAAATTAAATCAAACAAATCAGTAGCCATCCTGTACTCAAAGGACAAACATGTGGAGAAAGAAATTAGGGAAAACATACCCTTCACAATCGTTACAAAAACTATGAAATACTTTGGTGTGACTCTAACTAAGCAAGTGAAGGACCTGTATGATAAGAACTTCAAACCTCTAAAGAAAGAAATTGAAGAGGATCTCAGAAAATGGAAAGATCTCCCATGCTCATGGATTGGAAAAATCAACATCTTAAAAATGGCCATCCTACCAAAAGCAAACTACAGATTCAATGCAATCCCCATCAAAATTCCAACCCAGTTCTTCATGGAATTGGAAAGATCAATGTGCAATTTCATGTGAAATAAAAAAAGACCTAGAATAGCGAAATCCATCCTCAACAACAAAAAAACATCTATGGGAACCACTATCCCTTACCTCAATCTATATTACAAGGCAATTGTGCTGAAAACTGCATGGTACTTGTACAGAAATAGGCATGTGGATCAATGGAATAGAATAGAAGATCCAGACATGAGCCCTCATGTATATGGTCACCTGATTTTTGGCAAAGGAGCAGTAAACATTCAATGGAAAAAGGACAGCGTATTCAACAAATGGTGCTGGTCCAACTGGCACCCAGCATGCAAAAGAATGAAAATAGACCCGTTCTTATCTCCTTGTACAAAGCTCAAGTGTAAGTGGATCAAAGATCTCCACATTAAACCAGATACACTGAAACTATTAGATGAGAAAGTAGAAAAAACCTTAGAACACATAGGTACAGGAGAAAATTTCCTGAACAAAACACCAATGGCTCAAGCTCTAAGGTCAAAGATGAACAAATGGGACTTAATGAGATTGCAAAGTTTCTGTAAGGCTAAAGACATTGTCAAAAAAACAAAACGGCAACCAACAGAATGGGAAAAGATCTTTACCAACACCACATCAGATAGAGGCCTAATATCCAAGGTATACAAGGAACTCAGAAAGATAGACACCAGAGAATCAAATAACCCTATTAAAAAATGGGGTACAGAGCTAAACAAAACGTTTTCAGTTGAGGAACAGCGAATGGCCGAGAAACACCCGAGGAAGTGCTCGACATCCTTAGGCATCAGGGAAATGCAAATCAAAACAACCCTGAGATTCTACCTCACACCAGTCAGATTGGCCAAGATACAAAACTCAGATGACAGCAGATGCTGGCGAGGCTGCGGAGAAAGAGGAACACTTCTCCACTGTTTGTGGGGTTGCAAGCTACTACAACCACTCTGGAAATCTGTCTGGCGATACCTCAGAAAATTGGATACAGTACTACTTGAAGACCCAGCTATTCCACTTCTGGGCATATACCCCAGAGACACTTTAATACACAACAAAGATATATGCACCACAATGTTCATAGCGGCTCCAATTATAATAGCCAAAAGCTCGAAGGAACCCAGATGTCCTTCAGAAGATGAATGGATACAAAAATTGTGGTACATATACACAATGGAATACTACTCAGCCACCAGAAACAATACTTAATCAAATTCTTAAGAAAACGGCTGCATCTAGAGAAGATCATCCTGAGTGAGATAACCCAGTCACAAAAGAACAGACATAATATGCAGTCACTGATAGTGGGATGCTAACCCCAGAGGCTTGCACTCCCCCAGAAACATCTCACAGACTGTATGAAGTCCAAGAAATAAAGAAAACAAAAAAATATACATATATTTACAAAACAAGAAGACTTTGACCATTTCCATGTTGCATTTTGTTTTGCATGTACTCTACGCTTATTGTAACTATTAGGTTTTCAATTCATACTGTCAGGCCCTTGAAATAAATCAAGTACTGACCAAAAAAAATATATTCACATGGATTTATGTAAAAATTATTTCAATGTCTGAAAAAACAGTACTAACAAAAATGTATAATTTGAAGCAAAAAAATGTGTAAAATTTGTACATTTATCTTTGTTTTGTAAAATAAAGTCGTTTTAAAAAAAAAGAAAAAGAAAGAGAAAAAAGGAAAAAAAAAAAAAAAAAACCGGAGGCCTCAGATTGGCAAAAGATCTTTTCCAATCCCACATCTAATAGTTTACAATATACAATATATACAAAAACTTAAGAAGTTAAACTGCAGAAATAATAATGGCTGGAAAGCACCTAAGTCACTAATAATTGGATACTAGCCCCAGAATCTCTGAATACCCAAGAAACAACTCACAGACCATATGAAGCTCAAAAAAAAAAAAAAAAAAACCATAAAAAAAAAAAAAAAAAAACAGTAAGTGTATAGCACAGTGTGGTATGTGTGGTATACCTAGATCTTTAATCATTAATATTTCAAGAGCTAAAAATGTAGTCTTGTGGCATTTTTTTTGTATTTAAAAATCATTGTTTAGTCTATACACACCAAGGAAACTTTGACAATTTCCATGTTACGTTTTGATTTATATGTACGTTATTCTCATTGTAATTAGTAAACTTTCACTGCATACTATCAAACCTTTAAAAAACCAAGTACTGACAAAATATATTGATTTACTTTTATGCCAAAATACTTTTAAAATCTATACATGTATCTCTGTTATTTTTTTTTAAAGTTTAAGACAATGAAAAGAAAACAAAACAGCACCGAACATATTGGGAAAGGCTCTTTACCAATCTCAGATATGACAAAAGTCTAATATCCAATACATACAAGGATCTCAAGAAGTTAGACTCCAGAGAATCAAACAATAATTTTTAAACAACTTTATTTTACAAAACAAAGATAAATGTACAGATTTTAAACATTTTTTGCTTACATTTATACTTTTTTGTCAGTATATTTTTTTCGGATTTTAAAATAATTTTTACATAAAACTATATGAATATATTTTTTAGTCAGTACTTGATTTTGTTAAAAGTTTGATAGTATGCATTGAAAACTTAATAGTTACAATGAGCATAAAGTACATGTAAAACAAAATGTAACATGGAAATAGTCAAAGTTTTCTTGTTTTGTAAATATTTTTTGTTTTGTTTTGTTTTCTTTATTTCTTGGACTTCATACAGTCTGTGAGTTGTTTCTGGGGGAGTGCAAGCCTCTGGGGTTTGCATCCCACTATCAGTGACTGCATATTATGTCTGTTCTTTTGTGACTGGGTTATCTCACTCAGGATGATATTCTCTAGATGCAGCCATTTTCTTAAGAATTTGATTAAGTCATTGTTTCTGGTGGCTGAGTAGTATTCCATTGTGTAAATGTACCACAATATTTGTATCCATTCATCTTCTGAAGGACATCTGGGTTCTTTCCAGCTTCTGGCTATTATAAATAGAGCTGCTATGAACATTGTGGTGCATATATATTTGTTGTGTATTAAAGTGTCTCTGGGGTATATACCCAGAAGTGGAATAGCTGGGTCTTCAGGTAGTACCATGTCCAATTTTCTGAGGTATCGCCAGACTGATTTCCAGAGTGGTTGTATTAGCTTGCAACCCCACCAACAGTGGAGAAGTGTTCCTCTTTTTCCGCAGCCTCGCCAGCATCTGCTGTCATCTGAGTTTTGGATCTTGGCCAATCTGACTGGTGTGAGGTAGAATCTCAGGGTTGTTTTGATTTGCATTTCCCTGATGGCTAAGGATGTCCAGCACTTCCTCAGATGTTTCTCGGCCAGTCGGTGTTCCTCAACTGAAAACGTTTTGTTTAGCTCTGTACCCTATTTTTAATAGGGTTATTTGATTCTCTGGTGTCTATCTTTTTGAGTTCCTTGTATACCTTGGATATTAGGCCTCTATCTGATGTGGTGTTGGTAAAGATCTTTTCCCATTCTGTTGGTTGCCTCAAACAATCTTTTTAAAAAATGGAGTAAAGTGCTAAATAAAGAATAGTCAATTGAGGAATATCCAATGGCTGAGAAGCACATAGTAAAATGTTCAACATCCCTAATCAGTAGGGAAATGCAAATCAAAACAACCCTGAGATTCTATCTCAGACCAGTCAGAATGATTATGACAAACTCAGGTTACACCACATGGTGACGAGGATGCAGAGAAAGAGGAACACTCCTCCACTGTTGGTAGGGTTGTAAGCTGGTACAACCACTCTCAAAACCATTCTGGCGATTGCTCAGAAAATTGGACATAGGACTACCTGAAGACACAGCTATTCCACTCCTGGATATATATCCCAAAGATGCTCCTACACTTTTTTATTGAACAACTTTATTTTAAAAAAACAAAAATAAATGTACAGATTTTAAGCATTTTTGCATAAAAGTCTATGCATACATTTTTGTCAGTACTTGATTTTTTTTAAAGTTTTGATAATATGCACTAAAATCTTACCAGGTACAATGAGCATATAGTAAATGTAAAACAAGATGTAACCTGGAAATAGTCGATGTTTTCTTGGTGTGTAAAGATTAAGCATAATGGTTTTTAATTTTTTTTCTGGCTTTTATTTTTTTTTTTTTGAACTTCATATAGTCTGTGAGTTGATTCTGGGGTGTTCAGAGCTTTCTGGGGTTAGTGTCCAATTATCAGTGACTGCATATTATGTCTGTTCTTTTGTGATTGGCTTATCTTGCTCAGGATGATATTCTCTAAATGCATCCATTTTCATAAGAATTTCATAAAGTCATTGCTTCTGATAGCTGAGTAATATTCTATTGTGTAAATATACCACAATTATTTTATCCATTTATCTACTGAAGGACATCTGAGTTCTTTCCAGCTTCTGGCTATTATAGGGATGCTATGACCCTGGTGGTGCATGTGTATTTGTTGTATATTGGAGATTCTCTGAGGTATATGCCCACAAGTGGAATAACTGGGTCTTCAAGTAGTACTATGTCCAATTTTGCGAAGAATTGCCAGACTGATTTCCAGAGCGCTTGTATCAGTTTACAACCCCACCAAGAGTGGAGAAGGGTTCCTCTTTCGCTACATCCTCCCCAGAATCTTCTGTCATCTGAATATTTGATCTTAGCTATTCTGACTGGTGTGATGAAGAATCTCATGGTTGTTTTGATTTGCATTTCCCTGATGGCTAAGGATGTTGAGCACTTTCTTAGATATTTCTCAGCCATTCAGTATTCCTCAATTGATAACTTTTTGTTTACCTATGTTTTCCATTTTTAATAGGGTTGTTTGATTCTCTGGTTTCTAACTACTTGATTTCTTAGTATACCTTAGATATGAGGCCTCTATCTGATCTGGAGTTGGTAAAGATCTTTTCCCAATCTGTTAGCTGCCGTTTTGATTTCTTTTTTTTTTAAAACAACTTTATTTTACAAAACAAAGATAAATGTACAGATTTTAAACTTTTTTATTAAAATTATACATTTTTGTCAGAATTTTTTTTCAGATTTTAACATAATTTTTACATAAAACTATATGAATATATTTTTTAGTCAGTACTTTATTTTTTTCAAGGTTTGATTGTATGCCTTGAAAACTTAATAGTTACAATGAGCTAAAGTACATGTAAAACAAAATGTAACATGGAAATAGTTAAAGTTTTCTTGTATTGTAAATATTTTTTTTTTGTTTTGTTTTGTTTTCTTTATTTCTTGGACTTCATACAGTCTGTGAGTTGTTTCTGGGGGAGTGCAAGCCTCTGGGGTTAGCATCCCACTATCAGTGACTGCATATTATGTCTGTTCTTTTGTGACTGGGTTATCTCACTCAGGATGATATTCTTTAGATGCAGCCATTTTCTTAAGAATTTGGTTAAGTCATTGTTTCTGGTGGCTGAGTAGTATTCCATTGTGTATATGTACCACAATTTTTGTTTCCATTCATCTTGATAGTGTCCTTAGCCTTACAGAAACTGCAAGCTCATTAAGTCCCATTTGTGGATATTTGACCTTAAAGCAGGAGCCATTGGTGTTCTGTTCAGAGAATTTTCTCTTGTGCCTATGTGTTCTAAGGTTTTCCCTAATTTCTCTTCTTATAGTTTCAGTGTACCTGTTATAATGTGGAGATATTTGATCCACTTTCACTTAACTTTGTACAAGGAGATAAGAAATGTTCTATTTTCATTCTTCTCCATGCTGAGTGCCAGTTGAAACAACACCATTTATTGAAGAGGCTGTACTTTTTCCATTGAGTGTTTACAGCTTCTATGTCAAAAATCAAGTGACTATATATGTGAGACTCATATCTAGATCTTCTATTCTATTGCATTGATCCACATGCCTATCTCCTTACCAGTATCATGCAGTTTTTTAGCAGAATTGCCTTGTTATATAGCCAGCTTGAAGTCAGGTACGGTTATTCCTGCTGATATTTTCTTGTTGTTGAGGATGGATTTCGCTATTCAAAGCTTTTTTTATTCCAGATGAAATTGTACATTGTTCTTTCCAACTCTGTGAAGAATTGGCTTGGTATTTTCATGGGTGTTGCATTGAATCTGTACATTGCTTTTGGTAAATGGCCATTTTTACAATGTTGATCCTTCTAATCCATGAGCATGGGAAATCTTTCAATTTTCTGAGATCTTCTTCAATTTCCTTCTTTAGAGGTTTGAAGTTCTTGTCATACAGGTCCCTCACTTCCTTACTTAGAGTCACACCAAGGTTTTTCATACTTTTTGTGAGTTTTGTGAAGGGTACCTTTTCCCTAATTTCTATCTCCGCATGTTTGTCCTTTGAGTAGAGAAAGGCTACTGATTTGTTCCAGTTAATTATATATCCAGCCACTTTGCTGAACTTGTTTATCAGTTCTCTGGTTGAATTTTTGAGGTCAATTAAGTATACTATCATGTCATCTGCAAATAGTGATATTTTTACTTCTTTTCTGATTTATATTCCTTTGATTACCTTTTGCTGTCTAATTGCTATGGCAAGGATTTCCAGTATTATGTTGAGTAGGTAGGAAGAGATTGGTCAGCCTTGTCTAGTCCCTGATTTAAGTGGGATTTCTTCAAGTTTCTCACCATTAACTTTGATGTTCCCTATTGGTTTGCTGTATATTGCTTTTATTATGTTAAGTATGGGCCTTGGATTCCTGTTCTTTCCAAGTCTTTTATCATGGAGGGATGTTGAATTTTCTCAAATGCTTTCTCAGAATCTAGTGAGACGATCATGTGTTTTTTTTTTTTTTTTTGAGTTTGTTTATATAGTTGATTAAGTTGAAGATGCTTGCATCTGTGACTCCTTTCTTTTTTTTTTTTTTTTTGTTTTTTTTTTTTTTTTTTTTTTTTTTTTTTTGTTTTGTTTTTCTACCTCCAGGGTTGTCTCTTTTAGTGTTTTCTTTATTGTTTCACTTTCATTTTAAATTCCTATTTCACTCCTTCATCTCTTTGGTTGTTTTCCTCTAGTTCTTTTATTTCTTTGAGTGTTTTTTTTTTTCTTGTTTCCTCTTTAAAAGCTTCTATTTATGTAAGCTTTTCCTCCCATTCTTGTTTTTAAAGATCTCTATCATCATCTTGAGGTATGATTTTGGGTCTGAGTCTTCTTTTTCTGGAGTATTTGGCATAATGCTGTTTGGTGTGATGGGAGAGCTGGGTTCTGTTTTTGCCAGGTTGTCTTGGTTTTCTTGGGGTACGTTCTTTTGCTTTCCTCTTGCCATCTTGTTGTCTGTAATTTTTTCCCATCTTTCACTTTTACCTGGCCTGTGTCCCTGGATCTCTTCTCTTCCTGGTGGCAGATTTTCTGAGCGTCTTTTCTGCTTGCACAGGATTGGAAACCAAGTCCCTATGGCTGAGTTCCTGCTCCCCAGAACCAATGTGGGGGGGACACACTTTCTGGGCACTTGGCCCAAATCTTTCTGTGTCCCAGCTACTCGCAGCACAGTCTCACCAGGCGTGTGTTCCTGGATCTCTGATACTCCAACATTTAATAAAGACACATGCTCTACAATTTTCATAGCAACCTTATTTATAATAAACAGACATTGAAAATAACCTAGATGTCCTTCAACAGAGGATTGGAAACAGAAAGTGTGGTACATTTATTCAGCTATTAGAAGCAATGACTTTATGAAATTCCTAGGCTAATAGATGGACCTAGATAATATCGTCCTGAGTGAGATAACCCAGTCACAAAAGAAGAGATATAATATACAGTCACTGATAATTGCATACTAGCGCAGAAAGCTTTGAATACCCAAGAAACAACTCACAGACCATATGAAGTTCAAAAAAAAAAAAAAAGAGGAGGTTCAAAATGTGGAAGCCCCAGTTCTTTATAGAAAAAAATAAATGTATAGTGCTCTTTCAGAGTTGGGTATACCTTGACCTTGAATCATCAATAATTTAAGAGCGAAGAATGTAGCCTTGCAGCGATGCTTGACATTTAAACATCATTTGTTTAATCTTTACTCACCAAGAAAACTTTGAATATTTCCATGTTTTGTTTTGTTTTACATGTACTTTATGCTCATTGTAACTGGTAATATTTCAATGCATACTATCAAACCTTTAAAAATTAAAATACTGATTAAAATGTATTCATATAATTTCATGCAAAAATACATTTAAAATTCGGTAAAAAAAAAGAGATATATAAGTATCATCTTCAGCAATGTGGCCTTAAATATCACTTTGTGGCAATAAACTAATGTTCTTGGTAATAAAAAAAAGAGCAACATGTAGTTGCATATACCACATGCATGGATGGACACACACACACACACACACACACACACACACACAAACACACACACACACACACAGATTCACACACATAGATACAAACTAATAAATTAATTTTAAAACCATTTTCAAATATATTTGGGTAATATGTAAAACAATTGAAAATTATATATTTTTAATTTTTTCATAAATTATATTGACATATTGTATATATGGTATGTATATTTGCATATAAGGTATATAAACACTGGCATATATTTAAATTTATATTTAATAACTGAATATATTATTATAGTAATTAATAAATTATGTGCCAGAAAATATTTTTTATATTTTTAAAACTTTTAAATAATTTATTTATTAATTCACTTTACATCCTGATCGCAACTCTTCAGTTTCAAACTCCCTCTTCCCTTTTTCCATTCCCTCCTTATATTCTTCTCTGAAAGAACTTTGCAGGTATCAAGGACCTTAACAGTCTATTTTTATTTTAACTAAGCACACCTTATTCCACTTGGACTAGACAAAGCAGCCTAGCAAAGCAAAGCAATCTAAAGGCAGGAAATAGAGTCTGAGTTAGAGAGAACCCCACTACAATTTTTGGGAGATCTACATTAAGATTGAGCTACTGTTCTTATACAAATGTGTATGACAGGGCTAGGTCCAGCTCATGCATGCTGTTTGGTCAGTGGTTCAGACTCTGAGAGCCCCCATGTGCAAGTTTGTTTTACTTTGTAGATCTTTTTGTCATATCCTATACCCTCCCATCCTCAGCTTCCTCAATCTTTTCCCAACTCTTCCAAAGACTCCTTGAGCTCTCCTCAGTGCTTAGCTCTTTGTCTATGGTGTTTATGTTAGATCCTAGATGAAACTTCTTAAATGACTGTTGCGCTAGCCTCCTGTTTGAAAATATAGGGGAGTATGTTTATTGATGTCCAGGGGTTGGGTCTCTTCCAGGAGGTGGGTCTCAAATTTCCCAGTCATTGGTTATCTATTTCCTCAATCACTGCTCTGTCTTAATTCCTACACATATTATTAGAAGGGCATATTTTGGGTTGAAGGTTTTGTGCGACGTGTGGTGTGCTTATCTCTCCACAGGAAGATCTGCCTTGCTACATGTGGTGGCCACAACAGGCTCCATATCCCCTTCTACTAGGATTCTCAGCTAGGATCATGCCATATCTTTTCAGGAGTCTTCTCTGTCACAGGTCTCCAACTATTCCCAGAGATGTTCCCCTTCACTGATTTCCCTTCTACTTCCGGGCCCTCTCATTGCCCACCAGGCTCTCCCCATAACTGAACACTTCCCAAATTCTCCTCACCACTAAGTCTCCTACACCATTGTTTCCTTTTCTACCCACGTTGATGTTTATTTTAATTTCTCTTCTGAGAGTCAGGCATCATGCCTTGGGCTTTTGGTGCTACTTAGCTTCTGTAGCTCTGTGGATTTTAGCATGATGATCTTTTTCATTTTGGCTAACGTCCTCTTGCAAGTGAATACATACCATGTGGGTCTTTTGGGGTCTGGTTTACCTTATTTAGGATACTATTTTCTTGGTCAATTTATTTGCATGCAAATTTCATGATGTCTTTCTTAGCTGAGTAATAATCTATTGGATAACCACATTTCTTTTTCAGTTTTTTAGTTGAGGGGCATCTGGGTTATTTTAATTATTAGTTATTATGAATAAAGCTTCTATAAATATTGGTGAGCAAGTGGTGCTTGTGGGGTGGTAGAGCATATTTTGGACATAAGCTCAGAAGAGCTCTTGTGGTAAGTTTTCTGAAGAGTCTTCAAATTAATTTCTAAAGTGTTTGTACAAGTTTACTCTCTGACCAGCATTGAAGTAGTTTTCCCTTGTTCTAAATCAGTGCCAGCATGTGCTTTCACTTGGGATTTTCATCTTATCCATTCTGAAAGGTGTAAGATGGAATCTCAGAACTGTGTTTATTTGCATTTCCCTGAAGACTAAGAATGTTGAACATTTTAGGTACTTTTGATAATAATATTTTGGAAAAATATTAAAATTTGGCTCAATGGTAGAAAAGCTTCTTAATACTATATTGATTTATATAAATGCAAAAAATACAAAATATGTCTAGAGAAAAATATAGAGTAACCCAAAACACAAAAAAATATTTGTTATTTTTTATGTTTCAGAATAATGACTTAAATAAATTTCTGAGACTTTTAGCCAATGATTTTTGACCCTTTTCTAACTGATTATCAGATTATTGGAAAATTGTAAGAAAGGAAGTAGGGTACTCAACTGGTAATGAAAGGCAAAAAACACAATAAGAGTAGAGAAACAAGCAAACAAACAAAAACCATCCTTTAAATTATAAATGTCTTCTTGTGCTTTCTTAAATTTACTGATTCATGGCTTCATGTGTGTCATCATTACTCTAGCATTAGTTTTTCATATATTTTCATATATATATATGTTTATGATATATATATATATATATATATATATATATATACATAATTACTGGAAATACATTAGCTAATTAAAGATAATAATCTGAACTGTTACTAATAGCACTGTCTTATTACCTCCATTCCTTTTTCCTACTCTAAGTTCATAATATTAAAATAATTTAATCTGGGTTAAACAATGAGAAAAATTTCAACACATATAGGTACAATTCCCAAGGACTATTAACTCTAAGACTTTTAATGCATCAGCTCAGTGAATTAATGAAGAGTTTTGGATTTTCCCCATCTGTCTTCAAAGACATATTGACTTTTTCTTCAGGTAAGAATGCCTCATGAGCAGAAAATAGCTTTTAAATCACACAATTCAGATCTAAAGGCAATGTGAGGTTGTTGGTAATTCTGCTGTCTAAACATTAATTACTTTCTCTCACATGTTGCAGGCAAATGTATCTTCACATTCTCTAGATCAAAAGTTGTTGTAACTAAGTCAGTCACCAACTAGGTAAATTGAGTTGCTGTATTTTATATAGATTTCATGATATGAGCATGAACCCTTATGATAGGGTTACATTTCTGTTTTAGAATATAGAAATATTTAAAATTTTTGTTGCTAAGTCTGTTGTATGACAAATAATTTGTAATTCTAATCACTACTATAGGTTACTTCAACCTATCTTTTAGTTTTGAAATAGAATATAGTATCAAATATTCCTTTGTAGATTGTTCATTTTACTCATTCCATTTTTGAGACTGGAGCTTTGAGATTGAACTTTTGATAAACATGCACATAGACATATTGTATTCATTATACATGTGTGTGTTTGTGTGTGTTTCTATTGCTGGATAATTAAAAAATTACCAGCACATACACACATGTACAGACACACAAACACACATGCGCACACACACACACACAAACTGTCATTAATATATTTAGTTGTTTTACTCCAGCATCATGCCATTAACCCAACTTGTGGTAAATATTAAAAGTAAATAAAAACAAGGTAAGCTGTACTAGCATGGCACTTCACCAAGCTGCTTTCTAGTGTTACTTCTGGCACTGGCGGGCCATACAGAAGGATCATTTATTTATCTCATAAACTGTTGCCCTCATGTTAGTATCTCTTCTAGTGGCCTCTCTGCTAGCTGCAAACTGCCCACACTCAAAAAAGGCTCGATAAATTCAAAACTCCAGAAATTTATAATTTATCAATGGCTTTTTCTCAGATTTAATTTGCAAATTTATACTCCACAAAATGTCCAAACCATAAACTCAGAGCCAAATGATAGGGTAAAATTTGCCCACCTAGATAGGTCAGATCATCCTGTACAATTCTACTCCTTATAAAATATTCTTAACAACCTATATCTGTGCAGAGATGCACAAAGAGGATCATCTGTGTCTTCCTCCATTTTGCCTCCCTTTTTGCTTCTCCCACTCTGGATCTCTCTCGCTTTTTAAAACTTTGCTCCTGCCTACCCTTCTGTCGTGTTCAATGACAGGTCTTGTTTTGTCTTGTACCTGCCTTCCTCCATAAAGACAAGTTACACTCTTATTTGAGACTCATAACAGGTGTTATATTTTAAAATTTGTCTATATTTTTAATCATTTGGAGATGGTTTTAAAATTTTAGACTGTATTCTTACTCCATGGACAGTATAATTTTCCTTCCACTGAGTAGAATATGAAGACTGGATCTTTTATTATGTTCCTGGGGAGACACTTTGAAATGTGGGAGGGGACTTGGTCATTTGGTACATTAGTTTACTCTTCTCTCCAAGTTTCTTCATCTCTGTCAGCTAGATTTCAGTGAACTTGTCCAGCATATCATCACTAAGGGAACTGCTGAACCAAAGATCATGCCAAGTTTATCCACTTCTTTCCTCTATCTACTTCTTTGATGTGATGTGCACTGGGACATGCTGGTTCACAGGATACTCTGTCTCTGCATGTTCATTATGCCACCAGGTACTTCTGTAAATATTTTTAAATACTAGACTGTTACAAATAAAAATTATGTGCAAGAAACTTTAAATCAGACATAATTGACTTAAATCAACCTAAATTAAAAGTAGTGTCACCAAACTTTGTCTGTGCTGCATCCTAAAACGTACAAATTAATAACTATCTTATGTTAAGAAACTAAGTGGCTAAGAACCAGTGGAAACAGAAGTGGCAGGGCCTATTTTTTTCTAAACAGAAACATCTTGATAAAATTTATTAAATGGAGATGAGCTAAAGTTTTTATTTAATGACATTTAAGTTAAAAGTTCCTAGATCTTACATTTACTACTATTTAAAAAACTGAAAATAGTCAAATATATCATCATATAGTTCTAGGAGAATTTATTTCAATACTTTGCTTATAAGCATATTCAAGTATATATGTTTTTAAAAGCTGGATATTACTAAAGATACTACAGTTGAAATTCACAAAATTATCACATTATGTGTACATGTATAAATATAAGTACAACAATTTATCTGCACAGCTTTAGAAATAATATATCACATTTGCAAAGTATACTGTCTAATTTATACATAATCAATATCACAATTGTTGAACATAATAGTCACAACATAAATCTAACAAGATATTGAAAAACAGCAACTACATATCATTAGTCTTCTCAACCCATGTCCCTAGCATTTCCCATCTTTTTAAATATTTCAAAGTTCTCCTGATGATACCTATTTGCATAACAATCCATCTGTATGGATTTCTTCTTCCTTTAAAATGCAGTACCAGAAATAGCATGCAAGCTATCTTTAGTCTCCTTTAATCCATAATAAATTATTTTAATGTAGTAAAAGACAACATTAAAGAAAAAAGTCACTTTATTCCAGATGTTTATTACATGTTGTTTCTAAGTATGAGAGTCTGGTTCTCTGAAAGAACAGTAAACACTAATAACAAATGAGTTATTTCTCCTTCGAATAAGCAAAGCAGTCCTTAAGGCTAATAATCTTTAAAATACATTAGTGAAAATATTTAGCAAATTTAGATTTGATATTATTTAAATTTCACTGATTTCTAATATAAAGTGATACTTGGCACATAAAAAGCAAATATTTATTACTAATCACATTTATTATTAATAGTAAGATAAATTAAGCTAATGGGCAGTGCTGATATATATTGAATTCTATGAATTCAGTTTAATTTATACAGGATTTTTTAGAGTTCAAAGAAACCTGAGGCTGTCATGGGAAATTTTGTCTCAGTAAGCATTGTAAAACTAAAGAAGGATAATGTAAAATACTAAAAGAAGATAAACTGAAAATATAATATTTTTTTAAATCAGGAAATTTCTTTTTGCCTTTTCACACAAATAATGCCCTTCAACCCTATAACAAAATTAATTATGCTCACATAATAAAGACGTGTCCCAAAAGTGTAACTGAAGAAATAAAAAAAATATTCAATTACTCTCAATTTTATTTTAGAAACACAACTTAGTGCATAGAATACTTTAAATACATACTGTATACAACAGTGTAATTCTATCGATGGAACTGATATGAGGTATATAACCAGAGATTGCAAACTTCAACAACAACAAAAATTCTTTTTCAGTTCTATTATAAAAATCTTTACCAGGATAACTTCAGGTTTAATTCTTACATATTCATTAAAAGTTGTAACAAAAATTCAGCTATGTGCCTCTATTTATAAAATACAAATATTTAACATGCAATTTAAACAGTAAAAATAAAGCTTTGGGAGACATGATAAAAATTCAAATTATTTATACAATGTGTTTTTGTCTTTGCCTGTGTTTACGTATACAGTCAGACAGACAAAACAATTAAAAAGGAAAAAAAAAAGTAGATACCAAAAGATCTTCCAAACCAAAAATACGGGTGAGACCTCTTCCCAAATAACAAACACATAATGCCAACTATATCAATAGAATAACAAGAACCAACAATCACTGGTCTTTAATATCTCTCATCATCAGTGGTTTCTCTTGCCCAATAAAAATAATAAGATAAAAGACTGGATTCACAAGCAGTATCCAATATAAACACATCTGAGTGATAAAAAAAAAAAAAAAAAAAAAAAAAAAAAAAAAAAAAAACAAGAAAAAGGCTAGAAAATTTTGTTCCATTCAAACAGTACCAAGAAACAAGTCGATTTTGCCATTCTAATATTCATAATATAGACTTTCAAACAAAAGTTATCAAAAGAGATGGGGAAAGTCATTTCATACTCATCAAAGGAAAAATCCACCAAGATGAAGTCTTAAATCTGAACATTTATGCCCCAAATGCAAGGGTACTTACATTCATAAAATAAAAATTACTAAAGCTCAAAGTATATGTTGCATCTCACACAATAGTAATTGTGGTACATTTACACAATGGAGTACTACTCAGCTATCAGAAAAAAATGAAATTATGAAATTCTTAAGAAAATAGATGCATCTAGAGAATATCATCCTGAGCGTGATAACCCAGTCACAAAAGAACATAGTATGCAGTCACTGATAATTGGATACTAACCCCAGAAAGCTCTCAACACCCCAGAAACAACTCACAGACTCTGTGAAGTTCAAGAAAAGAAAAGAAAAGAAACAAACCATTATGCTTAATCTTTACACATCAAGAAAACCTTGACTAATTCCAGGTTACATCCTGTTTTACATGTACTTTATGCTCATTGTAACTAGTACGATCTTAATGCACTCTATCAAACCTTATTTTAAAAAAAGCCAAGCAAAAGAAAAAATAGTGGGAGACTTCGAAACCCCACTTTCACAAATTCACAGATCTTTTAAACAGAAAGTAAACAGAGACAGTAGAACTAATAGAAATTATGAAATGAATGGATTTAAAGAATCTATAAAAAACCTTTCACCTTGAAACAGAAGAGTATAACTTCTTCTCAGCACTTAATGGTAGCTCTTTCAACACTGACCATATAATGTGCCACAAAACAAGTTTCAGCAGATACAAGAAGATTGAAATAACCCCAGGTATTCTATCAGATTACAAGAGACTAAGGCTGATCTTCAATAAAAATAAAAACAACAGAAATCCCACATATTCATGAAAACTAAATGACATTCTACTCAATGCTAGCTTAGTTGGAGATTCAATAAACAAAGAAAGTAAAGACTTTCTTAAATTCAAAGAAAATGTTGACACATCACACCCAAACTTATTGGACATAATGAAACCCATAAGTGGTAAGAGAAAAATTCATAGCACTACATGACTTTATGACAAAGTTTGAGAGATCCTATGTAAGTAACATCACTGAAAGCCCTAGAACAAAGAAAAGCAAACTCACCCAAAAGATATAGATATCTTTAGTGTAGAATTCTACCAAAACAGAGCCAACACAAATATTCCACAAACTATTCTACAAAATACAATCAGAAGGAATACTACCCAATTCATCCTATGAAGCCATAGTTACACTGAATGCTAAATCACACAGAGGACAAAAGAGAGACTTTCAGAAAAATTTCACTTTTGAATATAGATCTCAAACAATATTCAATAAAATTCTCACAAACCAAATATACATACACATGAAAATCATTATTCCCCCTGATTAAGTAAGCTATATCTGGAGGATATAGGAATGGTTCAATATATAAAGATCCATCAATATAACAGACAATAAAAATGCTCAAATTAAAAAAAAATTACATAATCATCTTATTCGATGCTGTGAAAATATTTGACAAAAATCTAACACCACTTCATGTTGAAAGTGTTGGAAAGAGCGGGAATTCAAGGTCCAAACCTGAACATAGTAAAAACAATATATAGCAAACCAACAGCTAATATCATATTAAATGGAGAGAAACTTGAAGCAATCCATTTAGGTCAGGGACAAGAAAAGATTGCCCACTCTCTTCCTATAAATTCAGTATAGCATTTGAAGTTCTAGCTAGACCAATAAGACAACAAAGAAGACCAAGATGGTGCAAATTGGAAAGGAAGACATCAGGGTATCAGTATTTGAGGATTTTATGATAGTATATATGACAACCCCAAATACTGTATTAGAGAATGCCTACATCTGATAAACAACTTCAGCAAAGTGGTTGGTTAAGAAATTAACTCAAACAAATCAGTATTCATCCTTTATAGAAATAATAAATGAACTGAGAAAGAAAATAGTAAAACAATATTCTTCACAAAAGTGACAAATAATATAAAATATACTGGTGTAAATCTAACCAAAGAAGTGAAAGCCCTGTATGGCAATAACTTCAAGTCAAGAAAGAAACTGAGAAAGATACAAGAAGATGGAAAGTTCTCCTATTCCCATGGATAGACATGATTAACAGTAAAAGTGGCCATCCAAAGAAAAGCAATCTACAGAGTCAATGGAATCCCCAACAAATTCTAACACAATTCATCAAGATGAAAAGAAAATCAATTCTCAGTGTTATACAGGAAAACAAAAAAACAAAACAAAACAAAACAAACAAACAAAAAACCCATTGTAACAAAAACTCTAAAGTAGCTTCTTGGGGAATCACCACCCCTGACCTCAGGCTGTACTACAAAGAAATAGTGATAAAAAGCCCATGGTTTTGGTAAAGAGAGAGACAGGGCTCTCAGGGTAATGGATTTAAAGAACCAGGAGTAAACAAGTAAACCCACACACTATGGAAACTTGATCTTAATAAAAAACCCAAAATGATATAGTGAAAAAATAAAAGCATCTTCAATAAACAGTGCTGCTTTAGCTGGTATTCTACATGTGGTAGAATACAAATTGATCATCATTTTCTTTTGTATATAACCCAAGTCCAAGTGCATCAAGAACTTCCACAAAAAAAAAGAAAACAAAAAACAAAACAAACAAAACAAAACAACAACAACAACAACAACAAAAAATAAAACAGATACACTGAATCTAATAGAAGAGAAAGTCGGAAATAGCTTCAAGCACATTGGCACAGAGGGAAATTTCCTGAACAGAACACCAATGACTCAGGCTGTAAAAACAACAACTGTTAAATGGGACCTTATGAAACTGAAAAGCTTCTGTCAGGCAAAGAACACTGCCAATAATTCAAAATGGCAACCTACAGGGTGATAAAATATCTTCACTAATCCTACCTTCAATAGAAGATTAACATCATAATATATAGAGAACTCAGAAAGTTAGATTTAAAAAAATAACCCTAATTTTTTAAAAAAATAGAGTATGGAGCTAAAATGAGAATTTCCAATAGGCAAATCTAGAAAGACTAAGAAGCACTTAAAGAAATGTTCAACATCCTTAATTACTGGGGAAATGAATATCAAAATAACCCTGTGATTATTCTTAAACCAACTAGAATGACTAAGATAAAAAAACTAAAGTTGCAATACATGCTGGCACAGATGTGGAGAAAGAGGAACACCTATCATTTGGTTGTCTGATTCCATACAAGGACAAGTCTAAAAATCAATCTGGTGGTCCCTTAGGAAACTCAAAATAACTCAACTTGAAGACAGGCTATACCACACTTGTAATACACCCAAAAGATGTTCCACCATACAAAAAGGACATGTGCTTCACCATATTTATAGCTACAAGTTGAAAACAACCCAGGTGTTCCTTAACCTAAGAATAAATGCAGAAAATGTGGCCCATTCACACAATGGAATACTATTCAGCTATTAAAAACATTAACATCTTGAGTTTTGCAGGAAAAATAATAGAACCAGGAAATTTCAACCTGAGTGAGGTAATCCAGACCCAAGAGGATATGCATGGTATGTACTCACAGATAAATGGATATTCACCAAAAAGTTCAGAATATCGACTATACAACTCAAAGACCATAGGAAAGTTAACAAGAAGGATAAAACAGGTATGGAGACTTGAAATCCACATAGAAGGGAACAAAATAATCATGGGCGACAGAGAGAGGGTGAAACCTGAATGAGAGAGGGGAAAGGGTCATATATGTAGAGAGACAGAAGAAACAGCCAGAGAGTCAGGAGAATGAATCAAAATGTGCAGCATTAGAGGTTGGAGGGCAGTGAGAATTTCTAGAATATTTCAGAGACTTGGAATGTGAGAGCATACTCAGACTCAATGGAGATGCCATTAGCAGTGTTGAGATTAAACATAAATAGACCACCTCCGGTACATAAAGATGAAACCCAGTTGAAGCAGGGGACACAAAAATTTTAACCTAGAATTGTTTTAGTCTAAAGTAAATGCAGTGACAAAACAGAACAGAGACAAAAAAAAAAAAAAAAAAAAAAAAAAAAAAAAAAAAAAAAAAAAAGCCACCTAGTGACCAACTCAATTTGAGATTCATTCCATGTGCACTTTCCAAATTGTCGCGCGCCCCACTTCCCGCCGGCAGGAAAAGGCGTGCAACAACAGAATTATTATACAATACTCTGTGCAGGGGATCTCCCTGAGCAGGGGACTTCTCCTTTGAGCAGGGGACTTCTCCACTTGGGAGAGAAAATCATTGCTTATATATGCCCAGGAGACTGGTGTCGCTACCTGATTGGTGCGCCCTCCAGTAACTCAATAGTATGCCCCGAGAGCGGGCTATGACGTTTGTGGTGCATGCGCATTAAGTGTCTTGGCTGGGCAACAGCTGAGTTCTTGGCGGAAAGCCGTGTTTGGGTGTGGCACAAAGGGCTCCCTACACCAAATCCTGACTTTTTTTTTTTTTTTTGAGGTTATATTGTACATGGAGACAGGAGCCTGGCATAGATGTCCTCTGAAAGGCTCTTCTAGCAACTTACTGATACAAATGTAAACATTTAAAAGCAACTATTGGATTGATATCAGGCTTTTATATAGTTAAAAGACTGAAAGAGCTGATTGACACCCCATAGGAAGTTACACAGACTCCTAAGAGCTCCCAGAGATTAACCTCACCTACACCAACCAATCGCCTTTTGAATGCTTGAGTAATGATCTACTTTTTCTATCTGATAGCTGTTGGCACATATTCTTTGAGAACTGTCTAGTGTAGTCTTTTTGCCATTTTAAGACTATGGTATCTGTTTTTTTTTTTTTTGTTTGTTTGTTTTTTGGTATTAACTTGCATACATGCTTAATCCTGCGTAGATGTATACTTTAATGATTTTGTAAATTCAGCCGGTTAATTTTTTCTTTTTCTGCTGATTTTCTGAAGCTTTCAAATGTGTTTAAATATCATCTAAGTATTTTGCATTTTTTTATTGTACTTTGTGTATCAAAAAAAAAAAAATCAAACAGAATAATGGCAGGGAGGTTCTTGTGCTTTCTTCTAGAAGTTTACTTTGTCACTATCCTATTAAAGAATTTAGTTTCCTTTTTTTCATTTTTAAGAACAAGGAAGTACTACTTTCATTCATAGCAACACTCTGTTTGCTCAAAATAACATAGAAAGCATACTATTCCCTCCTGTGTTATTTCTTTGGGAACTCTTGGTAGTCAATTACTCATACGTGTATAGATTGATTTTGATGATTAATATTATGTTCCATTGTTCACTAGGTATATTTGCTTATACCATTGTAGCATATTAGTTTGGTCACTTCAAATAGTCTTTCACGTGGCTAGTTTGTGATATTTCTTGGTTTTATCTTATTATTGCTCCTAACATTTAACACCTCTTTCATTCCATGCAGATATTAGTATAGGTTTTCTTTCTAGATGAAATGTAACTGTTACAGTTTCACAGGCATTACATTGAAATTTAAGATCAACTGGGTATTTTAAACACTTCTTCAATATCAATTATCCAGGCTATAAATATGAATACCAAACTATTTATTGCTATTTTATATTTTTCACTTACACTTCTAGAACCTAAAATGTAAATTAGTATGGCAATGAAATAAGAATTCTTTCAGACACAAAAATGAGTCATTAATCTGTTTTCTACCATTCTCAGAGTGGTGATTTTTAATTCTAATAAAGTAAAATAAAAATATTACAACAGGTAAAGGGCAATTTTTGATGATAACAGAATATTAATTAACCCTGATCTATATTTCTTGTTCCACTATTAGGTGTTAGTAAATGTTACTTGATCTTCTGATTTAATATTTTACTGAAAACTGAAGATTTTACCTAAGGATAATAGGAAGGCCTGTCCACAGATCAACAGAGGAATTTGAAAATTTGAGGTGATTTAGTAGTTATATGTGTTCTTCTTTGGAAGGTAATTGAAGCAGATTATAGCACCCAATAAGGACTGACACAGAACAGTGTTGTAATGCAGATTCTGGTACTAAATAATCATATTTAAATATTTAATGTTTAGAGTAAAAATTATATCTTCTCTGATAAGCATTAAATTCATTACATGGGATAATTTTACATGAAAATTGGGAATATAAGCAATATCTATTTAGTTAAAACAGCAACTGCACTACTTAAAGACATGTATAGCCTTTCTTTCTCTACTACCTTTTCTGACAAGTTTTCATTGAAAAAGTTTCACCTTACTCCTAACTAATTCTCATAGGCAATAATTATATCTAGAAGAATTTATTAGCAAATGTAAGCAATGTACTATGCCAAGGGTGTATTACATGTAGATGATATAGATATAATTAACAATAAACAGACTTTGTCCTTAAATTCTGTAAAGCAACTAGAATGATAATTATAATTATGCAAGAGGATAGTAACCTATTAATTCTATCCCATAAAACAATATACCTACACTAATCAATTTATACTTGAAGTAAAAACTATAACTTAATTAAATGAGCCATTCTTAATAAATGAAACCTTAAGATAATTGGAATCTTCTTTCTAGAGGCATTAGCAATTATTGGAAGTAGAAAGAAAATAAAACACAAACATTAGGCAAGATTGAGTTACTGTTGACATCAGGCCAGGGATTACCTAGGGCAATGGTTATTAGAGCTTTCTGGGAAAGGCCATTTACAAAATGTTTTGCTCAGTGGTTATATGATCTTTTACATAGTTATTCAGTCTTTCTACTGCAGTGCAGAAAGGAAAAGAAAACATGAGAAAAATGAATTATTTATACTTCAAGATACCCCTTTTATCTACAAGGAGTTCTAGAGACTGATTAGATACCTACTATGTAGCTGGATTTGTTAATCAAAAACAAAATTATTGTATTTATCTTATATGTTTCCATGTTTTTAAGATTCCCACCTTCAAACTTATACATTTGTGTTCAAAATTCCTAATACATTCATCAAATATAATATTAAAGAAAATCCTAGGCATCTAAATTTAGGATACTTTGCTAGTTTGGTTGAAAAATGATTTTTCCTTGATCATGTATTTGAACACTTAATCCATAGTGGGTCATATTGTTTGAGGAGGTTCTGCAACTTTTAGGAAGTAGAAACTTTCTGAAAGATCCATGTCAATGGGAATGTAATTTGTGAATTAATAATTTCAGTCTATTCCATGATCTGGCTCTGTTTTCTGTTGTTCCATCAAAAGAAATAAGAACATTCAGCTTCCTGCCTCTGGTATGGTAAAAGTCTCTTATGTTATGGACTCCCATTCTCTAGAACAATAAACCAAAATAAATATTATCCTTCTGCTCTTGGTGTTTTCTCACAACAGCAGAAAATTTATCAATACAGATAGTCCCTCAAAATGTTTCCTTTAAATTGAACATCTTTACATATTAAATTGTATACCTTACTGGCCAACAGTAAGATTGCTTATCTCCTGAGCTGAATACATCAAAATCGAGTCATTATACTTCATGAAAATTCCTTTATCTGATAAGACACTATCTGGATTATTATTTTTATTATTGTAGTTGTTATCAAATTAGAGCAATACTAAATCTTTCTATTTTATATATTTCATATGTTTTTGTTTGTTTGTTTTATGTAAGAGTAAGTTGAAAACATTGTGTACTGCCTAGAAGCAGCCGAAACAAGATTTGGTGATGACCTAAATACTTACTGCCTCCAATGATTAGAAAAACATTGTCTTAGATTTTAGGAATTTTCTGTATTTTACATTTTTACTAATACAAAAAAAGAACTGCATACTGCAGATTTATGGCTTATATTTCTGACTTATCATTAAGATGGACTCAGCAGTAAGTAGTACATTGAAGTATATATGGGAGGAAGGGCATAGTGAGAATGATATAATAGGTTTTAAATTTGATGAATTACTGACTGTAAACAGAGGAAGAGTTCTGGAGATGTGTTTTGTTTTTTGTTTTTTGTTTTTTGTTTTTTGTTTTTGGAAGTCAGAATTATAGAATATTTGACTGAGTATTTATAGTCATTATGATTCTGTGTCTAAGCCCTATGCAGTAAATAACAGATGCCTGTACTGTAGAATACAAGAAAATAATTTTGCTCCAAAAATTAGGAGAGAGGAGAAATGGTTTTGGAATCCTTCACTTTCTACTTAATTGGATATTCTCTGTTTTTACATTTTAGACATTATCCCCTTTCCCTGAATCTCATAACCCCTCCCCTTCCCATTGCCTCCATGAAGGTGTTTCCTCTCCTAACTACACTCTCCCACCCCAGCGCCTTGGCATTTCCCTACACTGGGAAAACAAGCCTTTACTGCACCAAAGACCTCTCTTCCTATTGATGCCAGATAATGCCATCTTCTGATGCATATCCACAAGGGGCCATGGGTCTCTCCATAAAATCTCATTGGGTGATGTTTTAGAACCTGGGAGCTCTAGTAGGTTTGCTTAGTTGAAAATTTTGACTTCCCATGTGGTTTTAGACCCTTTCAGCTCCTCCAGTCCTTTCTCTAGCTCCTTCATTGGGGTCCCCATGTTCAGTCTGATGGTTAGCTATAAGCATCCTCCTTTGTATCAGTATGTCTTTGGCAGAGTATCTGAAGAGGCAGCCATATAATCATGCTTTTTCCAGTAAGCACTACTTGGCATCAGCAATAGGGCTTGTGTTTAGTGGCTGCATATGGGATGGATCCCCGGGTGAGTCTGTGTTTGGATCATAATAGTCACAAAGAATTTAAAATTGGTGTGACCCTATGTGAAGTACCTGTATAACAAGAACTTCATGTCTCTCAAGAAGGAAATTGAAGAAGACCTCAGAACTTGGAAAGATCTCCTATGCTCATGAATTAGAAGGATCAACATAGTAAAAATAGTCATCTTGCCAAAAGCAATCTACAGATTCAATGGAATCCTCATCAAAATTTCAACTTAATTCTTCATAGAGTTAGAAAGAGCAATTTACAAATTTATTTGGAATAATAAAAAACCCAGTATAGGAAAAACTATTCTCAACAATAAAAAATAAAAAAACTTTCAGGAGAAATCACCATCACTGACTTCAAGCAGTATTAAAGATCAACTGTAAAAAATCCACATGGTATTGGTTCAGAGACAGGCAGGTAGATCAAAGAAATAGAACTGAAGACCCAGAAATGAAACCACACATCCATGGTCACTTCAACTTTGACACAGGAGCTATAAACATTCGATGGAAAAAGCACAGCATCTTTAAGAAATTGAGCAGGAATTTTTTACTCTCTAATCTATGTACCAAGTACTTTGAAAGAATTTTCTTATTCTCAGAATTAATACACGTTTTTACCATTTAATTTTCTGTATTATAACTTTTAAATTATATATATTTGTGTGTGTGTGTATGTGTGTGTGTATGAAACTGTGCTTTTGTGTGTTTGTACAGAAAGTAGTTTTCATTCTTTTTGTATTTTCCTGATGGGCAACTTTATATATAATTAGTAAAACAATGATTCTTACAAAGTGCAATGTATCTGGAAGTCTCCACTCTTGCTGGGACTAACAGTTTCATGTGCACTTTGAATTTTCTTTTGTTCCTTTATCAATGTATGTGTAATGATTTCCCTGCAGGCTCTGTGTTCTTGCTGTAGTAGCTGAAATCCAAAGTCAACTCTTGAACTCACTCTGCTTTCTTTGTGTAGGATTTCAGAATTTGAGCCTTTTAAGGAAAAGGCTACATTCTTAGAGAACTTCTGAATGACTACATATGGCATCCTTTTCTGTGCTAACCTCATTTTTAGAATTTTTCCTTTAAGGCTAAAGCACAGTAAATGTCAGACCCAGATCTTCTTTTTTCAACCTAGAACCATTTCTCTCCCAAGTTTGCTATACTTATATCAAACTTGGGGAGAATTGTAATTACAAAAGAATATGTGTAAAGGTACTTTATCTTGTATGTTTATTTCTTCTTAATACTCAAGCCACAAGTCGTGTCCAGGATGCTTATTTTCTACTTTCACAGTGTAATCTGGTTTATTTCCTGAGTTTTTATAACTCTCTGATATGTGAGTTTTCTCAGTAAATTCTCCTCCTTTAAGGCCTGTACCTGAATCCTTCTATTATCTATTTAAATGGATTGCTGTTGCAGTTTATGGTGCTTTCCTTGTGTGTCTAATTTGACATTTTAGATGTTCCATTTTGCCATAATTCTAGAATTAGAGACCCATTCATCTCATTCCAATCTAGTTTTTTACCCATAATTCTAATGGAAGTGTTCTTTTAATCATGATCAATAACTTACCTAGGAGCTGACTCATGCTTCCCAAGGTCTTAGCAGTATGTCAAATCGCTGATGCCTCCTTAACTCAAAACATTTTCAATTATAGGTTTCTTAAACATATATATTGAGTCAGGTTTTAACTTTCTACCTCATTTTTTCCTTGCCATTTATTCTCAGCTCATTTTGACAATTTTGTCTTCTTTTCTATTTTCTCTTTTCTAACTAAGCACAAATTTAAATGCCTTAAACAAGAAACAATTATTTTAAAAAGCTCTTCAAAATGTGATTTACCAAATGTGATAAGCTATTGCACACAGGAACTTACAGCCGGCAATACTGAATGCTTAAACCTTTTGGAAATCACAACAACTAAATAATGAGCATGGATGTAGGAGGGACTCAAAAAATCCCACTCCTAACTGAAAAATTGTTAGCAGTTATAAAGACCAGGGGAGGAAAGAAGAGTAAGTTTTCCTTCCAGATGAAGCTCCTGATAGTCTTAACATAATCTATGTCCTATATTCATGCATGTACAGTCATCCCATAGTAGACACAATAGCCTAAAGTTTGAAAGTTAATGTGGTGGGAAAGAGATGTGGAAAAGGAAGGAATCAGAGGGACAAGGATATTAAGTAGTTTTGAATCAAATATGCATCGGTGTATGATAATCTCAACAAATACTAAATAATGTAAACCCTTATTAGGTAATAACTCCTAAAATGTCTCTATTAACTTCTTAATTAATTAAATTTTACTCTTCACCATGCATAATTAGGTAAAGTGCTAGAGTTCTTCAATGTATTTCATCCAAATCAATCAACCATCTACTTTACTGGTTGTCCATTTACACTCTACTTGTCTCCATTTACACTGGCACTTTCTGTCACTAGTCACTAGTCTTAGGTAATTCTTAATGCACTAAAACATGACATAGTCTGTGTGAATCATCAGAAAGTCACTCTTCAAAGTTCTGGAAGACATCTTATTTGAGTTCAAGTTATCTTTAAAGTTAATATCTATTTTAAGCTCTTATTTTGAAATACAAACAAATTTAATAATTATTTTATTATCTCTAGATAAAACTATGTTTAGCCCAACATTAGACAAAAGCTTATTTAGAGTCTAGGGTAGTAATCTCTTAATAAGTTTAAATATGAACTCATTCTAAGTTTTCATAAATTTATATATAGCTCTTCATATTTATGCATTTATTTTATCAGTACATGGGCATGGAAATAGGTGTTCACCTATGTATAGGTACTAGAATATATGCATTAGTGTGTATGAGTATCACTGAGAAGGCCAGGGTCAAACTAGAGTTATGTCTCTCAGGTGTCACTCACCTCATTTTTCAGGCATGGCCTTTCATATCCCTGGAACAAGACAAGTAGGAAAGATTGACTAGATAGCAATTTTTAGGGAATTCCTCATTTCCGACCCACCTAGTGCTGGGCTTATAAATGTGTCTAACAAACCTGACATTCTTTACTAGGATTTGGTGCCATGAACTTAAGACACTTTCAGGACTGAGACTATCTCTCCTGAATCTTATATAATCATTGAGATTCACAAGCAGGTTCATATACCTTTCTCTGTTGACGTGAAAGTAAAGAGAACTTCTCAGACTGATCTTATTGTTCTTGGTTAGAGTAAGCCAGGTAATGAGGGTGGCATTACAAATACTCAAAAACATCTGGGAATTAAATTTATGACATACTCAATATCATAAACATGAACTGCTCATTCATCATGTAAAATACCTGAATTCCTGTGCTGTTTATACAAAATACTGTGCGTTTTCAGTCATCACTGGGCTGTATATTCTGGAAACCATGTTTCAGCTTGTCTTTCAGTGCTTCTAATACCTTTAAGGAGTTTATCAGTAAATGTCTTTTTCTGAATGTGATTACATATACAAGACATACTTCATTTTCTTTTTATCAATATTTCCACTCATTATACTATGAAATTATATTTACTAATCAACCAAATTTTGATTTTCAGAAAAGAAATCAAACAATAAATGTATTAACTAAAGATTTCTGTGAAGGAACAGATCAGTAAGTTATGTTAGAGAAACTAGTTTCTTTGAGATATCTTGTTTAAGTCATGACATCAAATGCTCTCCTCACCTGTTGATTAAAAACCTTTTTTTCCATGATAATGCACAGATAACTCATACTAATGAAATATAGTTCAGTGTATATTATTTTGATAAATAACAGATAAAACAAATATGAGAATGAATAAAAATAGATCTACAAAGTTTTGGATTATTAATACCTACATGATTTAGTGCATCTGATATATATGTATATATGTACATGAGACACACTCACACACACACACACACACACACACACATATATATATATACATACATATATATATATACACTTATAGATCTTTTTTATTTATAAAAACTGTTATTATTAACTATACCCTACACACATTTTTGTTAACAGTTAAAAAATATTTATACTTGTTGCAAAAAATGTAAAAACTACAATGCAAATGTGGTATGGGGGGTTACAATGTGTTACTACAAAATTGATTTTTCTTAATATGTCTGTGTTTTCTCTCTTAATAAATGTAAAATATCCATAGAAGGATTTATTATTATCAAAAAATTAAAAAATTTTTGTATACACAAAAATAAACTCTTTCATTTTTAAATTGATCTTGAGAATAGAGTTTGAGTAAAAGAACATATTAAAAAGTTTAGAGAAATAAAGAGCATATTTATTGTTGATAAATTTAATGTAATCTTCATGGAATGACAAATCTCATGTCTCTTAGCTCCTCATGAATGCTGTCAGGAATAATCAGACTTCAACCACAGGCAAGTTTAATAGCCTTTTTCATTACACACAAACTAAAAGGATTGGTTAGACTCAACATGAAACTCTATTACGGAAAAATCTTCTTTTGTCTAATGCTTTGTGTGCTAGTGAAAACTGATCAAATACACACCCTTTTCACAGTGTTAAAATGAATTTTGTCACTGTTAAACAAATATTCATTGGTCCAAAAACCTCTTTAATCCATTTTTCACAATGGAATTTTTAGACGATTTTTTAAGATTTTCAGCATACTGTTATAGCTACCTTAGTTTAATATTTCATGTTTACTGAAAGTGAAGCATTTTTGAAAGAGGATGTGTATTGCATGTTATGCTTCATAAAGACCTAAGTTGTTAGACTATTTCAATTAACTTATATTCTAATCATGTTTTACTATTTCTACCATAATTTTTACCATTCTTTTTACAAAAAATTAATTAATCAAACATCACTCATTATACAAAATACAAAATAGCAAGTTCTTCTTTGACTTGTTTCTGTTTGTGTGTTAGTATATTTACATAAGTAAATAAAGCAATTAAAGATTGACATTTCACCTGTATTATAAACTAATTAAAATGATAAATAAATACAGGTTGGGTCACTCAGTAGTCAAAACTGAATTCCCCAAGTTGAAGTACATAATAAACTCTAGCAAACTGTACTTTGGCCTCTGCATGAGCACTGTGGCACCTGTGTTCTACCTGTGCTTAAAAAATAAAAACACAATATTTAAAATTCCAAATATATTGAATTAATAATAGTTTTAGTGAAAATGATAGTTCACGGTGATCAGTGAATTGAGAATTAGTATACTGTATTTTAAATATAGAAAAACATTGCATATGAGATCTGTTTCATGAAAGTTATCATGTCTGTATATTAATTAGCTTTCTTATTTTATTTAAGAACTATGTCATATGGTATTACAGATACTTGGGTTAGCTAATACCACATGTGTTAGCATGTTTAAATGTAGAATAAAATTCAAATACGTAGGGAAGTTGAATATATTTAGTATAATATAAAGTATTTGTACATAGATAAAACTATGTGTATGTAAAATAGATTATCCATATCAACTTTGGGATGTTTAGTCAGAACAAGAGGCATAAAACACATTTGTGTTCACTTTATTTATCAAAATAGATGAGAATAGTTTTAGAAGATTATAAATAGATTTGTTTCAATATAACATGACTAAGATTCTGATTTTCCAATCATGGTTTAAAGTTATTAAATACTGTGTTGCATACAAATTTCCCAAATTTAAAATTAGTCCTCAATTTTATTAGCAATAATATTGACTCTGTTGATACCTAAAATTACTTCTAAGGAAAAAAAGACTGTTAGATTGAGAAATTCTGCTTACAAGTTTATTTTAAATACAAACAATCTTATACAATTACACTCAAAATGCCATAGTTGCTTTTTATAGTATTTTAGTTTATTTTTTAGAAATAGAAATAATGTAAACCAATATCTCAAGGAGGAGGCAAATCTGGGCTAAGCTGGGGAAGAGAAAAGAGTATGAATAACTTATACTGTATGCAAAAATTTTAAATAAAATTTTTTTTGGAAAGATCAACATTTTATTTTTTTTAATTTTTACATAAAACCATGTGAATATATTTTTTAGTCAGTACTTGATTTTTTTCGAGGGCTTGACAGTATGCATTGAAAACCTAATAGTTACAATAAGAGTAAAGTACATGCAAAACAAAACACAACATGGAATAGTCAAAGTTTTCTTGTTTTGTAAATATATGTATATTTTTTTGTTTTCATTATTTCTTGGACTTCATACAGTCTGTGAGATGTTTCTGGGGGAGTGCAAGCCTCTGGGTTTAGCATCCTACTCTCAGTGACTGCATATTATGTCTGTTCTTTCGTGACTGGGTTCTCAGGAAGATATTCTCCAGATGCAGCCATTTTCTTAAGAATTTGTTTAAGTCATTTTTTCTGGTGGCTGAGTAGTATTCCATTGTGTATATGTACCACAATTATTGTATCCATTCGTCTTCTGAAGGACATCTGGGTTCCTTCCAGCTTCTGGCTATTATAAATAGAGCCACTATGAACATTGTAGTGCATATATCTTTGTTGTGTATTAAAGTGTCTCTGGGGTATATGCCCAGAAGTGGAATAGCTGGGTCTTCAGGTAGTAGTATATCCAATTTTCTGAGGTATCGCCAGACAGATTTCCAGAGTGGTTGTATTAGCTTGCAGCCCCACCAACAGTGGAGAAGTGTTCCTCTTTCTCCGCAGCCTCGCCAGCATCTGCTGTCATCTGAGTTTTGGATCTTGGCCAATCTGACTGGTGTGAGGTGGAATCTCAGGGTTGTTTTGATTTGCATTTCCCTGATGGCTAAGGATGTCCAGCACTTCCTCAGATGTTTCTCTGCCAGTCGGTGTTCCTCAACTCAAAACGTTTTGTTTAGCTCTGTACCCCATTTTTTAATAGGGTTATTTGATTCTCTGGTGTCTAGCTTTTTGAGTTCCTTGTACACCTTGGATATTAGGCCTCTATCTGATGTGGTGTTGGTAAAGATCTTTTCCCATTCTGTTGGTTGCCTTTTTGTTTTCTTGACAATGTCCTTAGCCTTACAGAAACTTTGCAATCTCCTTAAGTCCCATTTGTTAATCTTTGACCTTAGAGCTTGAGCCATTGGTGTTTTGTTCAGGAAATTTTCTCCTGTGCCTGTGTTCTAAGGTTTTCCCTACTTTCTCATCTAATAGTTTCAGTGTATCTGGTTTAATGTGGAGATCTTTGATCCACTTACACTTGAGCTTTCTACAAGGAGATAAGAACGGGTCTATTTTCATTCTTTTGCATGCTGAGTGCCAGTTGGACCAGCACCATTTGTTGAATAGGCTGTCCTTTTTCCATTGAATGTTTACTGTTCCTTTGTCAAAAATCAGGTGACCATATACATGAGGGCTCATTTCTGGATCTTCATTCTATTCCATTGATCCACATGCCTATTTCTGTACTAGTACCATAAAGTTTTCAGCACAATTGCCTTGTAATATAGCTTGAGGTCAGGGATAGTGATTCCCGCAGAAGTTTTTTTGTTGTTGAGGATGAATTTCGCTATTCTAGGTCTTTTGTTATTCCATATGAAATTGCACATTGATCTTTCCAATTCCATGAAGAACTGTGTTGGAATTTTGATGGGGATTGCATTGAATCTGTAGATTGCTTTTGGTAGGATGGCCATTTTTAAAACAGAAGTTCTAATTTTCTGTTCCCAATCACAGTTGCTCAGCCTCTATGAGCCGCCAATCCGGGTGGCAGGTAGGCCAGGCTCCGCTCTGCATCCGGAATTTGCCTCTGGAAGTCGCCTCCGAGTGGAAACAGAAGTTCTAATTTTCTGTTCCCAATCACAGTTGCTCAACCTCTACGAGCCGCTGATCCGGGTGGCAGGTAGGCCAGGCTCCACTCTTTAAATAAAATTTTTAAACATCACGCTATATTATGAAGAAAATGTGGCCATTTTTAAATTTGCTTTTTTTAATACATCGAAATATACATAGATGGAAGACTTAATGTAGGTCAGTAATTAAAAATCAAAACTGCATTAAAGGAAATCTTCTGTGAAGAAAACTATGATTTGATTCAAGAAAAATAAAATAAGTCAGTGCATTACATAGAGGACACAAATAAAAAACTCTCAGTCAGTGGTGAAGAAAACACAAAGGAGGGGAGACTAACTTGCAGCATCTGGCTTCAACTGTAACTGAGATAATTTGAGTCTAAAAATGTTAAATGAGAATTGATATTCAGAACACAGGAGCCAAGTTTGCATGACACAATCAATAGTAATTGAATTAACAGTTAAAATGGAAACAAGGACACATGAAGTAATAGATTATAATCAGTAAACAGAAAAAATGAAAATTGAATCATCTTTTAGCAAATGCCATAAAATTGCTTTAACCAAAACTGTTCAAGTAAATGTGTAAAGGTTGGTGAATGAGTAAAATGACAGTTTATATACAATATGAATATTTCTCCATGTAATTCTTATTTTAATAACCTGATAACAGAGCTATTTGTAGGAAGAACGTTTAATAGAAACGTGAAGCTCAAGAAAAAGGAAGAAAAAGTGTGGATGCTTCAGTCCTTTATAGAAGGTGCAACAAAATACTCACAGAAGAAAATACAGAGACAAAGTAAGAAGCAAAGACTGAAGGAAAGGCCACCCAGAGGCTGCCCCACTTGGGGAGCCATTCTATTTACAGTCACCAAACCCAGAAAATATTTCAGATGTCAAGAAATGCATGTTGACAGAAGCTTGATATAACTGCCTCCTCAGAGCTTCTGCCAGAGCCTGACAAATACAGAGGCAGATGTGCTCAGCTAACTATTGGACTGAGAATTGAGTCCCCACTGGAGAAGTATTGAGTATTGAGTATTAAACAACTCCACCACTGGCTGTGGATGCGATGGGGTTGACCAGCTGCCTCACGGCCATGCTTCTATGACATTATACACAACACCTTCATAATTTTTTGATTTTTAGTTGGTTTCCTTTGGCAACATTTTAAATGGTGAAATGAGTCACTAATACAGCATCTTAGCTTAGTCATGCTTACCACTAGAAAGAATTGGTGACATTATTCACAAAGTGTTTGATTACATAGCTTTTTGTGGATGTCTCATGAAGTAATTTAAAAGGGAAGATTCATCAGAAAAGTAAAATGTCAGTGTAATCTCCAAAATAACTCAAAAGTGCTCTTCTAACATGAGTATAAAATGTTCATGTTATATGTTATGTATAGATGATGTACTGATAGAATAAAAAAGAAAATCTACTGAGTTATGACAGTGTGTGACTTTAGCTCTATATTGTTCAAAAATCATAACAAAACTGTGATCAGAACTGGTAAATAAGTTCTGTAAAGAAGATAGGCAGAGAACTTATAGTCTATTTCTAGGTTCAATATTTTATTACTGTGCATAACATTAGTGATTACGGGAGCTGAGTAAAATGTATATAATAATTATTAACATTATATTTTTACAGTTTCTTAAATGTAAAATTAGTTTAAAGGGATACTGAATAATACAATAAGAAACAAGAGTGTTGATTTTTGAGTAATAAGCTGAATTATAAAATTTATGATGCATCTATTAGATCTTTCAGAATAAAGTAAGATACATGTATATATTTCGATATATATATATTGAAAAATATTATGATGCTAAGTGTTACATTGTATCATTTGAAAACAAACAAATAACCAAACATGTTATAAAATCATGCCAAACTGTTCAGAAAGAACAAAACAAATTATTAACACTAAGATAAAGGAAAATACTTGCTTAATGGGTAAGTAGAAGATTGAATGTAAAATATGGACTGAGAGACTTGGGAAGTATTAACATTCACTGAAATTGGTCAAGAGACATTGAAAGTATATAGGTATCATAAATATATAATCAGAGGTTGATTATAGTGCTAAAAAGTGACAAGGTCATCATGTCCAAAACACTTAAAGACAATCATGTTGTAGCCATGCTTGTTGGCAGAATTCTCACATTAGCCAGAGAATGAGAACAAACTACACATCTCCCAACTGAGGGATGGATAATGAAAATGTGTACAATATACACAATTAGATTTTATTCAGCAATAAAGAAAGATAAAATCATGAAAATTTTAGAGAAGTGGAGCTAGAAAATATTACGATGAGTGATCTAACCCTAATGTAATATACATGTGAGTTAATAGCTCTTTATTTTTCAGAAATAAATATTTGAATGAAGTAAAGTGTGGAGACTCTTGCAATGTTGAATATCAGCACTGAAACAATAATAGAATAGTTGATAAAAAA
Organism: Micromys minutus; assembly: GCF_963924665.1. Lineage (NCBI taxonomy): Eukaryota > Metazoa > Chordata > Mammalia > Rodentia > Muridae > Micromys > Micromys minutus. The sequence goes on along the minus strand of NC_137984.1, from coordinate 42,481,135 downwards.
TTCCTTTGCATATTATATTAAAGTCTGGTGATTGAATATAAATGAAAATTAGTTTCTCAATTGCCTTGAATTGAAGGTAAATGTTCTGCTTAGGAAACACTATATTGATTACAAGACAATACTGAGATTCACGCATACAGAGCATTACAAGAGAAACAATTCTAAAGAAATCAGCAGGCCTGATCCAGGGACCAGGAACTCAGCAGTGGGACCTCTGTTCCCACCTGGTGGCTTTGGGGTTCAGAACAAGGCTCAGCACATCTGCCACCTGGACCAGCAGTTCTAAATGGTTAAGGCCTGGTGAGTAGGAGATCCGAACAGCCAGGAAGCAGAGAGATTTCTGCCAAGTGTGCACAGAAAGCACACCCCTGCCCTGCCTAATCCAGGGAGCAGGAACCCAGCATTGGGAACTCTGTTCCCACCCGATGGTGCAAGGAAAGCGCGCCCCTGCCCTGCCTGATCCAGGGACCAGGATCCCAGCATTGGGACCTCTGTACCCACACAGCGGTTTTGGGGCAGAGAACAGGGCTCGGATCATCCCCCACATGGACCAGTGGAGATCCAGGGAAACAGACCAGGTACAAGGGAAAGGTAAGAACATATCACTGACAACAAGATGGCATGAGGAAAGCAAAAGAGCATATCCGAAGGAAACCAAGACAACCTGGCAACACCAGTACCCAGTTCTCCCATCACATTATACATTGCAATGCCAAACTCTCCAGAAAAAGAAGATGCAGACCTAAAATCATACCTAAAGATGACGATAGAGATCTTTAAACAAGAACGGGAGGAAAAGCAAAAAGAATCAGAAGCTTTTAAAGAGAAAACAAGAAAATCACTCAAAGAACTCAAAGAACTAGAGGAAAACAGAACCAAAGACATGAAGGAATGGAAGAAGGAATTTAAAATGGAAATTGATACAATAAAGAAAACACTAAAAGAGATAACCCTAGAGGTAGAACACCTAAAAAAGAAATCAGAAGTCACAGAAGCAAGCATTTCCAATAGACTACAAGAGATGGAAGAGAGAATCTCGGGGGCTTAAGACAACATAGTAAACATAGAAAATACAGCCAGAGAAGATGCAAAATTCGAAAAGCTCCTAACAAAAAGTATCCAGGAGATCCAGGGCACAATGAGAAGACCAAACCTAAGGATAATAGGAAGAGAAGAGAAAGAAGAATACCAATTAAGAGACACAGTAAATATCTTCAAAAAATTGTAGAAGAAAACTTCCCTACCCTTAAGAATGAGATGGCCACGAGCATAAAAGACACCTTCAAAACTCCAAATAGGTTGGACCAGAAAAGAAATTTCTCCTGACACATAATAGGCAAAACATCAAGTGAAAAAAAAAAAAAAAAAAAAGAAAGAATACTAAAAGCAGTAAGGGAAAAAGGGCAGGTGACATATAAAGACAGACCCATCAGAATCACACCTGATTTATGAACAGAGATTATGAAAGCTAGAGGAGCCTGGATAGAAATCATGCAGACCCTAAGAGAGCACAAGTGCCAGCCCAAGCTGCTATACCCAGCAAAACTATCAATCACCACAGATGGAGAGATGAAGATATTGCAAGACAAATCTAAATTTACACAATATCTTCTCACAAACACAGCACTACAACACATTATAGGTGGAAAACCCAATACAATGAGGGGAACTAAATCCTAGTAAAAACAAGAAAACTCCTAAGCAAGAAAACCAAAAGAAGAAAAAGACACAGACACAACTCATCCTACAAAAGCAATAATAGCACAAAACAGAAACCACTATTCCTTGATATCTATTAACATAAATGGTCTCAACTCCCCAATAAAGAGATATAGGCTATCAGACTGGGTACATAAACAAAATCCAGCATTTTCCTGCATACAGGAAAGTCATCTCAAAAACAAAGACAGACACCATCTCAGAGTATAATGTTAGGAAAAAAAACTTCCAAGCAAACAGCCCCAAGAAACAATCTGTAGTGGTTATTCTAATATCAAATAGAGTAAATTTCCAACCAAAAGTTTTCACAAAAGATAAAGAAGGACACTTTTTACTCATTACAGGGGAAATCTGTCAGGAGGAACTCTCAATACTTAGCATATATTCTCCAAATAAAAAAGCACTCACATTCATACAAGAAACACTAATAAAGCTCAAAAAATACATTTCACCCCAAACAATAATGGTTTGAGACTTTAATACCCCACTCTCACCAATGGAAATATGGAAACAAAAACTGAACAAGGACACTGTAAAACTAGAAGAGACTTTGAACCAACTGGAATTAAAAAATATCTACAGAACATATCATCCTAAAGTAAAAGAATACACCTTCTTCTCAGCACGCCATGGCACCTTCTCAAAAATTGACCACATAATTGGACACAGAATGAGCTTCAATCGATATAATAATATTGAAATACTCCAATGCATACTCTCAGATCACCATGGTCTAAGGCTGGTCTTTAACAACAACAAAGACAACAAAAAGCCCACATACACATGGAAACTAAACAACATTCCGTTAGACAATAGCAGGGTCAAAAAAGAAATAAAGAAAGAAATTAAGGATTTTCTAGAATTCCATGAAAATGAAAACAAAACATACACAAACCTATGGGATGCAATGAAAGCAGTATTGAGAGGAAAACTCATAGCCCTGAGCGCTTTTAAAAAGAAACTGGAGAGAGCATACATCTGCAACTTAACAGCACAGCTAAAAGCTCTAGAACAAAAGGAAGTAGATACACCCAATAGGAGTAGATGGCAAGAAATAATCAAAATTAGGGCAGAAATAGACCAAATTGAAACAAAAAGTACCATGGAATGAAGCAACAAAACCAAGAGCTGGTGTTTTGAGAAAATCAACAAGATTCATAAACCCCTAGCCAGACTAACTAGAAGGCAAAGGGAGAATATACAAATTAACAAAATCAGAAAGGAAAGTGGAGACACCCACATGAAAGACCCCCCTCCTGCTTTAGCTGCAGTAATGCCATTTCGTGCTAGGCCCAGAGCAGGCAGGGATAAAAAAAATAATAATAATAATACTGAAATAAAAGTGAGCCAGAGGACAGCTCAGTCTTTGTCAGAACAAAAATATCTGCAGTTGACCACCTGGACCAAGGCAAGGACATCCTGCCACACATGTTAAAGCAAGGACAAAAAAAAAAAAACAACTCCCTGTCCCAAAGGAGGGGCCAAGGCCGCCCTCCTCTTCCGAGAACTTGGGTCTGTAAGGCTGTGCAGACTAGGTCGGGGTCCCAGGTGGCCAAGCAAGATACCGGTGGGCGGCCAGCTGGCGATAGACAAAGAAAAGAAGACATTCAGACAAGTCCAACTTTCAGATAAGCTGCAGCCCCCGACTAGAACCAAGAGTTGTGTCCTTGGAGCCATATGTCTGCCATAGTTCCCACACTTAGATAAGCCCAAGGCAACTATTCTCAGGAGCTGCAGCCCCAGCTGGTATCAGGAGCTGTTTCCTTGGAGCCATGTCCTTGGGCTCACTCCCTGGCCACATTTAAACTAACCAATTAAAGCCCTGTTCCTATGCTTCTGCTTCTGTACCTTGCTTCTGCCCCCCAAGCCCTATAAAAAGGGGACTGCCCCTTTGTCCGGCGCGCAAGTCCTCCGAGAGACTGTGCGCCCACCGGTACCTGTGTATCTAAATAAACCTCTTGCTACTTGCATCCGAAGTGAGTGGTCTCGCTGTTCCTTGGGACGGGTCTCTTCAGACGGAAGATACCCTCCGGGGGTCTTTCATTTGGTGCATTGGCCGGGAAGCCTGAGACCCTCCTACCCAGGGACCACCGACCCACTATCGGGAGGTAAGCTGGCCAGCCCTTGTTTGTGTCTGATTGTCTGTTTAACTGTCTGCGCAGCGAATTCTGTATTTTCGGTACTTGGCGCCAAGTGATCAGTATCTGGCGGACTTGGGAGGAGCTGACGAGCTCGCACTCCCCCTCCGCAGCCCTGGAAGACGTTCTACGGGTATCGGGAGCCCGATTTATCGGGACTGGATCCACTACCAGAATCGGACTCTTTGGGCCCCCCCCCCCCTTGTCTGAAGGGTACGTGGAACTTCTGGGAGACGAGGGACCCAGATCTGGGCCCTCATCCGTATGGTCTCCGTCTGACATTTTTGTTAGGACTTTGCCTCGGGGCCGAGCAGCGAATTCTGTGTTGATCTGTCTTTGTCTCTTGTTTGTTTGTTCCGTATTTGTTGTTACCTTGTTTGAAACTATGGGGCAGGCTGTCACTACCCCCTTGAGCCTTACCCTGCAGCACTGGAAGGATGTTCAAGACACCGCCCATAACCTCTCGGTAGAAATCCGAAAGAGAAAGTGGACCACGTTTTGCTCGGGAGAGTGGCCCACGTTTGGCGTAGGATGGCCGCGGGACGGCACCTTTAACCTTGATATTATTTCCCAGGTAAAAGCCAAGATCATGGATCCAGGTCCCCATGGTCACCCGGATCAAGTACCTTACATCGCCACCTGGGAGTATCTTGCTTTATATCCACCTGCGTGGATTAAGCCTTTTGTTTCTCCTAAGCTCCCTCCTTCCCCGTCCGCTCAGACTCTGCACTCTCCTCTCCAACCGATCCCCGCCTCCGCTTTACACTCCCAGTCTTCCCTTTATCCCACAGTGACTAAAAATCCCCAGGTGGCAAAGAAAGAAAAACCGGCCGTGCTGCCACCTGGGGATGACATGCTAGTGGACCTCCTGGCAGGAGAGCCTCCACCGTATCCCGCGGCACGAGCACCAGGAGAAGCTGATCCAGTGCCTGCAGAACCTCCGCCCCCGCCTGAACCGGCTCCATCCCCAGTGGCCGGACGCCTCCGTGGGCGCCGAGAGCAGTGGGAGACAGCCCCTGACTCCACCTCCCAGGCTTATCCCCTACGAACAGGACCGAACGGCCAGCTGCAATACTGGCCTTTTTCGGCTTCTGACCTTTATAACTGGAAAAATAACAACCCGCCCTTTTCTAAAGATCCCTCTATGCTGACCTCCCTTATTGAGTCTATTTTAGTTACCCATCAGCCCACTTGGGATGATTGTCAGCAGTTGCTGCAGGCGCTACTGACCACTGAAGAGAGACAGAGGGTTTTTCTGGAAGCTCGGAAAAATGTCCTGGGTAACAATGGCCGCCCCACTCAGCTGCCAACGAGATTGATGCCGCTTTTCCTCTTGAGCGTCCCGATTGGGATTTTGCTACCCTAGAAGGTAGGAGCCATCTGCGTCTCTACCGCCAGCTGCTTATAGCGGGTCTCCACGGGGCTGCAAGGCGCCCCACAAATTTGGCTCAGGTGAAGCAGGTCATTCAGGGATCTGAAGAGTCGCCTTCTGCATTTCTAGAGCGACTCAAAGAGGCATATCGCATCTATACTCCTTATGATCCAGAAGATCCAGGATGCAATCTTGCCATGTCCTTTATTTGGCAGTCAGCACCAGATATTAGAAAGAAGTTAGAGAGGTTAGAAGGTCTTAGAGAAAGTACAATACAGGATCTGTTGAAAGAGGCTGAGCGTATATTTAATAAGAGAGAAACTCAAGAAGAGAGAGAGGAAAGATTTAAAAAGGAGACAGAAGAAAGGGAAAACCAAAGAGAACGTAGGAGAAATAGAGAGATTAGCAGACTGCTGGCCACCGTAGTGTCAGGGCAGCAATTAGGGAGACAGGCGGGAGATCAAAGGGGGCCAAGAGTAGAACGAGACCAATGTGCCTATTGCAAAGAGAAAGGTCACTGGATCAGGGATTGCCCCAAACGGCCAAAGGGGCCTCGTCGACCCAGACCCCCGGGGTCGCTCCTGACACTAGAAGATTAGGAGAGTCGGGGCCAGGAGCCCCCCCCCCCTGAGCCCAGGATAACACTTGATGTCGGGGGGCAACCAGTCACCTTCCTAGTGGATACAGGCGCTCAGCACTCTGTATTAACCAACCCGGTGGGACCACTGAGTGATCGATCAGCCTGGGTCCAAGGAGCCACTGGAGGCAAGAGATATTGATGGACTACAGACCGTAAAGTGCTCCTGGCTACCGGTAAGGTGATTCACTCCTTTCTACATGTGCCTGACTGCCCTTACCCCTTGTTGGGTCGAGATCTCCTCACCAAATTAAGAGCACAGATCCATTTTGAAAAGACAGGGGCTAGCATTACGGGACCCCTAGGACAGCCCCTCCATGTTTTAACCCTCAACTTAGAAGATGAATACAGACTGTATGAACAGTCTGTGACTAAAACTATCCAAGAGTCAACTGACGCATCTTGGTTAAACAGATTCCCACTGGCCTGGGCTGAGACTGGGGGCATGGGACTGGCCAAACAGCAGCCACCATTGATGATATCTCTGAAGGCCACAGCCACCCCAGTATCTATCAAACAGTACCCCATGTCTCAAGAAGTTTACCAAGGAATAAGGCCCCACATCAAAAGACTCTTAGATCAGGGGATCCTGATCCCTTGCCGGTCGCCTTGGAACACTCCCTTATTGCCTGTCAAGAAACCAGGCACGGGCGATTACCGACCTGTACAAGATCTCAGAGAGGTTAACCGCAGGGTGGAAGATATCTACCCAACGGTCCCTAACCCCTACAACCTGCTGAGTGGGTTACCCCCTTCCCATATCTGGTATACTGTGTTGGACCTCAAAGATGCCTTTTTCTGCCTGAGGCTCCACCCCTCCAGCCAGCCTATCTTTGCCTTTGAATGGAAAGATCCTGAAATGGGGCTGTCGGAACAGCTGACTTGGACCCGCTTACCCCAGGGGTTCAAAAATAGTCCCACTTTGTTTGATGAGGCTCTGCACAGAGACCTGGCCGACTTCAGAGTCCAACACCCGACATTGATCTTACTGCAGTATGTAGATGACCTTTTACTGGCAGCCCACTCTGACGAGGAATGCAGGGAAGGGACTGCTGCTCTCCTTGAGACATTGGGAACCCTGGGATATCGGGCATCTGCCAAAAAGGCCCAGATTTGTAGACAGCAGGTCACATACTTGGGCTACCAAATTAGCCAAGGAAAAAGGTGGCTAACGGAAGCCCGCAAGCAGACCATCACTGGCATTCCGGTTCCCAGAGGACCCCGACAGTTGAGGGAGTTTTTGGGGACTGCGGGGTTCTGCCGACTCTGGATACCGGGGTTTGCAGAGATGGCAGCTCCCTTATACTCTCTTACCAAACAGGGGGTCTTCTTTGATTGGCAGCCAGAACATCAAAAGGCTTTTCAAGATATCAAAAAGGCCCTACTATCCTCACCGGCCCTTGGCCTTCCAGACTTAACTAAGCCCTTTGAGTTGTTTGTAGATGAAAAACATGGTTATGCCAAAGGAGTCTTGACTCAACAGATAGGGCCATGGAAGAGACCAGTGGCATACCTGTCCAAGAAGCTTGATCCGGTGGCATCAGGCTGGCCACCCTGCCTGCGTATGGTGGCTGCCATTGCAGTGCTCACCAAGGATTCCGGGAAGCTTACCATGGGCCAGCTTCTGACCATCCATGCCCCCCATGCCGTCGAGGCGTTGGTCAGAAAACCACCAGACAGGTGGCTGTCCAATGCCAGAATGACTCATTATCAGGCCATGCTTCTAGACACAGACCGGGTCAGTTTTGGTCCGGTGGTGACTCTCAACCCTGCCACCCTGCTGCCCCTCCCCGAGATGCCAGAACAACATGATTGCCTCCAGATTCTCGCTGAAGTCCACGGTACCAGACCAGACTTGATGGATACCCCCCTTCAGGAGGCAGATTTTACTTGGTACACAGACGGCAGCAGTTTCCTGGACAATGGAGAACGCCGAGCAGGAGCCGCCGTGACCACTGAAACTCAGGTAATTTGGGCAACAGCCCTGCCGCCCGGAACATCGGCACAGAAGGCGGAACTCATCGCCTTGACCCAGGCCCTCCAGATGGCAAAAGGTAAAAAGCTGAACGTCTATACAGACAGCAGGTATGCTTTCGCCACAGCACACATACATGGAGAAATATATCGGAGGAGGGGCCTCCTAACCTCAGAGGGAAAAGATGTTAAAAATAAGACTGAGATTCTAAACCTACTAAAAGCCCTGTTCTTGCCCCAGAAACTGAGTATTATCCACTGCCCGGGACATCAAAGAGGAGACAGCCCCGAGGCCCGAGGGAACAGGATGGCTGACAAGGCTGCTAGAGAGGCTGCAGCTGCCGCTTCTGCGGTTTCCACTTAAGCTTTCCCTCTGGCCCAGAAGGAATCAGAAGTCCCGCCTTCAGCTCAGCATTATGACGAACCAGACTTAGACTTACTAAAGAAAATGGGGGCCACCCTTTGGCCAGAAAAGGGACTATGGACTTACAAAGATAAAGTGGTAGTACCCCAAAAGCTAACCCTAGAGATAATTAAACGGTTACACCAGATGACCCACCTCGGAGCAAAGAAACTTAAAATACTCCTGGGCAAAGATAGAGAAAAGCATTATCTGGTACAAGGTGAAAATGTCTTCCAGCAGGTAGTAAATGACTGCTTTGCATGTGCACAGACCAATGTAGGAAAAACCAAGATCACTCCAGGAGTCCGGATGAGGGGGCACCGACCAGGTACTCACTGGGAAATCGATTTCACGGAGGTAAAGCCTGGGCTATATGGCTATAAGTACTTACTAGTATTTGTAGATACCTTTTCTGGTTGGGTTGAAGCCTTTCCCACCAAACGTGAAACAGCCAATGTGGTCGCCAAGAAACTACTAGAAGAGATCATTCCCAGGTATGGACTTCCTCCGGTATTGGGGTCAGATAATGGGCCTGCCTTTGTCTCCCAGGTAAGTCAGCTGGTGGCTAAGCTATTAGGGATTGATTGGAAACTACATTGTGCCTATAGGCCCCAAAGCTCAGGACAGGTAGAACGTATGAACAGGACCATTAAGGAGACTCTAACCAAATTAACGCTTGCAACTGGCACTAGTGACTGGGTACTCCTACTCCCTCTAGCCCTGTATCGTGCCCGGAACACTCCAGGCCCTCATGGACTTACCCTGTTTGAGATACTTTACGGGGCACCCCCACCAGCCATACACTTTTATGACTCTGATGTTGCCAGCCATGCTAATAATATGTCTCTAAAAGCCCACCTGCAGGCACTCCAGATCATCCAGGAAGAGGTCTGGAAACCGTTGGCCTCCGCCTATCAAGAACAACTACACCGGCCACTGGTACCTCACGCCTTCCAGGTCGAAGACTATGGATCCGCAGGCATCAGACTAAAAACTTAGAACCCCGCTGGAAAGGACCCTACACTGTGCTGCTCACCACACCAACAGCCCTCAAGGTAGACGGAATAGCCGCTTGGATCCACGCGTCCCACGTTAAACCAGCTCACTCATCCGTCGGCAGGAGGCGACATGGAAAGTTCAACGCACTCAAAATCCCCTAAAGATAAGACTTTTAAGATAGTTATTCTTCTATGTCTGATTGGCCGGGGAGGAGGGCAAATTAGTCCCCACCAGGTCTACCGATTAACCTGGCAGGTCGTTTCCCAGACAGGAGATATAATCTGGAAAAAGACTGAAAACCATCCCCTTTACACATGGTGGCCCACCCTCACACCTGATTTCTGTAGCCTGGCAGCTGGTTTAGATACTTGGGACATCCCGGGAACCAACCCCGATACCCTGTTTAGACGCCGTCGGGCACTTGTTAGCTCTAGATATCCCACGCCAGGGTGTAGCTCCCAAGAGGCAATAGATGGACTGGCGAGGCAAGACTTCTATGTCTGCCCCAGCGAAGGGAGAACTCGAGAGAAGGCCAGACAGTGTGGGGCTCTAGACCATTATTATTGTGCAGCCTGGGGATGTGAAACCACTGGAGATGCATATTGGAGACCCTCCTCGACCTGGGACAAGATTAAAGTAACGAGGGGATGGCCAAAAGGCGCAATAAGAACTACTTCCCTACCCCTCAGCATCACTTTCACCAATCAGGGAAAGCTAGCCAGAGAATGGATAAAAGGATACACCTGGGGTTTAAGATGGTACCTGTCCGGACCCGATCTGGGACTTGTCTTTAAAATTCAGCTCAAGGTAGAGGCGGCTACCAGAGCAGTGGGACCCAATCCGGTACTTACAGAACAAAATCTTCCTTCCCCTCAAGTACCACCTAAGGTAAAGCCTTCCCAAAAGATCACTACCCCAAAAGCAGTTGTCTCTCCTCAACCAACCTCCATTGCCAAAGTCCAGAGAGGCACAGGAAACAGACTCCTCAACCTAATATTCGGGGCTTACTTGGCCTTAAATGTTTCCGATCCGGGTAAGACTCAAGAATGTTGGCTGTGCCTAACTTCTAGCCCACCATATTATGAGGGGGTGGCTATCCTGGGAAACTATAGCAACTCCACCAGCGCCCCAGAGACCTGTAACTCCTTTCCTAGCCATAAGTTGACCCTGGCAGAAGTGACAGGGCAAGGATTCTGTTTGGGAATGGTTCCTTTAACTCATCAAGACCTCTGTAATCAGAGCCGGCCACTTGCTGCAGGAAACTACTACTTAGCGGCAGGACCAGGGACCTATTGGGCCTGCAACACTGGTCTAACCCCCTGTGTATCGGCTGCAGCATTTAGTCAGAACTCTGAGTTTTGTGTGTTAATAGAATTATGGCCTAAAGTCACATATCATGAGCCTGAATTTATATACCAACACTTTGAAAAGTTAGTCTGGCCGTCCCGGGAACCAGTGTCCCCGACCTTGGCATTGCTCTTAGGTGGCATTACCATGGGGGGAGTAACAGCCGGGATAGGTACCGGCACCCCAGCCCTAATACAAACAGCCCAATTTCGAGAATTACAACCAGCCATGCATACAGACTTACAGGCACTAGAAGAGTCTGTCAGCGCCTTAGAAAAGTCTCTAACATCCCTCTCAGAGGTAGTGCTCCAAAACAGACGAGGATTAGATATTCTGTTTTTACAAGAAGGAGGACTCTGTGCAGCACTAAGAGAAGAGTGCTGCTTCTATGCAGACCACACTGGATTAGTGAGAGATAATATGGCCAAACTCAGAGACAGGCTCAAACAAAGACAGAAGTTATTTGAGTCTGAACAAAGTTGGTTTGAAGGATGGTTTAACAAGTCCCCATGGTTTACCACTCTAGTCTCCTCCATAATGGGACCATTGATTATTATTCTCCTAATATTGCTCTTTGGGCCCTGTATTCTGAATCGCCTAGTCCAATTCATGAAAGACAGGCTATCCACGATCCAAGCTTTAGTTCTTACTCAACAGTACCATCAACTAAGACAATATGAACCTGAGCTACAAAAATAAGAGAGACCAGACCTCCTGAATGAAAGATTCCATTCGAGTATATAAGAAAATGGGGGAATGAAAGACCCCCCTCCTGCTTTAGCTGCAGTAATGCCATTTCGTGCTAGGCCCAGAGCAGGCAGGGATAAAAAAAATAATAATAATAATACTGAAATAAAAGTGAGCCAGAGGACAGCTCAGTCTTTGTCAGAACAAAAATATCTGCAGTTGACCACCTGGACCAAGGCAAGGACATCCTGCCACACATGTTAAAGCAAGGACAAAAAAAAAAAAAACAACTCCCTGTCCCAAAGGAGGGGCCAAGGCCGCCCTCCTCTTCCGAGAACTTGGGTCTGTAAGGCTGTGCAGACTAGGTCGGGGTCCCAGGTGGCCAAGCAAGATACCGGTGGGCGGCCAGCTGGCGATAGACAAAGAAAAGAAGACATTCAGACAAGTCCAACTTTCAGATAAGCTGCAGCCCCCGACTAGAACCAAGAGTTGTGTCCTTGGAGCCATATGTCTGCCATAGTTCCCACACTTAGATAAGCCCAAGGCAACTATTCTCAGGAGCTGCAGCCCCAGCTGGTATCAGGAGCTGTTTCCTTGGAGCCATGTCCTTGGGCTCACTCCCTGGCCACATTTAAACTAACCAATTAAAGCCCTGTTCCTATGCTTCTGCTTCTGTACCTTGCTTCTGCCCCCCAAGCCCTATAAAAAGGGGACTGCCCCTTTGTCCGGCGCGCAAGTCCTCCGAGAGACTGTGCGCCCACCGGTACCTGTGTATCTAAATAAACCTCTTGCTACTTGCATCCGAAGTGAGTGGTCTCGCTGTTCCTTGGGACGGGTCTCTTCAGACGGAAGATACCCTCCGGGGGTCTTTCACACACAAACATAAAATAAAGAAATCAACAAAGGAGAAACATAAGTGAGTCTAGTAGAAACATAAAAGCAAACTAAACAGTTGAATTAACTCAAGTAATGTTTGAATTGAACTTCAAAGAATTTTAAAGGCTTGGTTTACACCAATCTGCATAGCATGGCGAGATTTGCTTCAGACTATTGTTTTAAATGGACCACTTCAAATTACCGCAATTACAAAATTAATCTCTTTGAACACAGGTTTTCTAGTATCTCCTCTCTTCCATTTACCCTACAGCAACATTCTTCATTTTTTGCATTATCTCCCCAGAGAAATGTATCCTGCCCATGACATTAATCAGAATATGCAAGCAATTAAAGGATTTATTTCCTGTCTTCATAAGTATGGTAGTATAATTTTCTTGTTATTCAAAATCACATTGCCATACAATTTTACAAATTTCACACTTCTTAGTCTTGAAAATGTTAATATTCATAGGAAACATTTGTAGTAGCTAGCATTTGGTCAGGTTCTTATGTCAGTTCTTTTGAGGAGTAATGACTTTCACCTACTTTATTCAACTTGGAAAAGGAGAAATGAAATACGAATATGAAAGCTACTGTTTTAAAAGAAATTTTAGTTTCAGTGACAAAGCAAGTATAGTTTGTTTGTGCCATGTCACTTTAATATAATATAATGCATTATATATTATAAAATATAGTATATAATGCAATATAAATATAAAAAAATAAAAGTAAAAACCATCTGAAATTTACACATACAGGCCCACACAGAGGTTCACACTCAGACACACACACAAAGGTACACACATACACAAGCACACAGATGCACAGACACACACATAGGTAAACATATACATTGGCACAACCCACATAAAGGCACACGCAGAGCACAAATACACACAGGTATACACACAGGTAAACACCCAGGCACAGGCACATAGGCACAGACAGGCACAAACATAGACACAAACACGCATAGGCACATTCACACTCACACGTACTCCAAATTGTTCTCCCAGTTCTTCTCGACTTATTTCATTTCTTTGCCAAAACTTCACTTTATTCCATTTTATTTTTGTGTGACATTCTGTATGTGGTTTCTTCTTTACAATATCTATTTCCTACAAAAGTTTTTTTATTAGACTTTATGAATATATATGCCAAAAACTGTTACACATTAGTCTATCATATGTAACAATATTATAGCCTATGATTTAGAAAAATTATATTTAATTTTTTTTCAAAACTAGTAATATGAAAATCATGCATATAATGGTAGCTTAATATGTAAGTATGCATGTTTTACTAAATTGTGTTATTTTAAAATTAGTTATCACTGCATTTCTTATCAGCATACTTTCTTTTTCAGAAAGGGTGATTTTAAGCATTTTAAACTTCATGTTGGTTTCTGGAATACATACTTAATTCTATTTTGTCTTCAGCAGAACTTTAGCTATTATGCTTTATTGGGTCTTGCTGAAGTGAAATAAAACTTAGTTCCTGTCCACAGAGACATTAAATTTCACTTATTTTTTCATTACTTTGAACATCATTATCCTGTTGATTTTTTTCAAGCCATGCAAAAACACAATTAAACATTCTTACATTGTAAAGTATACAAAAGACAGTAGCAGCCAATGGCCATGACTTTCTGGTTCTGACTTGTTTTTAAGTACACTTATGTTAATCTCCTGTAGGAGTAGATTATTCTTTGCACAAGTAACTTTCACCAGATGAATCTATGTTGAGTCCATTGTCATTGCATTTGTAACAGAAAAAGATTGTGCTCCTGACACCAACAAATACATACATATATATATATATATATATATATATATATATATATATATATATATATATATCCTTTATTTCCAGATTATTCTTGTCAATGTTTCATATATTACCAGACATGTGTCCAAAGCAGTTTCCAAGTTTATAAGAAGGTGTTTTGTGCTTTACTTTTGAAGCATGTTTAATGATTCTACAAACACTGTCCAATAAGAATGATATAAAGCAAATATGTTATTTTCCTAATTAATGGGTAATAGGCAAATAGGTTAACAGATTCTCGGGAGCAGGCACTTGAGATATGGAACAGTTGTCAAGTTTTGCATTCATTTTTTGGTTTCTTGTTTCTACTTTACTTTTTCCTTTATTTTTTAATGGTCAACAACACTGGATACTATTTTTATTAATCAGTTTATGGTGTTATAGACTTTTTATTTGTTGAGAATTTCATATACTTTATTTTAATGAAACTTATTCCTTTTCCCTAACTACTTTCAGATAGACTGCTACATTCCTTCTCACACTCCAAGTCTAGTTTGTATTGTTCAATAACTCAAGACATGGGGTCTGGCTGAGGTGTGACTAAGAAATATATTGCTTAGCCTTTGTACAAGACAGGTTAAACAGTGTAAGCACATTATTCTTTAGGAAGATTCCTAGACCTCAGACTCTCCTTGCTGCTGCAGTTGAATGAGATATAGAACGAACAGATTGTGGTTCATTAGATTCTTTTTGGAAACTTGCCTCCCAAGCACAGATTAACTTCCTACTTTTTAACAATTCACCAAAAGCCACAATCCTTACAATCTGCCCTCTTTTGTTACTTCCAGGATCCATTTTATTTTATTTTATTATTTTTTTGTCAGATACTTTCTGTATTTATATTTCAAGTGGTATACCCCTCCCTCTACCATGCCCCCCCAGCCTCCATGCACTTGTCTCCACAAAGGTGTACCCTTTCCCAATCATCCTCTCCGCCTCAGTGCCTTGGCTACATTGGGAAAATGCTTCTTCACTGGACCCAGGGCCTCTTCTCCCATTGATACCAAACACTACTATCTTCTGCGAAATATGCAACTGGAGCCATGAGTTTCTCAATATGTACTCAGTGGTTGGTGTTTTAGTCCATGGGAGTTGTGGGGAAGGGGGTTGTTGGTTGGTTGATAATGTTGTTCTTCCTATGAGGTTGCAAACCCTTTCAGCTCCTTTAGTCTTTTCCTTAGCACCTTCATTGCCTCCCCGTGTTCAGTGTGATAGTTACCTGCAAGCACACTCAACTGTATCTCTATGAATCTGGAAGAGCCCCTGAGGAGGCACAATCTAATTTTTAATTAATAATTCTATTTATTTATATTCCAAATGTTGTACCCTCCTAGTCCTCCTCTTAGTGTTTTTAACACCTTTTCCCCCTCCACACCATCCTTCTCTGGTGCATCAAGTATCTACAAGATTAGGCACATCCTCTACCACTGAGGCCAGACAAGGCAGTCTCCAGATACATTTTTTGTAAGGGTGTTGAATCTGTTCGTGTAAGTTCTTTGAGTAGTAGCTCAGACTCTAGGAACTCCAAGGGATCCAGATTTGTTGACAGTATTGCTTCTTTTATGGGGTTACCATCTCCCTCAGGCCCTTCAATAACTACCCAATCCTTCCATATGGGACCCCAGTCAGCAACATGCAAAACTAAAGTAATTTGTGTCATGACCTACTGTTGACTGGGACATTTGAATAAAAAATAATTAGATATTTAAAAACTTAAATATCTCTGTTGTGGAAGTCAGGCTACTCTTACTTGAAACACTACTGAATCTTTGTCCAAAACACTAATGATCTGGCAATCAGGTATTTAAGGAGCTTCACAGGAGTGTACTACATCACTCTGCTTTACTTGGACAACTGTTAGCTTTGATACTTTGAACTAAGTTTAAAAAGCTCTTAGATGAAAATGAGCCTGACTTGACAAGTGAAAAGTCTGAAAGATACTGTGAATATTTTAATGACCATTATTCCTTTATTTGTTCTGTTTGTCATGCTCTGGGCTTCATAATAACTAGGGAAATGTTATTCAAAATAATTCCTGAAGCTTTACAAAACACACAAATTACTTAGTTGTTTTGTATTAACACATATATAATCTATATACTTAAGCATGCAAATGATCTAATAAAAGAAATTGTATTTTATGGTAATTTTTAAAATTTGTAGATGTCAAAAAATCTTCCCTAAAGTGGTTTTATATTACATTTGGCATCAAGAAAATATACTATTGCTTTAATGTTAAAATAATAGTATTATTGTTTTAGAAAATTAATATATATAAAATATTATTTAAAACAGAGTTGGAAGACCAATCAATTTATATATGTGAAGATAACGTTTTCTAACTATATGAGCATATCTTTGTTTATAAATATTATAAGTTAGTGAAGTATCTTTGATAGTTTTATATGTGCATTACTTAGAACATAAGCTTATGGTATTCCATATCAATAATTTTCCTAAATATTAACATTTTCAAATAAGTATTCTTAAAGATTAAGTTTTAGATTGACATTGATAAACAAAATGGTTTTATAGAACAGTCAATGTTTAGTGAGTTTGGGCAAGAATATTTTCCTGAAATGGGCTGAAGAAAACAAATGTCCCAAAGGAATGTATAAAGAAGATAAAAATTACTTCAAAATATTAACTTTTGGAAAATGAATATGCCATCATAATGTAATATAAAATACTGAGGAATGGGGGACTGCCAGTGGTAAAATTGCTTAACCACCTTTGGTTTGACTCAGAGTCAGCACTTATGTTAATCAATTAGAAGGATGACACAAAAATTGAGAGTAGACTAGTGATTGACAGAGGTGGGTGTGGCTCAACACAAGAGAGTGACAGAGATATTTTGGTATAAATATTCATGATTACTCTTAGAAAAGAATAAAAAGATCAAGAGCTAAAGTTCTTACCTTGATTACTGTAGTTAAAAGCAATGAACCCTGTGGAAAAGAGAGAATGAGGTAACACCTTCTAATTAGCACAATGTCTTAATCTCACATATTTAGGCTTTTGCTCCTCCCCCTGACAACTTCACTTCCTTCATCTGCTGTTCAGGAAATGACACTGCCCAGGACACCTTCACTTTCTCACTCACCAAGAGTTACTGCATGCGCATTTATTCATATTCTTTCTTTTCCAGTTCTAAAAACACCCTTTAGGGATGAGTAGATGAGTGAGAGTTTAGAGTGAATGCTGCTCCCAAGGAAGACTAGAGTTCAGTTCCCAATACTCAACTACTTATGACTCCAGCTTTAGGAGATCCAGCATTTTCTCCTGACCTCATCATGGATACATATATATTCCCACAGACATGTGTACCCACATACACACACACATGCAGACCCACACTAAATATTTAACCATGTTATAAATGTGTCTCCAATTCCTCTCATTGTCCTAGATTAACAAGCATCAGTTTCTTTATATAAGTATATAAATATAAAAATATATTAATCATTTAAGAAATCAATAGAAAATAATACTTACTGTCAAATGTACGAAGCAAATATTATTTAGTAGTGACAAGCAACTGAAGTGACATGTGCTTCAGAACAGTGTTGTATAACTGCAAATGTTAGATAATGCAAGTTCATTTTTGTGACAGCTTGCTCTCTGCTGCTTGTGAGATTTACATGTCCCTTTTCTATCCAGAAGGTGAGGAGATGATGGATTTAAAAAATCAGTCTAAAGTATTTAAGCCAAGGAGGTCCAAAGGACCATATTGTGTTAAAATCCCTTAGTCTGAAACTTCCCACTTAAGGTCAGTGAAGTAGAAATCTAGTCAAAGTCTTCTCACACAAGGAATGCAGACATTGATATAAATAAGGTGTTAACTTTTCTAGATAGCCATTAGGACCAGATGTGGACAGCATCCCTGTGTGTTCAGCTTTGAGCAATTCCTTCCTCTCCTTTTCAACTTTTATTTGAAAAAAAAGAATGGGATGGCAAGTACATAATTGTTCTTGTTGTTGTTTTATTTTGCTTGACTTTGGTTTGATGTGAGTGTTGAAATTCCATGCCAGTGCTGCAGTACTCAGATACAAAACAAAACCACAGAAACAACAATTATATATATATATATATATATATATATATATATATATATATATATATATATATATTAAAGTCTTTAGATTTTAATACACATAGCAAAACATATCTAGAAGTAAATCTTTAGAGATAGCTTAGTAGGCAAAGTATTTTTGATGAAATTATGAGAACCTGATTTCAAAAAACCCAATTCCAGATGAAGTAAGCAATGATGCGAAGATTCTGAAATTCCTTTATACCCACTGCAAAAGGGGAAGTAGAGATAAGAAAATCCTTAGAACTTTGAAGACCTGATAACACAGTATCCATAATGTCAAATACATTTATAGGTTCAAGTACATACAGCACAGAGGTTTCCACACACAAAAATTGTGTGCATCTGCAGGCACAGATATGCACATGCATAGAAACAGATACATACCTATACATGCATGAATGGACACACACACACACACACACACACACACACACACACACACACACACACACACACAACTATTGTAAAGAGAATGAAAGTCCATGGAGTTCTTCCTCACCGGAAAGGTACTAACTAGCAAAGTTCAGTCAAGCCACCTCTGTCTTTCTTCTTTCTCCCTTGTAAGAGAAACACCTCTAATATTTTTTTTTGTTTTGATGCTGTTTTGTAGTTTTGTTTTGTTATTGTACCACAGCAAGGTAGGTTAAAGCACCAGGCTAAGTACTCTTATGTGGAATGGTAAGAGCTCAAACACATGCTTAGAATTGACTGCTCTGCTGACATTAGGTGTTCTTACTAACGAATGCAGGTTGGTATGATACCTGCATGTCACAGCATGTCCAGCACTACTTTTCATAACAGGCACAGAATATTTGCCCACAAAATCAGGATTTTAGTTTATTTGAGACAACTATACTATTAAAGACCCTAACATGGGCAAAGTTTAATTTTTCTGATACATTAACAATAGGCTTAAGATTTTCTTCAAAAATTCCAATATTGTACAATTTCATGCATGTAAGAAATAAAATTACACATTTTATTAATAATTTTTAATTAGCTAAAACAGTTGCATTTCATAGTTGCTGGGAAACAAATGATTTTTGTTGTTGTTGTTTGTTTTGATGTAATAATCTGACCCATAAAATTTGAGCACATATCAATGCAGCCTTGAATCCCAAGACTAGCATAGCAACATTAACTTGATTCTAGGAAATATGAGGAAAAAATGACAAGTAATCTCTGTTACGTTAAAATTAGTAGGACATTTTAGAGGATGGTTGGTTGTTGTTAAAGTTATGTGTAATATCTTCAAAATGTATTATAAAATGTTCTCAAAGAATTAAAATTTTTAATGAAGTAGTTTTATGAAAAATTGCATTAAAAATGAATGTGAAATATTAATTCAATGCTAGTATTAAAGAGTTAATATGACGACAGAAACTGATTTTTGAATAAGTACAATCCATAGTTATACATCACAAAGTTTGGTGTAATATTGGATTTTTATGAAATATTATTTTAACTAAATATTACTTTCACAAGTATTGTATTATTGTAAGTAAATATGAAATCATAAAATATTACATACCTTAGGAGGAAACATTAATATATTCCATATAACTTTTAGGGAAACAGAAGAGCTTTACCAGACAGAATGTGTGTACAGTATGTATATGAAATACAACATGTCATTCAAAATCCTCAGATGAACAATTTAGTATTTAATTCACTGAAAAATTTAAAAATTCCTAAGTGATTTCATTGAACCTTAGATTTACATTTGGGGTGTTTTCATTAATTAAAATTCTATTTGTTAATCACTAAAGTATATATAATAATTCCAAAATCATTTTGATAGTACATATGTTTATAATATCACATAGTATATATTATTTTGTAAAAATATAAGTACTGATAATTCTCTTATACTTACCATGTATTTATTAGCTTTTTGACTTGACTGCTGGAATTTGCACTGATCTTTTTGTTATTGCTCAACTTCTGTTTCTCAAATAGTCATATCACATTTATGCTATAACAGATTTTTCAGCACATATTCTTTATAAGAAACATTGTAACATTAAGTCAAAATTCCAGTTAGTCTCAGAGACCTCTTAGAGAAAAGCACTGGGAAACTGTTTCAGAGGAAACCTTCAAAATTGTTTTTATAAAAAAAGGCAAGGTTAAGTTATTACTTTTATGGGTATTGATTAAATAGAGAGCATCATGATTGTGAGGATCTTACCATCAGGAAGGCAATGGATAAGTTCAAGTATACAATCTTACATGTAAATTCAGAATGCTAAATAGTCATGATCAGAAAAGAAACTGTCCACAATATATTAAACTCTCATATACAGTCATCCATTTTTCTCTCTGGATATTTTTTTTTTCTGATACAACGTTGATGCTTTTTCCAACTTCCTCTCACTCATAGATTCTTCATATTTCATTTGTTTCATTATGACACAGAATTTTTATACCTCATGCTAGGTCTTGTTTTTTTTTTTTTTTTTCACTCCTTTTCGTGCATTTAAATTATATGCTTGCTTGCATCCCACTCTAGATCACTAGTAATATTGTACTGCAACTAATTTTTTTTAAATCGAAGAAAGAGGTCAACTCACTAAAGTGTCACATAGATTTAAAACAATACCCTCTTCACAGATCTGTGGTCAACATTCTTATAATCCAGAGGTAGAGAGCATAAATAAGTATTAATCACAATATGTCTGTTCAACAAAAGTGTTTTCCTGGACAGGTAGAAAAATAATATGAGAACATGGTTATACAAAGCTTGTACTAAAGGCACCTAATGACCACTGAGTTCTAAAAGCAAAAGTAATTTAAAGTAATACTATACAGAAAGAAAACAACAACAACAAACAAGCAAACAAAAACCAAAACAAAACATGGTCTTTAATACTTAAGCAAAACAAAGAGACAATTTCCTGGAGAAATCAATGAACTGGACAGAGTTAAAGAGGATCTCTTTATGTCTCCAAGAACTTCCCTATTGCAGATAAAGCTGAAAAATTAATAATTCAAGGGATTATAAAATAAACAAGAATATAATTCAATGGATTAGCAAATGTCTGATTAGAAATTTTATATTTTTTTCTTTTCATTCGATATTCTTTGTATTTACATTTCCAATATTAACCGATTTTGCCCACTCTCATCCCCCCTCTTGCCTTCATGAAGGTGCTCCCTCTCCCAATCACCTTCTCTTCCCCCCCCCTCAGTGCCTTTGCATTCCCCGAAACTGGGAAAATGAGACTTCACTGGACCAAAGGCCTCTCCTCCTATTGATGACAGACAATGCTATCCTCTGCTGCATGTGCACTTGGAACCATGAAACTTCATAACTAATAGCAGTTTAAGCTCACCAATTAAGAAATGTAACTGTCCAATTTAACTAAAAATTATGTTCTAACTACTACTGTATGCAAAAAACACACTTCACAGTTTAAGATTCCCATAGACTGAATGCAAATGAATAAAAGTAACTTATTAAGAAACAGAAGTCAGCTCCATTACTTTGCATCTTGTAGGCAGGACAAATTATGACTTGGTGGTTTTGCCGGTGGGTTGAAGTCACCCGCCTGCCTCCCTTCTCTCTAGTTCTGCTTGGCTACAGTATTGGCCACTTCAGTCTCCATATCTCCAGGTGACAGGAGTCTGAACTGTGATCCCTTCCATCGACTCTCTCGAACCTTTCCTGTCCCAGATCTCAGGCAGTCCAAAAGATGCCTCTTCCACTGATTTCCATTTTATCACCCAGTCCTTTCCTGTGCCCCTCACCCCACATCGGATCTCCTATACCTGTTCCTCTACTCAGCTCCTTTCTACACAGTTCTCTCCCCCATACACCTTCAATATATATTTTATTTCCTTTTTTTTTTTTTTTTTTTTTTTTTAGTTAGATTCATGCATCCTCCCTTAAGCTGTCCATATTGCAGAGTTTCTTTTGCTCTGTAGGTTGTTTCATGGTTATCCTGTAATGTATACCTAATTCCTAGTTATTAGTGAGTATGTACCATGTGTGTCTTCCTGCGTCTAAGTTACCTTACTTAGGATGATTTTTTCTACTTTCATTCATAAAAAGTAGACATTGAGAAAACATCCAGTCAATGACTGGCCAAATTTGAGACTCATCTCATCTGAGAGAACCAATCCCTGAGATTATTAATAATGCTTTGCTATGGCTGAAGACAGGAGCCTTGTATATCTGTCTCCTGAGAGGATTGAGCCAACAGCTGTGTTGACAGAAACAGATGCAGGGGCCCAAGTCATACACAGGAGCAGCTTTTAGAAGAGTAGAGCGTAAGATTGAGCTAGCTAGAAGGCTCATAATTTTAATTTTGCTTCTGTTATGAATCATAATGTAAAGAATTGATTACAAATATTTTATTCTGTATAATGTTAAATGTTATTTTTTTAGCCACATTTATCCCCTATTTGAACCATCTAATCAGGATTCAACTCAATCATAGGGGTTTTGTAATACCACTAGTAAACTGTCAAATATATTCAAGTAGCATTATATATAATGAGCAGGCTATACTTATAAATATAGGTGAGTGTGTGTAACAACAATTAATTTTAAAAGAAGCTTCAGATTTAAAGTAAAAGAAGAAGCAAGGAGGAGTATATATGATGTTTTTGGAGGAAGAAAAGGGCAGATGTTGGTAATATTATAATTTCAAAAAATGAAATAATGTAGAAGTCTTTATAAAATAATTATATAGTTTAAATTAAGCTTCCTCATCAGTGCTGAAAATATTGCCTATTGTACCCATGAACAATAAAATCTTTTTATCAGTCATAAATAGTTGTCTTTCAATTTTTTATTATGGTTATCCTGTATTTTAATACCTTGGCTGAAAATGTACTTCTCTGTCAGTTATGTCTTTTTAGTTCAATCAGAACTTGGATATTCATGACTATTCTACTTCAACTTGTATTGTTCAAGTGTATACTTGGGAGTTCTCACTTTGTACAAATAAAATGGTAAATAATGAAGTCACAAATTTAAAAGACAAGTACCTGATTGCAAATATCTGATGGTCTTAGGCAACCAAAATTAAAGGGTTTTTTAACTCTAAAAGACGTCATTACCCACAGGTTCAAAACCTCTGCTCTAAACCATTTGATGAATTTAGCATATGAAAGTTAATGATCACTATTAAAGGGACTTTTTTTGAAAGTTCCTTACAAATATATTTCTTTTGGATATATCTTGGAAAGACTTTTGAGACGGTTTTAAGTGAGATGCTGAGGGCTTCCCTGAGAAATGCAGCATGCCCTTCTTGAATAAGATCTCAAAATGAGGAATACAAGCTAAATGACAAGTTTTTTCTGCTCCTGTTGTCTGATACAGCCTGTGCATATTTCTGATGCTATACCATTTTCATCAGATAGATAGTAGACTTAAACAACAGCCAAAGAAATTCAATTTTTCTTAGGATACTTCTTACTAGGTATTTTATTAAAAAGCCCAGAAAAATCTCTAACACATAGCCTTTTTAAGCTTCTGTCCAGTGAATTCTGTTTAATATGTGCTGCTATGCTATTAATGTTTTTATTTGCCAAATGATTAGTTATAATTAGTATTTATTCAAATATAAATTGTGTAGATTTCTATGTAAAATATTCCAGACCTCTGGCTATTTATAGTTTCTAGATGTTTCATTTTACCATTTAGTATTGTATTAATTTATACTGGGAAACACATCTGGAAACTTAGGTTTTACAAATAATTTCTTCTATTCTGCTCCCTGTTGTTCAGTGCTTCCTAAACTTTCTAAACTTTGGAGGTTTTGTTTGTGTTATTGAACCAAATAACACTATTTGATCCATTCTTACATGAAGCTTAGTAACCCAGATTATTCTAGAACTTGCAGCCATCTATGATGAGCCTCTAGAGGGCTTTACTATAGGACACTACTATTACACATGGTCCCGCTTCCTTTTAACTATAATCTATTATAAAAGTTCTGTTAATGGGTTTCCACTTACAAATTTATGTTGTGCTAAAAGTTACATTGATTTTACTAAATTTAAATAACTTGAATTTATTGAGGGTTTATTACAGAACTACTTACACTTTCACATTGGCAAAACACTGGTTTACACATTCTACATGTAAGCTTGACCATGTGCCACTAGTTTGATTTCTGATCACTGTGGGACAACAACACTTCTAACCCATGTAGCTTTAGAAATCTTCAGGTAATTTACTTCCATTTGGGTGTTATATTATTTAAGGGGGCAAAGAAATTTTTATTTCCATATTAATATTCATCTTCATGTTAATATAAAGAGGTCTACTTTTGTTTTGTATAAAAATATATCGTATTCTTATTGAGGTTAAAATGAACGTGTAGATGATTTCAAGGAGGATGGAAATTTTTATAGTACCTGACTATGCACATGTATTAATCTATATTTTCTTAAACTATCTTTATGATATTTTACAGTTTCAGGTAGAATGTTAATATGTATTCCAATATATTACATATTTGTGACTTTTATAACATCATCGTTAATGGTTCATTGTTATAAAGCAGAAAATGACTTCCTTGTCATGAAATTCAAATACAAATATATGTGTGCATTAGCTCTAGTTATTTTCTAAAAAAACCTTATGCT
Organism: Micromys minutus; assembly: GCF_963924665.1. Lineage (NCBI taxonomy): Eukaryota > Metazoa > Chordata > Mammalia > Rodentia > Muridae > Micromys > Micromys minutus. The sequence continues at coordinate 42,456,463 of NC_137984.1, read as the reverse complement.
TTCACAGGCAATAATTTCATTTTCAAGTACCTAAAATGTTCTTTCATTATTCAGTCTTTATGTGAATTTTTATTTTCGCTTTATTCTATATGTTATGAGGATAGTGATGAGATACACATTATTGATTCATCTCTTATTTTATGGAGATACTCTAATATCACATTGTTTAATAATATGCTTGTTGTAGATTCAATTGTAGGTCCTCGCAATAAGCACTGTGGTTATTTGCATAAGAAATATTTTCCATAGTCACGGGCATTTGAACCCTTCATACTAATTTGGTGACTGGTAAATTTTGGGAAGTATGGTTTTGCTGGAGTACATATGTTGCTGAAGACACAGTGTGATAACTTAAGACTCTACCCTATTTTCAGTTTGTCTTCTCTACTCAATGATTATAAGAAGGAAGCCTTTCAAGTCTTCCTCTAACTCTTCTACTTGAAGCTATGACTATACTACCCTAGCATGAACAATCATCGCTGTAGAATTATAACCCCAAATTAATTGTTTTTTCTTTAAGTGACTTTGGTCATGGTAGTTTATTGTATCACAACAATAGAAAAGTAACTAATATAGAATTTGTGCCAGAGAGAGTGATGTTTTTATGAAGCACCCATGTGTGTGTGTGTGTGTGTGTGTGTGTGTGTGTGTGTGTGTGTGTGTATGTGCAAACAAGGCTTTGAACATTGAATGTAATAGAAACACAGTTGAATACTGATCATAAAAGACAGAAGTATGACTAACAATATTAAATATGGAGTTTGTTCACAGAAACTTCTACTAACACTATTCAAACGTTTCTTCTTACAATATAAGGGGAAAATATGACTCCAGCCTATACTTGCCTTTAAAACTGTTCTGAAGTTAGAGTAAAAAATAATGTACTAACTTCTTTGGTGTGTGAGATTTCAGGTAGCTTTATTCTGGATATGTTACATATATTATTAATTTCTGTTGATGATTGTTGCAGTCGATGTTGTCCTGGATATGATAAAGAGGCAAAAAGAATAGTGCCATTACCATGGGGTTTGATGTACAGTGGCATGAAAGTACTATTGAACTAGAGGGAAAATCTTAATTTGTCAGCTTCCAGAAAGGAACTGATCTAAGAACTGCTGTTAATATGAATTGAATTAACTTTACAAACTTCTAGTTTACTAAATATGGCAGAGTCATCCACATGGTGCTAAAAGTAGAGGCTTGGCAGATGCAAGAATAATAGAGTCATAGATTATTCTCCCACAGTTTCACACAGCCATTGAGGCCAGGCAGAATGTGGCAGGGAAACTCTTGCGTGCAACACTGGATTGCAGAAAAACCAAAAGACCATAGCATAAAGCTGTGCTGTGAATTTGTATTTACATAGGAGATACTCACATTGTTGAGATTTTCAGATTCATGGGAGCTTCATCCAAATGAAGCTGCCCTATGATAGTGGAACCAACCTTAGAAACTCCTATGAAGCAGTCAACAACGCTGGACGACTAGACCTATTTATGTTCTTTGAAATAAAATTCCTAGACATCAGGCATAGAGCTTCAGAATGTCATTTTCCCTGTGATATCCCATGCTTACATTGATCCAGTATTTTCCCACTATGATACATTAATTTCATTGAAAATAGTGGTGAATATTTAGTGCCATTCTCTGTTGCATATGTAATTTTATTTTAGAAGTTGTAAGAATTTAAAAATTACCTTGAGTCTCAAAAGAGATGTAAACATCTAAACAGCATTGAGTCTGTGATAGACTATAGAAACATTTGAAACTGCTGATGTTTTTGCCTTCTGATATGAATACAATCCTACAAGGCCAAGAAAGTGAATGTGTTGTTTGAAAGAGAATACTTCCCAGTGTCATGGTATTTGGATACTTCTTCTTGTTGTGACTTTTATCATGGTGGTCTGTGAACATGTCTTTGGTAAGTTATCTTGGTTGTTTTAATTTATGTAGGATGGCCCAGAGTGCTGGAGGTATACCATTTTTTATGTACATAGTAATGAGCTACATATAATAGTGAAACAGAAAGAGTCATCAAACACATGTAATATCAGCTGACAAAAATAGAGCCATGCTGTATAGTAACCTAGGCATCAAGCCTGAAGGATATTGTATAAATACTGGCCAGGGAGAGAGGGGGGGTGTTGAAACAAATTTGGGCTTGACTTAAATTATTGTTCTAGAGCAGTTACTTGTGCAGTATGCTAGGGACCATGAATTTCATACTTTCATATACAGAAGGATATAGAAAGGAAAGATGTTAGGTACAAGAAGTGTGGAGTGGGTAATAGTGAAAAGAGATAGAGAAAACCCATCACATTACTTTTTCCAAGTAACACACTTTTTCCAACACACTTATGTTTTTGTTGTTAAGGTGTCTCAGTGTGAAGAACATTCCTGATGGTGTTGATTCTATTGCCAGTGCTTTCAATGGGAAATAAAATAGCACAAACCAGAAAATAATTCTGTACTGTTCTAACTTGGTCTGGTGGTAAAATTTCATGTAGTATAATTTCTCAACACCAAGAAGATAAATCAGGAGCAAGATAATTTTAAAGCCCAGTTCCATGTAAGACCCGCTCTCTACATATTGAATAAAGAAACACAATTCCCAGTTCATTTCTCTTAGCTTTTTCTAAAAGATTTTTTTTTTTTTTTTTTTTTTTTTACCCATAGCATAAAGTTAATGAATTTGAACCTAGGATTATCTCTGGCCCTATCCATCGGTTTTAATGAATGTTTTTCTGGGAGGCATGTGTTATCAATGTCAGTTATTTTGGTTAAGGTCACTCTATGCATGCTGTTGCAGGTGGACATGCTGTCAGCTGTAGCTCCATATGCTTTCTATTTCCTAATACCAGTCTGGCTCAGCGGCTCTTGTCAAGGGGTCTGTTGATGAATGGCCTATATAGACAACAGTTAGTTTGGGGATACAAGCAAATCTCCTAGTAGTAGAATTAAGTTAAATAGTAAAGTTAAAAAGAAAAGTAATAATTGCTATGCTTGAATAAAAACAAGATTCAATGACAATCTTGAGGTTTAATTATTACTGCCATTGTTCAACTTATGACTTAAACAATAAAAAGGTTAGATGTTGCAAGAGGATCCACATGTTTTATTGCAGCATATTAAGAGTACTAGGCCTGTATGACTAATGCTCAACAGAATTATCAACAAATGGATCTTTCAAAGTAAAGCACATATTAGAAAACAATATTAAATCACATAATAGAGCTAATTCTGCTACTTATTTAAAATATGGTATTAAAATGACAAATCATTCAAATGGGCATTTAATCCTTAAACACACAAATAAAAGAAAACATGACAAATTACCCAAGTTTTTTGTTAAACAATATAAAATCTCTGTAATACAGGTCATGTTATACTTTTCATGAACTTTTTTGGCTATGTATTTGCCCATATTATTGAAAACTTTCTGTTTTCTATATTCTTGAGGACTAAACACATGCAATATATACATACATACTTACATATATATATATATATATATATATATATATATATATATATAGTAGTGTGGGTGTGTATGTGTATGTGTGTATTTGTTTAATATGTTATGAATTAAATGCCTAAGAAAGCTTTTCTCAGTCGCCAGTACCTCTGTTACTTTGTTATTCTCCTGCAGTTTATGTGATATATAAACCATTAAGTCTCAACCCAAATCTCTTAAGGTCTTTCTGTTCATTATATCATGTAAGGGCACACATAAGACAATTACATGGAGTCCTATGCCCAAATTTCTTTGAATTATAAACACACACATACACACACACACACACACACACACACACACATGCACTCACACGCACACACACACACATGCACTCACACGAACACACACACACACACATGCACTCACACACACACACACACACACACACACAAAGAGAATGAAATAACCTGTTAATTAAAGGTCACTATAATCTTTCTTAATCTCTTTCTTACCTTCTATCCCTCTCTACAATTCTCCCATTTTTTTTTCTCCTCCCTGCTTCTCCTAGTCTTTTTATTCCATGCTCCTACTTCTTGATCAACTCATGCTACAAAATTGACTTCTGTGCTTACCTGCCATGATTTTGAACTGTTAATCTTCCATGTACTATAAAGATATGAAGTATTAAAATTTTTGAGTAGCATTTAGTTATGTTGTTCTATTCTCTTGCAGTTTTTGTGGCCCTGATTTGCTAATGACACTTTATATCGCAAAACTAAGGAATGCATTATAGAGTAAATCTTTGGAAAGATATTCTGAAACAAGAAGGAAAGCACACAGAAGTAAAAAAAAGTCACTTAGTAATCTAAGAGTTATGAATAACGAAATTGCCAACTATTAGAGAAAAGCCAGAAGGAACAGCAATTTAGGGGACTTAATTTGGTGTTAGAGAATTAAAATAAAAACTGAGTGAAATTATTTTTAAGCTAAATTTGTTAATTGCCATAACAATCTTTGCTAGTATTTTCTCTCAATTGAACAGAAGGAGATAACATAGTCTTTACTACTTTAAGCTATAAGGCATAAGAATTGATTATACAATGATTTATTTTTACTATATATTTCTTTTATAGTGCTTTATAGCCACCTTTATACACTTGTTAAAATGTAGTTTTACTGTTTTGGAAGGTATTCCAATGTTATCTGAATGTATTTCAGTGTTAGATGTTAACAAATATATACAAGATTAAGTAATTCATTTTTTTTTCTACTAACAAAATGATTACATTTTTATATGCAAAGATTGACCTTGAAAACACAAAAGGGTATGCAGAGGACAAATAATATTCAAAATGAATCTAATTGTTTAACTGTTGTTTAATTCATTTAATCAGTTTCCCTTTGAGAGAAAGATACATACTGAATAATTAAGTAAAAAGATTCATCATCAGCAACATTATTTACCTGGTGATTTTGTATTTATGGGATCTTGTTGTGGACTTAAGTAACACACTTTGAGAGTGGATAACTATTAAATAATAGTTTGTATTATTGCAAAAGAAAATTCTAAATATATGTGTTCTGATCTACTCAGGGTTTAAAATTTAGTAGTATTTATTCTCTCAGCATATTTAAAATAAGGACAATAAAAGCAAAATTTCAACTTTGAAAGAACAAACATATTTTTGCTATCATAATTATCTGTAATAATTTGAACTTTTCAACATTTGTTTTATAAATGTTCATAAAAGACTAATGTATGTTTCTTCATGTTTTGAAGTATTACTTGAGACACGCATGTAAACAGATTTACATTTCTGTCTCTGTGGGATCATCTCCTCAGTCTTCTCTTTTTCCCATGATCTTTCTGTCCTTTTTCTCACACACACTTCTTCCTCCATTCATTTCCATATTGTCCCCAGAAATCATTCACAAAACCTTTGTACCTGAATTAACAATTCCCAGTCACTCAAACTTGTCTAGATTTTAGTGATACAATATTATTTCTGACTTTTAAATAAAAATGTCTTAAATATTTTTCCAAGCAGCTGTAATAACTTTCTGTTAAATATAATCTCAAGGTATCTATTGATAATTATTCTGTCAATTGAATCGTTCCCATTGCTTTAGAATTTGCTTCTGCTAATAGAAATTCCTTTATATAAAAAATTGCTGACCTAACTGTACTTTGAAAATCCTGTGGTCATTATTGGTAAAAACTCAAAAACATAACTAACCAAAGCATGATAAGTTAAATTTTTGATATAACAAAAATGCACAAAACCTTAATCTGGTTAATTTTCATTCTAATACCTGTAAAAGATTGTCATTGGGAACATCCCCACCAGGAAATGTGGAGACACAGACAACATAGGACTGATGAGAACCAGGTGAGAAGAGATTCCAACTAGTCAGGGGACAGAGAGATATCAGTGGAGCACGCAGAAAGTGTGTGCCTGCCCGCCTGGTGTGATCCAGGGAGCCAGGAACCCATTGGCATCGGGCCCTCTGTTACCAGCAGAAGGCATCTAGGGTGCACAACAGGCACTCAGAACATCCCCCACCAGGAACAGCAGAGATCCAGGGACACAGGCCAGGTACAAGGGAAAGGTGAGAACCAATCACTGACAACAAGATGGCAAGAGGAAAGAGAAAGAATGTACCCCAGGGAAACTAAGACAACCTGGCAATACTAGAACCCAGCTCTCCCATCACAACAAACAGCAGAAACCAAAAAACTCCAGAAAAAGAAGACTCAGACACGAAATCTTACCTCAAGTCGATGGTAGAGATCCTTAAACAAGAACAGGAGGAAAAGCATAAAGAATTAGAAGCTTTTAAAGAAGAAACAAGAAAAAACACTCAAAAACCTAAAAGAAATCAGAACCAAAGAGATGAAAAAATGGAAAAAAGAATTTGAAATGGAAATAGACATAATAAAGAAAACACTAAAAGATATAAGGCTAGAGGTAGAAAACCTAAAAAAGAAATCAGGAGTCACTGATGTAAGCATTTCCAACAGACTACAAGAGAGGGAAGACAGAATCTCAGGGGCCAAGGACAACATTGAAAACATAGACAAAACAGTCAGAGAAGATGCAAAAACCAAAAAGCTCCTAAGCCAAAATGTCCAGGAGATCCAGGACCCAATGAGAAGACCAAACCTAAGGATAATAGGAATAGAAGAGGGTGAAGAATATTAACTAGGAGATACAGAAAATATCTTCAACAAAAAACTGGAAGAAAACTTACCGACCCTTAAAAATGATATGACCACAAACATAAAAGAAGCCTACAAAACCCCAAATAGGTTGGACCAGAAAAGAAATTCCCCCCAACACATAATAGTCAAAACACCAAGTGCCCAAAGCAAAGAATAAATACTAAAAAGCAATAAGGGAAATGGTCATGTAACATATAAAGGCAGACTAATCAGAATCACACCTGATTTCTCAACAAAGACAATGAAATCTAGAAGAGCCTGGACAGACATCATGCAGAACCTGAGAGAGCAAAAGTGCCAGCCCAAGCTGCTATACCCAGCAAAACTATCAACCACCATAGATGGCAAGACTAAGATATTCCAAGAAAAAACTAAATTCACACAGTATATGACCACAAACCTAGCACTAAAATGAATTATAGGTGGAAAACCCAATAAAATGAGGGGAACCACCTCTTAATAAAAACAAGAAAACTCCTAAGGAAGAAAACTAAAAGAAGAGAGACACACAGGCATAATTCGACCTACCAAAGCAACAATACCAGGAAACAGCAACCACTATTCCTTGATATCTATTAACATAAATGAACTCAACTCCCCAATAAAAAGATATAGGATATATATATATATATATATATATATATATATATATATATATATATATATATATACATAAGCAAAACCTAGCATTTTGCTGCATACAGGAAACTCATCTCAGAGACAAAGACAGACACTATCTCAGAATAAAAGGTTGGGAAAAAAAAAAAAAAAAAAAAAAACTTCCAAGCAAATGGCCCCAAGATGCAAGCTGGAGTGGTCATTCTAATATTGAATAAAGTAGATTTTCAACCAAAAGTTATCAAAAAAGATAAGAAAGGACACTTTTTACTCATTAGAGGGGAAATCTGTCAGGAGGAACTCTCAATCATTAACATATATGTTCCAAATACAAAAGTTCCCATATTCATAAAAGAAACCCTACTAAAGCTAAAAATATACATTTTACCCCACAGAATATAGTGGGAGACTTTAATACCCCCTGTCACCAATGGACAAGTCATGGAAACATAAACAGCAAACAAGGCCACTGTAAAATTAACAGAGAGTATGAACCAACTGGAATTAATAGATGTGTATAGAACATATCATCCTAAAACTAAAGAATACACCTTATTCACAGCACCTCATGGCACCTTCTCGAAAACTGACCACATAATTAGATACAGAATGAGCATCAATAGATACAAGAAGATCAAAATACTTCCATGCATCCTCTCAGATCACCATGGTCTAAGGCTAGTCTTTAACAACAACAAAGACAACAAAAAGCCCACATACACATGGAAACTAAACAACTTTCTGTTAATCAATAGCAGGGTCAAAGAAGAAATAAAGAAAGAAATGAAGGATTTTCTAGAATTCGATGAAAACGAAAAAACAACATACCCAAATCTATGGGATGCAATGAAAGCAGTATTGAGAGGAAAACTCATAGCCCTAAGTGCTTTCAAAAAGAAACTGGAGAGAGCATACATCAGCAACTTGACCACACAGCTAAAAGCTCTAGAACAAAAGGAAGCAGATACTTGCAAAGGAGTAGACTGCAAGAAATAATCAAAATTAGCACAGAAATAGAAAAAATAGAAACAAAAAGTACTATTGAAAGAATCAACAAAACCATGAGCTGGTTCTTTGAGAAAATTAACAAAATTGATAAACCCTTAACCAGACTAACTAGATAGCAAAGGGAGAGCATCCAAATTAACAAAATTAGAAAAGAAAGTGTAGAAATAATGACTGAAACTGATGAAAATCTACAAATCAACAGATCCTACTTCAAAAGCCTATATTCAACAACGCTGGAAAATCTGGAGAAAATGGATAAATTCCTAGGCAGATAAAAGTTACCAAAGTTAAACAAGGACCATTTAAACCAGCTAAATAAGCCCAAAACACCTAATGAAATAGGAGCAGTCATCAAAAGCCTCCCAACCAAAAAAGGCCCATGTCCAGATGGGTTCAGTGCAGAGTTTTATCAGTCATTATTGATGACATAATACCAATACTCTCCAAACTATTCCACAAAATAGAATTCGAGGGAACACTACCTACCTAAATTTTTGAGGCTACAATAACCCTCATTCCTAAACCACAAAAATACCTTACAAGAATAGAGAAGTTCAGACCAAGCTAACTCATGAACATTGATGCAAAAATACTCAACAAAATCCTTGCAAACTGAGTCAAAGAACACATCAAAATGAGCATCACCATGATCAAGTAGGCTTCATCCCGGGGATGCAGGGATGGTTTAATATAAAGAAAACCATCAATGTAATCCACCATATAAACAATCTCAAAGGGGAAAAATAAAGAAAAACAGTGTTATCTCACTAGATGCTGAGAAAGCCTTTGACAAAATCCAACCCCATTTCATGTTAAAAGTCTGAGAATTAAAGGGATCCAAGGTCCATACCTAAACATGATAAAAGCAATATACATCAAACCAACATCCAAAATTAAACTTTACCTTGGGAAACTTGAAGCAATCCCACTAAGATCAGGGACTCGACAAGGCTGCCCAATCTCCCCCTACCTATTCAACATAGTACTGGAAGTCCTGGCTGGAGGAATTAGACAACAAAAGGAAATAAAAGGGATACAAATTGGAAAGGAAGAAGTAAGAATATTACTATTTTCAAATGACATGATAGTGTACTTAAGTGACCCCACAACTTCCACCAGAGAACTCCTACAGCTGATAAACAAGTTCTGAAAAGTGGCTGGATATAAAATTATCTCAAACAAACCAGTAGCCTTCCTATATTCAAAGGACAAACATGTGGAGAAAGAAATTAGAGAAAAGATACCCTTCACAATAGTCACAAAAACTATGAAATACCTTGGTGTGACTCTAACTAAGCAAGTGAAGGACCTGTATGACAATAACTTCAAACCTCTAAAGAAGGAAATCAAGGAATATCTTAGATAATGGAAAGATCTCCCATGCTCATGTATTGGAAGGATCAACATTTTAAAAATGGCCATCTTTCCAAAAGCAATCAACATATTCAATGTAATCCCCATCAAAATTCCAACCCAGTTCATCATTGAGTTGGAAAGAGCAATGTGCAATTTCATCTGTAATAACAAAAGACCTAGAACAGCGAAATCCATCCTCAACAACAAGAAAACATCTGTGGGAATCTCTATCCCTTATCAAAAGCTATATTACAAGGCATTTGTGCTGAAAACTGCATGGTACTGGTACAGAAATATGCACGTGGATCAACGGAATAGAATATAAGACCCAGAAATGAGCCCTCACATACATGGCCAACTGATTTTTGACAAAGGAGCTGTAAACTTGCAATGGAAAAAGGATAGCCTATTCAACAAATGAAATAGTGTTGGCCCATCTGGCACTCAGCATGCAGAAGAATGAAAATAGACCCTTTCTTATCTCCTTGTACAATGCTGAAGTGTAAGTGGATCAAAGATCTCCACATCAAACCAGGTACACTGAAACTATTAGATGAGAAATTAGGTAATTTCTTAGAACTCATAGGCACAGGAGAAAATTTCCTGATCCGAACAACAATAGCTTGAGCTCTAAGGTCAAAGTTTGACAAATCGGACTTAATGAGATTGCAAAGTTTCTGTAAGGCTAAAGACCCTGTCAAGAAAGTAAAACAGTAGCCACCAGAGAAGAAAAACATCTTTACCAACACAACATCAGATATAGGCCTAATATCCAAGGTATACAAAGAACTCAAAAACCTGGACACCAGAGAATTAAACAAGCCTATTAAAAATGGGGTACAGACTTAAACAAAAAGTTCTCCATCAAGGAATATCAAATGGCTGAGAAACATCCAATGAAGTGCTTAACATCCTTAGCCATCAGGGAAATGCAAATCAAAAAACCCTGACATTCTACCTCATACCAGTCTGATTGTCCAAGATCCAAACTCAGATGATAACAGATGCTGGCGAGATTGTGGAGAAAGAGGAATACTTCTCCATTGTTGGTGGGGTTGTAAACTGATACAACCACTCTGGAAATTTGTCTTTCGGTTCCTTAGAAAAATTGACATAGTACTTCCTGAAGACCCAGTTATTCTACTTCTGGGCATTTACCCCAGAGGCACTCCAATATACAACAAAGATGCATGCACCACAGTGTTCATTTCAGCTCTATTTATAATAGCCACAAGCTGGAAAGAACCCAGATGTCCTTCAGTAGATAAATGGATACAAAAATTGTGTTATATTTACACAATGTAGTACTACTCAGCTATCAGAAACAATGACTTAACCAAATTCTTAAGAAAATGGATGCATCTCAAGAATATCATGCTGAGTGAAATAACCCAGTCACAAAAGAACAGACATAATATGCAGTCACTGATAATTCGATACTAACCCCAGAAAGCTTTGAACACCCCAGAATGAACTCACAGACTGTTTAAAGCCCAACAAAACCTAATATACTTTAATTAAAATAGAACTGTATCACATCCCCCTTTCCTCCCTACAGCCTTTCCTAGTCTCTCTCCTATCCCCTCAAATTAATAGCCTCTTTTCCTATATTATTGTTACATATATGTGTGTGTGTGTGTGTGTGTGTGTGTGTGTGTGTGTATGTATATGTACCCACAAATACTTAATTTCAACCTTAAAAAATATATCTGAAATTAAAAAAAAAATATTGTCTTAAATGATGAACAACGTAGGTGAGCCCTACATATTCTGGGCAGCATCAACCTCAGGTAACTGATCCTGGACTACTTAAGAAATATAACTGCCTGAGCTAGTGAACCAACCATGAAGCTTTATTTGACACTGGTTTCTGCTTGAGTCTCTGCCCTCACTCTTTCAATGATGTAGTATGATTCCCGAGTTAATCTCTTTCCTGTCTAAATTTCTTGTCTCTTTGTCTATCATAGCTTCAGAAAGAAAACTAGAATGGTACAATGGAATTAAAATAAATTTCAGAATTTAATCAGTGCTGATATGAAAAAGGTAAAAAAAGCACAAAGAGATATTCAAAATTATTGAAGTCTCTTAAAACATGAAAATGTGTTCCATCATGGTAAAAAATCTAAAACTTTGTGACTGTTTTTCTCTGTCATATGACTTCTAGTAATTTCTTTTTTAGAGAAAGAACTCCCTCCCGTTTTCTTCAGAATTACACTCTTGTGTGTATAACTTTTCAAATCCCTCATGTTTATTCTCTTCAAAAGAATTTTGATCTGTTTTAAGGAATAAGCAGAGAGATCGTTTTCCCCTCTTATGTTTTCTTTCTAACTCAGCTGTCTTTGCTTTTTGTTTTTACCTATCCACTGTCTATCTGAGCCTCTCACAATGCAGGTGTTGCCCCATTATACCTACATATAATTCACTACATTATACTTATTTCACCTATATATAATTCAAAACTTCATTTTGAATTTTGAGTGACTAAATCTCAACATGTACTCATTCTGATAACTCAGAATAAATATTCACCATGCCCAAATGTGTCACTGTTGCTGTCCTCTAGCTAAAAGCAAAACATCATTGAGTCTGAATGTTTTAGTTGGGGATTTACTGCTATGAACAGACACTATGACTAAGGCAACTCTTATAAGGGCAACATTGAGTTGAGATTGGATTACAGACCCAGAGGTTAAGTCCCTTGTCATTAAGGTGGGAACAGTTCATAGGAAGAGTTGAGAGGCCTACATATTGTTACAAGCCAAACAGAATAAGTCAAGGCAACTAGGAAAAGGGTTTTAAAGCCATGCCCCCAGTGACACACTTCCTCTAACCATGCCATACCTCAAAATAGTGGCACTCCCTGGGGCAACCGCCACATTCTACTCCTTTGATCCCATGGTCTTTTTCAAACATATGAGTTTGTGGGGGAATACCTAAACTTAGCATAATGCAAAATACATTTAGTTCAACTTCAAAAGTCTCCATAGTGTAAAGCCATCTCAGCAATGTTAAAAGTCACGTCTGACATTCATCCAGTCACTTAACTGTAAACCCCAATATAGGAAACCAGTTGGCTAAACTCCAAACTCTGCATCTCCATGTCTGATGTCAAAGTAGTCTTCAGATCCAACTCCTATTTTAATCTTTGTTGATGGCGACAAACTTTTTTTTTCTTAGGCAGGTTCCACTACCTGTTAACCACTTTGTTTGGCAGCTCTAGCTTTTGAATATTTTGGGGTATTTAAGAAAACTTCAACATTACAGTTTCATATTACAATGTATGAGATTCACAGATAATCTTCTGGAAACTTCTAAAAGCCTTTGGGTTACATCTCCAGCTCTGCCCTCTACAGTATCTTAGGCTCTGGTTGACTCTATTCCATGGTTGCTGCTGTACTTAGTGATCATCCTATGGCACTGGCCATTGATCTGCAATACACTGGGTTCTTCCTCTATAAGTAGGCTTCACCAACAGCTTTTTCTAGGCTCTTTTTATGTTGCCAAACTCAACTTCTTTGCATGACCTCTTTAGTCCTGAGCTATCAATTGCAACTGAGACTGCACCTTCACCAGTGGTGTTTTCTGTCCTCTCACAGTGCCAAGCCTCAACTCTTCTTCATGACTACTTCATACCTTAAAAACTAGTACCACCTGGTTCTTATACATTACTGACTCTAACTGATGGCTGAGGTACAACCTTGGCACCCTGAAAAATAGTTTTGTTTTTTCTCAGAAAAGACATCAAATTTTTAGCTCAGTGAAATTAATGGCAATTAAGACGAGACCAGCTAAAAAGACTTAATTGTTCCAATTGTCTCTTATATTCTTGACCCATAAGACAGAGCTTAACAGAGTTGCTGAGTTCTGCTGTTTCATGGGGCTGGAACATGGCCTCCTTTATCTATTATCACCAGCTTTATTTTTTCCAACTCCTTACTACCTATGCTTGGCTGTCCTGAATCTTGCTCTTTATATAGATTGACCTTGATCTCAGTGATCTGTATGTTTCTGTATCCTGAATGCTGGGATCAAATGTGTACCACTTTACCTATACTTAAGTTGTTCACTACTTAGGCTTAAACTGGGATATCTGCTTGCCTCTATGTTCTGATTTGGAAGATTCTTAGCACCATGCCAGTACTCAAGCTCTCCTAAGTAGAATCTTGCCTCAAAGTCCACTCTTTTAATCTGTTTATCACTTTGAACATAGTATTCTGCTCCAATTTTACTCCCTGGTTCTTTTTTAGTACTTGAACCATGCATTTTATATTTTTCCTTTCTCAGCTTATTTCTTTTCACTAAAGTGTTCTTCATAAGAGTGACCCTTAGTAACCGAACAAGAGAATTTATACAAGAGACAAAGAAATTGATCTAAATCTACCTTAGCCTCAGGCAAACCCTTAAGACAATGGCAAAAAGCAGCTACATTCTTCACCAAAATACCACAAAACCATGTCTATGCCACATATTGATATTCTTTTCCACTGAAGCCTCTTAGCCTAGGTCTCCACAATTCAAATCACTCTCATGAACAGTTTTCCATATTCCTAATATCATAGTCCATTAAGCCCCACTTAAAGGAATCCACTGCTTTCTAAACACAAAGTCCTCAAATCCACTTTCTTTCAAACATAAGTATGGTCAGGCCTAGCACAGCAATACCATAGTCCGTGGTACCAATTCCCTTAGGTTGGGTTTTACTGGCGTGAACAGATACCACAACTAAGGCAACTCTTTCAAGGACAACATTTAGTTGGGGCTGGTTTACAAGTTTACTGGGTTATCATCAAGGTGGAATCTCTTCATTGGAGGAGCTGAAAATTCTATACCTTGTTACAGAGGCAAAAAAGAGAAGACTAGCTTCCAGACAACTGAGAAAGGAACTTAAAGCCCATGACCACATTGACACATTTCCTCCAAGGTCACACCATTGAAGAGTGTCCTTCCCTAGGGCAAGTATATTCAAACAAACTCTTGGCATTAGTATAGCCCCTTCCTCCAGTGATGGCCACACCCACAGGTGACAGGAACCTGGCACATCTATCACCATGGAAACAGCCAAAACATTCCAAGAAGACATCAGTTCAAAATTCCACCTTCACCTGGGTGCAGATGACATCACAACCCCTACAAAAAACTGAAACTCCTCCTCTTCTATCTCTTTTTCCTCTCTTGACCCTAACCCCTGCTCGGTCCCTGTTCTATTAAACCTCTTCATGTGGAACCATGTTCGCTTGGTGTGTTCTGTCTGGGCATGGGCCAAGAAATCTAATTAACAGCACTTTTTACAATAAGAAAAGGAGAGGAATGGCAGCACTAGGACTGCTCCTGAAAAAATTTGGAAAAACTTTGTCTTCCAAATGTACTTAATCTCTACCAATAATGTATACATATGTGTGTTTCAGCATCTTGTCAGTTCCAGGTCCTCATTACATCTACAACAGCTCCAGGGAAGCAACCTACAGATGTTTCAGCCTTCCCTACCCCTCCTCTTCCTTTTCACTTCTCCCCTTTCCCCCTTTCCCTGCACATGCTCATGGCTGGCCTCTACTCCTCTACTTCTCTCTCTCTCTCTCTTTCTCTCTGTCTCTCTCTCTCTCTCTCTCTCTCTCTCTCTCTCTCTCTCTCTCTCTCTCTCTCTCTTCTCTCCCTCTACCTCCACCACCCTCTTAATTCTCTAATGACCTGAATAATCTCTACTCTGTACTATACCATTGTGTGGCTGGTCCCTCAGGGGGAAGGAATTCCCAACATGGGCCCCCAGAGGCATCTTCCTTGCCCCCAGGCCTCACCACACCTCCATAGGCCATATGCCCCCCATTTTCTTCATCCTTCACCTAACATTGGTGCCAAAACTTGGACGTCATCTTTTTATAACACTGGTGCCCTGTGACTTTTTCTTTCACTGCTGCCTGGTCGTATTTTCCTTTCACAAACACACTAAAGAATAACTTAAATCCAATATGACTCACAGCTTCACTCTTTTCAACCCTACATAACAGATAGTTTAAGAAAAAAGCTTTCACACAATTCCTTAGATAATTATTACATATTTTATTTGTTTTGTCTTTGTTTTGTTTTCCATCATAACAAGCAAGAAAGTATATGTAAGCCTGGGAAAATGGATTATGGATACAGGAAACATTTTCTATGTAAGCAAGAAAAGGTGAATAAAGAAACAAAAATTCTAGGGGTTTACTTCACCACAGCCCAGAAAAAACTTATAATTTTCAGCTTGAATGAGAGACATTTCAAGAATTAGGAAGAGTATATTGGAAAAAGAGACCCAGAATCCTATTCAGGACCCCACATATTTTCCCAGGGACTATAGATGTGGGTACACAAGAATCTACAGAAAAACATACAATGCACAGGTTAGTCTATAATTTATGCCAAGGTAATAGGCATTTCCTTTCTTTACATGTGGAAAATACACACAGTGTGAGTAAACAAAGGATAAAAAAGGAGAAAAGTTGATGGCTTTCAACATTTTATATGTAAAGCCAAAATGTGTTCCATTAGTAATATTTGAAATGATTAAAATTTGATCATGTTATTAATATTGCATTTTGTCTTGAAATTAATATATATGGGTTAGGGTTTGTCTTAAGCAGAGTTTTTATTCCTGCACAAACATCATGACCAAGAACAAGTTGGGGAGGAAAAGGTTTATTCAGCTTACACTTTCACATTGCTGCTTATCACCAAAGTAAGTCTGGACTGGAACTCAAGCAGTTCAGGAATTGGGAGCTGATGCAGAGGCCATGGAGAGATGTTACTATCTAGCTTACTTCTGGCTTGGTCAGCCTGCTTTCTTATAGAACCCATGTCTTCCAGCCCAGGGATAGCACCACCCACAATGGGCTGGGCCCTGCCCCCTTGCTCACTAGTAGAGAAAATGCTTTACAGTTGGATCTCATGGGGGCATTTCCTCAAGGAAGTCTCCATTCTCTGTGATAACTCCAGCTTGTGTCAAGTTGACACAAAACAAGCCAATACAGGATTGTTTTGAACAATTCAATATATTTTACGTTTACCATTTTAAAGGTCTTGAAATATTATACTCCAGTTTATTATATACTAATAATGTTAATTAAAAGAAACTTTAATCAAAACAGTAACATTGCAGAGAATGTGTGTGTGTGTGTGTGTGTGTGTGTGTGTGTTTGTGTATTTACTGTACATGCCACTGACCCCGACAAAACACAAATTGCTCTACTGAGACCATTTGCAAAAATTACTGGTTTTCATAGTGATACTGATATTTTAGTTGGAATACCAAACATTATGATAAAATTTTATTTTATTTTTTATAAATATACTATAATTGCATATATATTATTTTTTGATATTTGGTTATCTAAATTACCCTTACCACCACCACCACAACCACCACCACCACCACCACCACTACTGCTTATACAATCATTATTTTATGAACTAATAAGTTTTTATTGGGTTACCTTTTATTTTTATTTTATTTTATTTTGCTTATTCATTTCACATTCCACTAACTGCCTTGATCACCCCCTCTGAGAATGCATACACCCTAGCCCCTACCCTGTTTGTGAGCTGGTTGGGCCCTCCAGGTACCAGACTACCCTAGCACTTCTAGTCTCTGTGAAGGTAAGTGCTGCCTCTAGCACTGAAAACAGACAAGGCAGCTCAGCTAAAAGAGAGCCCCAAGGGTACTAGTTATTTGAATCTGTTGGTCTTCCTCTGGAGGTTTTGTTCTTCTTCTTTATTTTTCTTACTTTGGGTCACAATCTTTCCTCCTATACTTCCATGAGTCCCCAAGCTCCATCCTCTGTTTGGTGGTAAGTGTATCTGTCTGAGTCAGATACTGTGTGCAGCCTCTCAGAGGACAACATGCTACTTACTGAGAGCATTACAGAGTATTATTAATAGTATTATAGATTTGTGCTTGTCCATGGGATGGGTCTCAAATTGGGTCATTTATTGGTTGGTCATCCCCTCAATTTCTGCTCTATTATCATGTCTATGTTTCCTGTAGAGAGAAAAATTGTGGGACTGGAAGTTTAGTTGGAGGGTATCTCCATCATTTCACTCGGGCCTCTGCCTAGCTAAATGAGGTGACTACTTCTGGTTCCATATCCCCAATGCTGTGAGTCACAACTAAGGTCACCCCCATTGATTACTGGGTGCCTCTCTTTTCCCAGGTCTCTGATATGTCCTGGAGCTGTCACCATGTCCTTACACCCATCAGTTGCAAATTTCTATTCATTTATGACCATCTAGCCATCTCTCTTGTTCTTCTCCACATGTAATCTTGAACCTCCCATTTCACTCCCTGTCCTCTTTCCCACCAGAAACTTCCCTCCATCTGCTGTTTATAATTATTTTATTACCCCTTAAAGTGAAATTCAAAATTTCTTGCTTGAGCCGCCTTCCTGCTTAACTTCTTTGTGTCTGTTAAGTGTAGCACAGAACATGTTTTATGTCTAATACACACTTATAAGCAAGTACATGGCATGCATGTCCTTTTGAGACTGAGTTACCTCATTCAAGATAAGATTCTCAAGTTCCATATACATACCTAGAAAATTCCTGATGTCTTTGTTTTTAATAACTGAGTATTATGCAATGTAGTGAGATATATCACATTTTCCTTATCCATTATTCAGTGGAGGGATATCTAGGTTGTTTCCAATTTCTGCCTAATATGAATAGAGGTGTTATGAAAATAGATAAGTGTTTTGTGGGATGTTTAAGCTTCTTTTGGGTGTATTCCCAACAGTGGTAGAGCTGAGTCTTGAGGTATAACTATTCCTAGTTTTCTGAGAAACTGTCAGATTGTTTCCAAATTGTTAATACAAGCTTACATTCCCACCAGAAAGGAAGAAGTGTTCTTCTTGTTCTGTATCTTTGCCAACATATACTCTCTTGAGTTATTAATCTCGGCATTCTGATGGGTATAAGATGAAACCTCAGTGTTATTTTTACTTGCATTGCAGATGACTAGAGACTTTAAATATTTAATTAAAAACTTCAGAGACATTGACATGTCTCTGTTGAGAATTTTTTGTTTAGCATTATACCCCATTTTTAAATGGGTTGATCTGTTAGTGTCAAACTTCTTTAGATTTTTGTAAATTTTGGATGCTAGCACTCTGTCAGATGTAAGGTTGGTGAAGGTTCTCTCCCAAGCTATATAGGCTTCAGGACTGTCCTATTGACTGTTCCCTTTGCCTAACAGAAGATTTGCAGTTTAGTGAGGCCTCATTTATCTATTCTTGATCTTTGAGCTTTAGTTATTGCTGTTCTGTTCAGGATATTGTCTCCTGTACCAATGATTTTAAGGTTATTTCTTACTTTCACTTCTGTGAGATTTAGTGTATCCTGTTATATGTTTAGGTCCTTGATCCAACTGAGTTATAGTTTTGAGCAGGATGATGATTACATATCTATTTGGATTCATCTACATGTAGATATCCAGTTGGAACAACACAATTTTTTGAAGATATTTTCATTTTTCCATTGTATGGCTTTGGCTTCTTTATCAAAATTCAAGTGTCCAAAGGTGTGTGGGTTTATTTCTGCATCCTTGATTCAATTCCATTGATCAATATGTCTGTGTCTGTAAAAATACCTTGCAGTTTTTATCACTATTGCTGTGATATACAACTTGTGTTTAGGAATGGTATTTCTTTCCAGTGTTCTTTTATTCTTCAGGATTGTTTTGGCTATCCTGGGATTTTTGTTTTTCCATAAGAAGTTGAGTATTACTCGCTCAAGGTATATAAAAATTGTGTAGAAATTGTGATGCTAACTGCACTGAATCTGTAGGTTGTTTTTGGTAAGCTGGCAAATTTTATTATTTCTCCCTATCCATACCATAAAAGATCCTTTCAAGTTCTGATATCTTCTAAAAGAACATGAAGTTTTTTTTTTTTTTATATGGAACTTTCACTTTCTTAGCTATAGTTACACCAAGATATTTTCTATTACTTTTGGCTATTGGAAAGGGTGTGGTTTTCCTAATTTCATTATTTGCCCATGTATGATTTGTGTAAAGAAGGTCTACTCATTTCATTGAGTAAATTTTGAATGCAGCTGTTTAGCTGACGGTGTTTATCAGTAGTAAGGAGTCAGCTGGTAGAATTTCTAAGATCTCTTAAACATACTACCACACATAATACTATCTTTGTTTGTTTCTATCGTAAGTTATCTTGATGGATTTTTGTATATTGAAACATCCCTGTAGCTCTTGAATAAAATTTACTTGATCTTGATAAATGATATCTTTAATGTTTGATTCAATTCTGTTTATATGTGTTTTATTGAGTTTTTTGTGTCAATATTTAAAAGCAAAATGGGTTTGAAGTTCTCTTTCATTGTTCTTCTTTTGTGTGATTTACATAGAAGGGTAGCTATGGCCTCATAGCATTAGCTTCTCAGTATTCTTTCTGTTTCTGTTTTTTTTTTTTTTTTTTTTTTTTTTTTGGAATAATTTAAAGACTCTTTGTATTAGCTCTTCTTTGAATGTTGGGTAGAAATCTGTGCTTAAAGCACCTAGTATTGGGGGTGATTTTGGTTGGAAGAATTCTAATGATTCCTTCTATCTCTTTAGGTGTTATAAGATTGTTTTAATAGTTTATATGATCTTGATTTAACTTAGGTAAGTAGGGTGTGTTTAGATCATCATCCATTTATTTAAAATTTTCTAATTTTGTGGAGTACTGTCAATTGTTTGAAATTCCTCATCATCAGTTGTTCTGTTTCTCTTTTCACTACTGATTTTATTTATTTGGATACAGTCTCTCAGTCTCTTGGTTACTTTGTCTGCTTTTATTCTTTAGCCCAGATATCACTGACTACAGAGTTGTTCAGTTTCCATTAGCGTGTATGCTTTAAGGTGTATCTATTGCTGTTAAAGTCCAGCTTCAATTCATGTTGGCCTGATAATCTACAAGGCAACATTGCAATTTTCTTGCATCTTTTGAGGCTTGCTTTGTGACCAACTACATTGTCAGTTTTGGAGAAGGGACCATGAGATGCTGAGAAGAAGGTATATTCTATTTTATTTTGGTGAAATAATCTATAGATGTCTATTTGATTCCTAATATCTGTTAGATTCATTATTTCAATGCTTTGCTTTTATCTAGATAACCAATTAATTGATGAAATTTGGTTGTTGAAGTCTCCCACTTTTGAGGTGCAATGTACAATTTAAGCTTTAGCAATTTCTTCTATAAATATGAATGCCCTTGCTTTTGGAATTACTGATTTCCTATGTTTTGTTAGATGCAGTTATTTTTTTCCTTGGATGGAGTTTTCCTTATAGTAGTTTCTGTAGGGTTAGATTTGTGGATAGATATTATTTCACTCTGGCTTTATCTTGAAATATCTTGTTTGCTCCAAGTGTGATAATTCAGATTTTGGCTGGGAATCGTAATCTATGTTTATACTGGGGGATTTTTAGAGGTAGAAAGATATCTGTCCAGGCCCAATTTGCTTTTACACTTTGTGTTGAAAATTCTGTGTAATTCTGATAGGCCTGCCTTGGTGTGTTACCTGTTCTTTTCTGTTGCCATTTTTATATTTTTTCTTTGTTCTGTAGATTTTGTGCTTTACTATATGGCAGGTGGATTTTCACTTCTGGTCCAGTCTGATCTGTGTTTTATAAATTTTCTGTGTGCTTAAAGGCATCTTTTTCTTTAGGTTGGAAAAGTTAGCTTTTAGAGTTTTTTTGAGAATATTTTCTGGGCTTTGGACCAGAACCTTTACCTCCTTCTATTCTTATTATTCTTTGGTCATGTCTTCTCATTGTATCCCCGATGTTCTGGACATTTTGTGTAAGAATTTCTTTTTTAAAATTTAACTCTTTTTTACTGACATATCAATATTTTGATTGCATCATTTAAGCCTGAAATTTGTTCTTCATCTCCTAAATTCTGTTGGAGATGCTTGCATCTAATTTTTCTGTTCTTTTCCCCAGGATTTCCACCCCAGGATTTTCTCGGTTTATATTTTCTTTATTGGTTCTATGTCCACCTTCAGATTCTGCATAGTATTATTTATTTTCTTCCTCTGTTTAATTTTATTTTCCTGTATGTCTTAAAGAATATATTTGTTTCCTCTTTAAAGACCTTTATCTGATTATTGTATTATTTGTATTCTCTTAGGGGATTTATTCATTTCTTCTTCAAAGGCCTCTATTATATTTATAATATTGGATTTAAGGTCATTTTCTTTAGTTTCAGTTGTCTTAGGTTATCTGCCCACTATAAGAATGGCGGAGCAGCAGGCTGTGCCACCAGACAATATACTTTGTAAAATTGAGCTGATGCAGGAACCCTGAAAATTCCCATAATTGAGAAAGATAGTTTAAATCTACTCCTGACCAGGTTCCTGTCCTGAAACAATTAACCTGACATTGTTTATGATACTTCATTGAGGGTACTGAGTCAATACCTAAAGTTCTTCCACGTACCTCAGAAGCATCCACAGAATCTCAGAACAAGCCAATAGGAAGCGTCTGTTTCTAGAGCCCAACATATCCCCAGATGTTTTTAAGACCCTATCCAAAATAAAATGCACAAGTTATTTTACCAAAGATCACCTGAGAGTACCTGCCTTATTGACCTTTAGCCCTCCAGGGAATAGTGTTTTTTCTTAATACTTTGGGCACAGGACCTCTACCCAGCCCATCCAACCAGGCCTGCAAGCCTGACCACAGCCACTTCCTGCTTCATAGCAGCTACCTTGGCTCCTGGGTGTCTGCTGAATCTTGCAAGCTGCCACAAACTCAGGGACATCTGACCTTGATCTGGCTTCCCTTCTGGGAGATGTAAATCTTTGGCTTCACCAGCCAGGCGACATCCCCTTGGGTCCCCACAGACAGTATGTCTGGTATACAGACCAGTAGTTCTTTAAAACATGCATAAATTTTATTGCTCATGGTATGGCTATGTATGAGAAATTATAAAGTACAAAGCTCAAGGTATAAGGAATTAAAATGCACATAATCTTTTCCATCCCTTAAATCAATAAATCACTATCTTCCCAAACCCCACCTTGAATTTGTGAATTCTTGTGGCTACTGTGTATCATTTTTGTACATTTTTATATTTTCTAGTACATAATTTTTAACCCAAAGAGAATGTAAATTTTGGTCTTTATTTAACTCTAATTACATACATTTATTATTTGGTGCTTAAATTAGTATGCTAATGTGTATTGTTCCCAATACTAATTTACCTTCCTTGTTATTATCCTCTGAATCCTATTGTGTGATGACAACAGGTACTTTCTTTAGTTCTTCACTGCCTGATGTCTAAGCCATGCCATACAATTCTGTATACCTGCTCTGTCTTCACTGATCTGCTTCCAATCCTGTCTTTAGGGCTATTTGTCTAATCAAGGAGAAGCCATAGAACTTCAAAATTCCTAATTCATTTTAACTTGTTTGCCAACTTAGCAACATACAGTTCTACAAGGAAGTGCTTTTTTTATATAAATCATCTTTGTTAATGTTAAATGTTTTAAACTTCTTACGTAATTGTTATTGGAAAGAAGCAGTATTTTCAAATGTATTCCTATGTCATGTCTGTATCTCTAAATTAATTGAGAGATATTTTAGAATTGGGAGTTTTTTTCAATAATTTGATTTAGTTTATGAGTGTTTTTTGCTCTTAATACTCTTATCATATTTAAGAGTATATTCAGAAAATTTCAACTTTTACTACATATAGTCAAGCTTCCTTCTATTTTCTTATAACTTGTTCATTTTGAATTAGATTTATATCATTGATAATCTCAAATATAAGCATTCTACTATAAAATCTACATAATATTTAAACACTTATGGTTTATATATTCAGATAGCAGATAATCATATTACATATTATTAAATTTCAATTACTTTATTTATCATAGGTTAATTTATTATTCGAGACTCATAGGACATAAATCAGTGTTAAATGTTCCATTCAAAATACAAAAATGTTGCAAATGCCTAGGAATATGATACTTGATTTAGACTTATACAAGGTACATCCAATTTCTCCAGAAACATTACATTGTAAAGGAGTAATATTGTCATAAAATATTGATATAGCCCAGGCCTTACTTGCTGTGACATTGCTTTCAGTAAACATGTTATAGAGTTATCCTAAATATCCACTACTGAAATATAGGTAAATAAAATGTGTCATATATACATACATTTGAGTACCATTCACAGATAAATATGTTCAGTAAAATAGATGTAAACCAATGATCAATTCAACCCAACAAACTCAGAAAGAGAAACCTGAATGTCACATTTTTTATATTTTACAACTAAATTAATACCACAATATTCATTTTATAAAAATTATAAGTGTATTACTAAAATAACTACAGAATGTGGCACATATCATTACAATTGTTTTGTCAGAGTTAATTTCTTATTTAAATTTTAAAATTAAAATTCCTGATTTAAAAAAAAAAAGTGTTTTTAAATTTGTCCAGTCAAACATTTTCAAAGATAAAGAGCTCAAAATAGGAAGACAGGAAGGAAGGAAGGAAGGAAGGAAGGAAAGAAAGAAGAAAGAAAGAAAGAAAGAAAGAAAGGAAAGAAGGAAGAAGGCAAAAGCTTGAGATGGAATAAACAGACATATACTTGATTATAACATTAATGAAACTATATTTTGCACTACAAAATACCTAAGATATGATAATTCTTCATATATCCTAGATGAATAAAGAGATGTGTCAATTAAAAAAAAAAAGAAAAAAAGTCAAAAAAAAAAAAAAACAGGGCTACTTTTTTATGTTTTATTAATCATTCCATTCATTTACATTTCTAATAATATCCTACTTCCCAGTTACTCCTCCACAAGCCCCTTATCCCACAGTCTCAACCTTCTCCATGCAGATATTCCCCACCTACCCATTCTCTCTTTCTCTATCACTCCAGCACCGCTATACACTGGGGCATCAATCTTCCACAGGACCAAGGGACTACCCTACCATTGAAATCACAAGGCCATCCTCTGTTACATGTATATCTGTAGCCATGGATCCCTCCCTGCACATTATTTGGTTGGTGGTCTAGTCACTGTGTGGTCTGGCCTGCTGATTTTCTTCCATGGGGTTTCTCAACTACTCCAGTTCTTCTGACAGCTCCCCAAGAAGGGTCCTTGAGCTCAGTACTTGGTTGGCTCCAAGCATCCATATCTGCATTGGTCATTTGCTGGCAGAACCTCCCAAGAAGCAGCAACATGGGCTTCCTGTCAGCAAGTATCTCTTAGCAACAAGAACAGTGATAGGTTTGGTGTCTGCAGACAGGATGAATCCTCAGGTGGGGCAGTCCCTAGATGGCCCTTTCTTCAGTCTCTGTTCCAATTTGTGTCCTTGTTCTTCCTTTGGACAGGAACATTTCTGGGTATTTTTCCAATGTAAGGGAATTCCAAGCCACTGAGTTGGAGATGGTGATTGGGAGAGGGAGCACCTTGATGGAGACAAGTGGATGGGGAATGGGAATGGGAGTTGGGAGGAAAGAGATAACATTTGAAATGTAAATGAAGAGAGTATCTAATATTTTTTTTTTTTTTTTTTTTTTTTTTTTTTTTTTTTTTTTTTTTTTTAGTAGTCCTGTGGTCCTATCACTCAGGCATGCTTCTCTACCTGAGGGAGTCTCTACAGGTTCTGTCTCCCCTTATCTGCAAATAGCATTAACATTGGGTCAGGGAGTGTCTCACTTCTCTGGTGTTTGTGACCCTCCATTGACTGTTCCCATTACCTCACTCCTCTCACAGAGCAACATCCTTTTTTTTGCATATATCTTTTTATTGGATATTTTATGCATTTACATTTAAAATTTTATGCTCCCTTTCTCTCTTCCCATTTCCTGCTCCCCCTGCTATTTGATTTCATGACCCTCTACTTCTCTCCTGTCTTCTCCAGTAACTGATACTGTTCCTGCTATTTTCTCCCCTCCTCTCAGGCCCCTAATCCCCCCTCCCTTTACCTCTCACTATTATTCTGTTTCCTCCTCAATACAGGATTGAAGCATCCACACCCTTGTTTTCCTTCCTCCTTTGCTCCATATGGTCTGTGAGTTTTATCCTGGACATAAGAGTTTTTGAACCAATATCCTCTTATCAGAGAATGTATCTCTAGCATGTTCTTTTGTATCTGGGTTACCTCATTCAGAAGATATTTTCTAGTTCCTACAAATTTCATGAAATCATTGTTTTTTTTTAAAAAATTACATACTTTCTGTATTTACATTTGAAATGTTATCACCTTCACACACTCTGCTCCCATCCCCTGTGCCCCTCTCCTTGTCTTTACAAAGGTACACTAGCTCCCTATTACCCTTTCCAACTCAATGCCTTAGCTTCCCCTACAGGAGAAAAACTTGCCCCCTATGGGCCTCTTCTCATATTGATGCTACACATTGCTTTTCTTTTCTACATATGCAACTGGATCCATGGACCTCTCAATACGTGCTCAATGGTTGGTGTTCTAGTCCATGGTAGCTAAAGAGGATTTGGTTGGTGGACAATGTTGTTCTTCCCATGAAGCCACAACCCCCTTCACCTCCTTCTTCCTAACTGCCCACACACAAGCACTCTCACCATGGTTCCTGTCTTCACTCTGATGGTTAGCTGCAAGCACACTGAGCTGCATGACTCTTGACCCTGACAGAGCCCCTGAGGAGGCACTCCTATCTGGTGTCTGCCAGCAAGCACCTCCCAGCATCAGTTATTCTACTTGGGTCTGGTAGCTGCACATGGGGTGGATCTCCATGTGAGGCAGTCCCTGAACTATATCCTATTCAATCCCTGCTCTTCCACTTGATCCTGTGTCTCCTCCCATGAGTATTTTGTTCTACCTTCTAAGAAGGATTGAGGCTTCCACATTTTAGCTTTCGTTCTCTTTGAGCTTCATAAGTACTGTGAATTTTTTCTTGAGTATTCAGAGCTTTGAGGGGGAGCTAGGATCCAATTATTAGTGATGGCATATAATGTGTGGTTTTTTTTTTTTTTTTTTTTTTTTTTTGGACTGGGTTACTCCACTCCGGATGATATTCTCTAATACCATCCATTTGCCTAGGAATTTCATAAAGTTATTGTTTCTAATACCTGAGTTGTATTCCATTGTGCAAATATACCACAATTTCTGTATCCATTCCTCTGTTGAAGGACATCTGCGTTCTTTCCAGCTACTGACTACGATAAATAAGGCTGCTATGAACATGGTGCAGCATGTGCCCTTATTATATGTTGGAGCATCTTTGGGGTATATACCCAGGAAAGAAATAACTGGGTCTTCAGGTACTACTAGGTCCAATTTTCTAAAGAACCGCCAGACTGATTTCCAGAGTGGCTGCACTAGCTTGCAATTTCACCAAAAGTGAGGGAGTATTCCTCTTTCTCTAAATCCTTGCCAGCATCTGCTGTCAATTGAATTTTTGATCTTAGCCATTCAGACTGGAGTAAGTTGGAATCTTATGGTTGTTTTGATTTTCATTTCCCTTATGATGAGGAATGGTTAGCATTTTTTTAGATGCTTTTTGGCCATTAGATATTCCTCAGTTGAGAATTTTTTGCTCAACATTGTACCCCATTTTTAAATAGGATTGCTTGATTCTCTGGAGTCTAATTTATTGAGTTCTTTGCATATATTGGATATTAGCCCTCTATCAGATGTGGGATTGGTAGAGATCCTTTCCCAGCATGCTGGCTATCATTTTCTTTCCTTTACAGTGTCCTAATTGTTAAAGAGACTTTGCAATCTCATTAGGTCCCATTTGTGGATTCTTGATATTAGAGCATAGGACATTGGTGTTCTGTTCAGGAAAAATTCTCCTGTGCCTATCTGTTCTAAGTCTTCCCTACTTTCTTTTCTAATATTTTCAGTGTACCTGGTATTGTGTGCAGGTCTTTGATCCACTTTGACTTGAGCTTTGTACAAGGAGATAAGAAAAGATTGATTGTTGAACCAAACACCATTTGTTAAAAAGACTGTCCCTTTTTCCATTTTTTATTTCCATTGTCACATGACCATAGGTGTGAGGGTTCATTTCTGGGTCTTTAATTCTGTTCCAATTGATCTACTTGCCTATCTCTGTACCAATACCGTGTGGATTTTTATCACAATTGCTTTGTAGTAGAGCTTAAGGTCAGGGATGGTGATTCCCACAGAAGTTTTGTTGTTGTTGAAAATAGATTTCATGATTATAGGGTTTTTGGGATTCCAGATGAATTTTCAAATTGCTCTTTCCAGCACTAAAGTGATTTTTTTAGAGTCGGTTTACTTGCATGCAATCCCACTAGCAATGAAAGTGTGTTACTCTTTCTTGACATCCTTGTCAGCATCTATTGTCACCTGAATTTTTGTTCTTAGCCTTTCTGTCTGGTGTGAGGTGGAATCTCAGAGTCTTTTTGATTTGTATTTCTTTGTTGACTGAGGATGTTGAACATTTATTTAGGTGCTTTACAGCAATACAAATTTCTTCAATTGAGAATTCTCTGTTTAGATCTTTACTATTTATAATAGGGTTATTTGGTTCTCCCGAGTCTAACATCATAAGAATTTTTTTTGTATAGTTTGGTTATTTGCCCTCTATCTGATGAACCTAAACCAACTTGATTTAACAGGTTCCAATAAGGCAGTTCACAATTACCTGTAACTCCTATTACAGGGCATCTGAAATTCTCTTCAGTCTCTGAGCACCTGGAATTAGATTCTCATACTCTGTCACAGACACAACAAAAGCATAATTTAGAAAAAATAAAAACAAAAGTTTAAAACTTATACTGGAATAAATGATAATAAACTCGATCTACGAAAACTCATACATGTATGTTGCTACCGTCTCCGACCAGCAGAAAAGGATTGATGACACAGCATTCTTCTCAAAGCAGTTTATTCAGGAATCTTACAGCATGCAAGAGAAAATCTTTCTGTCTCCCCTTCTCTCTCTCTTTCTCCTTCTCTCTCCCTCTGCCCCCAAGTGCAGTCCCTTTTATCCTCTCTCAACTCTACCTCCTCAGTCCATGCTGCATGGCTGCAGTACATAGGTCCCGATCATCTGGCCTGATCTTGAGTCATGGGAGCTCCTGTGCAGCTTGCAACGTGGGAGTGGCTAATCTGGGGGGGGGGCAGGAGGAAGTCAGGTGCTAGTCACAAGACTAGGCTGGAGTCCCAAGTGCCATTTTGGGACTGCCACCACACCCGCTCTCCACACATGTAAAAGAAGAAAATAAATTTAATATTGACTTAAATAACACAGACTCCAGACTATTCTTTTGACAAACAAGCCTTCCATTTTTCTGTAATGAAGATGACTAATCTTCATTAAAATGTTTAAATTATTTTGATGTTGTTGTTTGGATACTTAAATTGTACAAAAATTTTTATGAAACAAAATGCTAAAAATATTATAAATCTTTTGCTTTGCTTAAGTAAAAGGTAAAACCTATATTTTCCTATACATTTGATAATTAGTGATTTTTAATTGGTGATATTTAATTAGTAAGGTTCCTTACTAGCTATAAATCTTTATAAAGTATGTAATTTCCATGGTTCAATATGTATCCTCCAAGGAAGCACAGATTGGAACTGTTAAAACTTTGGGTCACTTAAACAGGAAGCATCAGAAAGGTAGATCTTGCGATCTTATTTGAGGCTTCTTAAAATGTTGTGTTTGTCAATGAAAATGTCTTTGAATGTATCTTTTTGGACTGTTTACCATTAGATATCCAAGTTTTCATTACACAAACATCTTTTGCTTTTAGCATGTTGTGGACTACTTTAGAACTTTTAGGGCCCAAAGATAAATGCAAATGAAGGTCACACTCTATTTAAATGCAATAAAGTGCAAAATCTGATTAAAGAGTTAGTGTCCACTCAACATTAAGTTAAAATAGTCAATGCATTCTCCAGTCAGATACACAGGTCAGTACAGAAAGAAACCTGTTGTGAGTTTATCCTCTCAATTTTAGCATTACACATGCTTTTAGCTGAGTCAAAGTGTATTCTATTTGTGTAAATTATCAATAAAGCTAAGATTTATACTCAGAAAATGAGTTTTTGATTTACTTTTAAAAATACATTGATGTAGTTTTTTTTTTTTTTTTTTTTTTTTTTTTTTTTAGAAAATGCTTTTAGTGGGAAATTTATGTTATTATTTAATCTAGTATTTTAATTATTTATGATATAAAATAGTATGCACACAGTATTTCATTATTAATTTAATGAGAGTGATAAAATTCATGATGGCTTAATTTAAATTTTCGGTATGAAAGAATATTCTGGGATTGGAATAAATAATTATTTAAAGAACACATATTAAAGACTTACAGATTTTGTAGTCCATTTTCATAGAATGGTCTCTGAAGCAGTTTCAGCTCTATGAGAAACCCAGAAGGATGGACAGTGTAATTTTCACCACATGAAATGAGCATGTGTGGAATCTAAAAGGGTTTGATTTCAACAATGACTTGAAGAGGGGGTACTGTTGTTCTTTTAGAACTGCTGTGTGATTCTCTTTCTGGAAGTCACTTTTTTCTAGGCTTAGCCACTCTGTATAAACTTTGTCTCTTGAGCTCAATAATGAAACTATTTTGATATGTGTTTGATAAATTCTCTGAACTGGAAAAAATGCATGTTACAAACAGAAATGCACAGATATATATCATCTCCATGTAGCTCAAGAACTTAGTTATTTCTATCTGCTTCTTACTCACTTTTAAAAATTAGGCGACTGATGCATATTAGAATTTAATTACACCAATTAGTACTGCCAGATTAGACATATGATGTGCCTTCAATTAAGAAGTACCTAATGGGTATTACTACAATTTAGCTTCATAATTAAAGTTCTAAGAACAGCACAAATTAAACATTATGATTACCAAACATTAAAAAAATCCTCTGTTGAAATTAGAGCTTAGGCTTTTTATCTTCTTCTTTTAATCTGCATTTCAAGAAAAAAAATCAGAATTATATAAATGCATTATATAAAATACAGATGTTATTGAAACATTATTATTTAAAAAGAAAAAAAATATGCACGTAAGCAAATGTACATTTGAATGCATGTGGTGAATATCTATTTTAAAAGGTATCAGACACTGCATTCATAATTTTAACTAAGTATTAAAGGCTATATTTTAAGGAGTTATTCATTTTTCCTATTGTTTTTCACTGAAATAATTGAAATCTGTGCCTACCTTGCAAACCTGCTTCTGAAAGCTAAGCCATAGGCAGCCCTGGCCATCACTCTCTGACTAGGTTACTATTTGCACTCCAACCATAATTCTTAGGCTGCTTCACCATGATCGTTAAGAATGCAATGTTTGCCAAAGATCATTTCTAGGGATGTGGAGCCTTCTGCCAGAATGCCCTGATGAACACGACCTACTGGCCCAATAAAGTTAATGAAATTTTGCTTAAAGCCATGCACCTTTCTCATTTTTTCCTTCACTTCTTCTCTGATAATAGTAAGTTTCAAATCATCTGTGATCCTTATTTATTTTATGTGTCTTTAATTCTTTACAAGTATTTCCCCAATCTTTTGTGCATAGTTAGTAATAGCTTGGTATCATATTTTTAAACCTGATAACCACTTGAAATACTTACACCAGCATGTCAATAGACTGATAGATAAATAGATGAATGTGTATATATTTAAGTGTTTATTACACATAAATACACACACACATACACAGAGACACACAAATGAGAGAGAAGAAAAATTCCTAATCTGAAGTACTGAATTAAAACATAAAACTAGTGTAATTTCTGAAATTTATGGTGTTCAAAGGTGTTATAATTCCTAATCATTTATGATGTGTATAAAATTTAACATATCATAGCTAATGAATAATTCCTATATAATTAAGTTATAGTTATATTACTTCACCTTTCTTCTAGGTAGTCTATGACCCATACAATTCTTCTAAAATTCTTGATGTCTTATTTATTCTTTAATTGTTATACCTATACATATAAACATAACCTGCTGAGTCCATTAGTATTGCTGTAGATATATTTTTAGGACTGACCCATGAACCTGGAAAACAATTTGAGGCTTCTTTTGGGAGATTAGCTCTTCGTTTCTTGGTAGCTTTTAATTGCCTGCAACTTTATGTGAACTTTTTCTGTGCATTTTGGCATGTAACATCATATTCTCATTATACATGTATATAATTAAGCAGTTTTATTTTTGACATTCCAATGGTTAGCTTTATTCTGTAAATTCATGCATTAAAATGATGCCCTAATCCTCTGCTTTTATGGTCTCTGCACTCCTCTTCCCCAATGTTTCCTGAGCAGTTGTGTATAGGTTATGTTGTTCATATATTAACTGAGGCTTGACATCCATGATCAGTTGGTCTTTGCATTTTTACAGTTTATTGGGAGGAGAAGGCTGGCTACTGAAAAATAGAAACTACTTTGACAAAGAATGAGATCCATACGTATCTGTGAGTATAAAAATAAATATTTAGAACACAGTTAGAAACTATAGTTTAGGACACTGGCTGTATTACATTTTTCTCTAAGCTCCATACTTCACCAGCCATGGATGGTTGTTTAGGTATTTGTTATTCCCATCACATATACTAGCATTATAAACACCTTTAAGTTTTATCATAAAAACTGCTTGAGGGCCTAAAAACCAAAAATATATTATCATGTGAAAGAACTTACTGTATAAGAAAATAATATAAATTAAGGTTTCAATTAATAATTATGTCAAATACAGACTAAATAGAATTCCAGGCTTACATAAGCTTAATATACCTGAATGATAACAAAAGAAAATACCTGATCATAAAAGGTTAGATTAATTCATAACAAAATAATTGCTCTTTAGATAAGCTTAATACAGGTTATTGTTGCTATGTACCAACTCTCACAATTTCCTAGGGTACATTTTCTTAATTAAAATTTGTAAGACTTTTGGCAAAGGATACACCAAAGACTAGGGAAAACATGTTTAAAAGCAATAAAATATTTATCTCCTGTGCTTTACAAGATTATATTTTATTGTTATATTTATAGGCACAACATATAATCTAGTGTATATGTGACCAACCAGTTGACTTTTATGTGTTTTTGTATTACTGTTTTCTTATTTATTATTCGTTTCTATTTTCAAGTAAAATCCAAGTCACAGGCCCTTCAAAGCCTTACTCATCTCCTCCCAGTATATCTCAATTCTTGTCCCAGTTATTTTCTTATATTCTCCTCAGTGAAGGAGAACAGCCTCCCCCACATAGGTACTAACATACCCCAGGAAATCAGCTTCCACCTCAATTGTTAAAGTCCCCACATGAATAGGAAGCCGAATATCTGCTTCAAATGTGTAGGAGCTGAGGTCCAGCCACAGCAAAGAGGTCCAGCTCTATGGTTGATAGTCCAGTCTCTTGGAGCCCTCATGAGACCAGGTTAGTTGACTTTGTAGAACCTTTTGTGGGGTCCTTGAACTGTTCTGCCTGCTAAATTCCATCCCCCCTTTTTTTCACAAGATCCCCCCTTCATCCAAAAGACTCCCAAGTACTACCTGATGTTTGACTGTGGGTCTCAGCATCTGTTTTCATCTGCTTCTGGGTGAAGCCTCTCAGGAGACAGTTTCACTAGGCTTCTGACTGCAAGCACAGCAAAGTACTATTTTAATATCCTCAGGGATTAGATTTGTAGATAGATGTTGTTAAAATTTGGTTGTATCCAGGCATATCTTGTTTTCTTCTTCTATGTTGACTGAGGAATTTGCTGAAGATAGTAGTCTAGGATGGTATCTCTGCTTTCATCAAGGCTTGAAAATACCTTGTTGCTTTAGTTTCTGTTGAGAAGTCAGGTTTAATTCTGGTAGGTATGCCTTTTTCTGTTACTTGACCTTATTCGCTTACAGCTTTCAATATTTTTGTTAGTTCTTAGATTCACTGATTGAAAATTATGTGGTGGCAGCTTATTTTCTAGTCCAAACTAATTGGTGTTCTTTAAGCTTCTTCTATGTTTATAGGCATCTCTTTATTCAGTTGGGGAAAGAAATTTTCTTCTATGAGTTTGTTGAAAATAATTTTGGCTCTTGGAGTTGTGATGCTAAACCTTCCTCTAATCCATTTATTTTTAGATTAGGTCTTTTCATAGTATCCCAGATTCTTGTTTCTGTTCCTTTCCCTATATATTCTATCTCTGGGATTCCCTCCCTTCATGCCTTCTTTATTGCTTATATTTCCATTTTCATGTCCTGCACACATTCACTCATCTCTTCCACATGTTTAATTGTATTTTCTATTATTTCTTTAAAAGAAATTTTCAAGTCCTTTTAAAAGTCCTTTCTACCTGTTTGGCTGGACTTTCCTGTATTATTTTCAGGATATATTCATTTCTTCCTTAAAAACCTCAATCATTTTTATAAGATTGGATTTAAGGTCATTTTCCCTTGCTTTGGATGTTAGGATATAGAGGGCTTGTTGTAAAAGGGCAGCTATGGTCTCAGGGTGTCATATTGCTCTGGAGTTTGTTGATTTTGTTCTAGTGCTGAGCATTAGCCACCTACTTCTTCCTGAATGTGCCTGGTAAAGCAGGTACTGGGAATGCATTATTAAACTGCATGTTTCTGGTCTAGCAACCTTCACCTATAAACGGGAACTCAGTAGGCAATGCAGTCTCAATGCAAGTTAATGTCCCCCAGAAGATACAGGAAACTGTGAAAAGGCTGTGTATGTCTGTTTATCTTTCATATTTCTAGTGTAGCAAGCTCGGAGAGGGCAGAAAGAGTTGTGGTCAGATAGTATACCTGGGGCCGAGGCAGGGGAAAACATATATCTTAGGCTAGCTTTATATTTCTATTTTCTATTGAATAAATTGTTTTAAATTCTGTCAGAAAGTGACAAAATATTTCTGTAAAGTTTCAGATTAGTCTCTAGAAAAGTATATGTCATATCCATATATATATATATATATATATATATATATATATATATATATATATATATATATATATACATATATATATATACATATATATATTGCAATTTAGTATCAAGTTAAAATTTTCTTTTGATTCACTACATTTATTAAAATATTTTTAATAATAATAAGTACTTAGTGCTTTTAATTAACACTTGAGAAAATATTTGGATATAATCTACTTTATATAGGCTATGATTAACTGTTATTTTAGTGTACAGGAATAGATTGGAAATGATGCTCAGTACAGTTTCTCTTCATTTTCATTGATATTTTAGGCAAATTTATTTTTTTACAACTTTATTTTACAAAACAAGGAAAAATGTACAGATTTTAAACATTTTTTGCTTAAAATTATACATTTTTTGTCAGTACTTTTTTTCAAATTTTAGCATAATTTTTACATAAAACTATATGAATATATTTTTTAGTCACTACTTGATTTTTTTCAAGGTTTGATTGTATGCCTTGAAAACTTAATTGTTGCAATGAGCTAAAGTACATGTAAAACAAAATGTAACGGAAATAGTTAAAGTTTTCTTGTTTTGTAAATATTTTTTTGTTTTGTTTTGTTTTCTTTATTTCTTGGACTTCATACAGTCTGTGAGTTGTTTCTGGGGGAGTGCAAG
Organism: Micromys minutus; assembly: GCF_963924665.1. NCBI lineage: Eukaryota > Metazoa > Chordata > Mammalia > Rodentia > Muridae > Micromys > Micromys minutus. The sequence continues at coordinate 42,421,233 of NC_137984.1, read as the reverse complement.
ACTCTGGGGTTAGCATCCCACTATCAGTGACTGCATATTATGTCTGTTCTTTTGTGACTGGGTAATCTCACTCAGGATGATATTCTCTAGAGGAGGCCATTTTCTTAAGAATTTGGATAAGTCATTGTTTCTGGTGGCTGAGTAGTATTCCATTGTGTATATGTACCAAAATTTTTGTATCCATTTTTCTTCTGAGGGACATCTGGGTTCTTTCCAGCTTCTGGCTATTATAAATAGAGCCGCTATGAACATTGTGGTGCATATATCTTTGTTGTGTATTAAAGTATCTCTGGGGTATATGCCCAGAAGTGGAATAGCTGGTTCTTCAGGTAGTACTATATCCAATTTTCTGAGGTATCACCAGACCGATTTCCAGAGTGGTTGTATTAGCTTGCAACCCCACCAACAGTGGAGAAGTGTTCCTCTTTCTCCGCAGCCTCGCCAATATCTGCTGTCATCTGAGTTTTGGATCTTGGCCAATCTGACTGGTGTGAGGTGGCAAATTTATTTTTATACTTACTTACATGTACATAGAGATGAAAGAACAGTGTATGCTCTACTGCACTTGTTGAGGTCAGAAGTTGAAGTATGAGGTTAGAGCACTCCTTGTTCTATGGGGAGGCCATTTCAGGTAATGTGCCTTTACAAGTAGCTTCATGTGAGCCTATGTTGAAAACTTTAAATCCTTAGAGTGGGCCATATTTAATTGTTTCAGTATGTAATCTCTTGTAATAATTATACCATGAGTGAACACACTCTGATCTTGAATATTTTCTCTAAGTCTACCACCTGTCTCTAGAAGAGAAATATATGTTTTGCATTCATTGAACAGAACATAAAATATGGTGTGGGAAAGAATGGAAATGTTTTTATATAGAAATTTTAAACAATATTCTATAAAGAAACAAGTTGCTTTGTTGATAATAAAACCAAGAAGAGTAAACAAAGTTGTACATAGTTGTTCTAAGTGTAAAGCCACATGTTTTTGACATTTATAGTTGATATTTTTAACATTGCTTTAACAAATATAGTTACCTTTATTATGACAATTCTCTTTCTCCTCCTCCTCCCTCCCTCCCTCCCTCTCTCTCTCTCTCTCTCTCTCTCTCTCTCTCTCTCTCTCTCTCTCTCTCTCTCTCTCTGTCTCTCTCTCTCTCTCTCTCTCTCTCTCTCTCTCTCTTTCTCTCTCTCTCTCTCCTCTCTCTCTCTCTTTCCCATTGTTTGTGTGTGAGTGTGTGTGTCTGTGTGTCTGTGTGTGAATGTGTGTGTCTGTGGGTTTGTGTGCATGCTCACAACTCTCTCTCACACAACTTGTTTTGATTATAGGTATTCATAAAGAGCATAGTTTAAGATTAAAGCATTGCATACTTCTTAGCATGTATAAGATAATTACATGGCTATCGTTATTCATAATAAGGTTCATTATATTGTATACTAAATCATGCAAAATTCAAACAGACTGAGTCCACAGTAGGTTAGGAAACTCAGTAAATAATTTAAATTGGTACATGCTATTAACTTGGTTTCAGAATCTGAAAATGTTCAATATCTTAAGTTATGAAACATTTCCTGAAAAAGTTATTCCAGAACTCAGTATCAGTTTCAAGCAACATATCTTAAATTATTTTTGCCTCCTCTCTCATGTTGTAAAATAAAATGGATAAAATATACCTAATGATTGCTTAAAGGATTAACAATGAGGAGTTATGTAGAAGATATAATAGAAAAGGATTTTCTGGTTCAAAAAGAAAGAAATTCAAATGATAGAAACCATAATCAATTAAATGAAAGAATATTAACTTGTTACTATTAAGTTTGTGAATAAACTAAGTAGATATGCTGCAGAAGTCAGCATCTGTAACAGCAAATGAAGAAGTGCTTTGGAGTTATAACTGAAGCTTTCAGTGATATTAGTTATTGGAATGTATAATAATGTACACTTTTCCAGGAATTATTAGCCAGCCTTGAAAAGTGTAAGAATGATACAGAGAGCTAATTTCACATGTCCAATTTTCCTCTCTTCTTCTCCTCAGGGCTTCTTGGCTTCTATGACTGTGTATACCTAGGTATGTATAGCTGATAATATAATGGCTTGCCTATTCAGATTTAACTTATATAATTGTTCAAAATAGATTGAATAAGATTAAAAACACAAATTGAGATTAACAATTAAAAGAAAAAGAATATCAGGCTCCTGTCAGCATGTTGGCGTTCACAATATTGTCTGAGTTTGGTGACTGTAAATGAGATATATTCCTGGGTGGGTCAGTCTCTGGATGACCTTTCCATCAGTCTCTGCTCCACACTTTGCCTCTGTATTTCCTCCTGTGAGTATTTGCCTCCTTTTTTGTGAAGGACTGAAGTATTCACTCTGGTCTTCCAGCTTGAGCTTCATGTGGTCTATGGATTGTACCTTGGTTATTCCAATCTTTTGGGTTAATATCCACTTATCAGTGAGTGTATATTATATTTGTTCTTTTGTTATTGTGTTACCTCACTGAGAATGATATTTTCTAGTTCTATCCATTTGCCTAAGAATTTCATGAAGTCATTGTAATAGCTGAGCAGTACTCCATTGTGTAATTGTACCACATTTTTAATATTCATTTCTCTGTTGAAGGATATCTGGGTCTGTCCAGCCTTTCCCTATTAAAAGTAAGGCTGATAGATATGAAGATAGTAAAGGAGTTGAAGGGGTTTGCAACCCCATAGAAAGAACAACAATATTAATAAACCAAACAGTCCAGAGGTCCCAGAGACTAAACCACTAACCAAAAAGTACATATGGAGAGATTCATGGATCCAGCTGCATATGTAGCAGAGGATGGTCTTATAGGGCATCAACAAGAGGAGAGGCCATTGGCCCTGTGAAGGCTTAATGCCCCAGTATAGTGGAATGGTAGGCCAGAGAGTTGGGAGGGATTAAGTGGGTGGGGAAACACTCTTATGGAGGAAGAAATAATGGAATAAGGAGATTCCAGAGATTTCAGAGGGAGAATTGGGAAAGGGGATATCATTTGAAATGTAAGTCAAGAAAAATATATATATATATATAAATCTTTTTTAGATTTGTTGTTGAAGCTATCTAAACAAGTTTATGAGTAGGATTTGGACAAAGAGGAGAAGGGAGACAAAGGGGAAGTATCAAGTTCCTCACTGAACTGTTACTGATCCATTGTCTAGATGCACAAACTGTTTTCTACGTTTTTGGAGATACATCTGGAGTGTAGGATCAGAAACAAGCTGAAGTAACCATTCATATATCAAATGAAAGCGACTTTCAACCAAAAGTAATCAAAAGAGATTGGGAAAGACACACACACACACCAAGAAGAAATCCTCAAAGAAGGTGTCTTAATTCTGAAGATCTATGCCCCAAATGCAAGAGAAATCACATTCATAAAAGAACATTACTAAAGCTTAAATTACACATCAAACCATACATGTTAGTAGTAGGAGACTTCAACACCCTACCAAAGGACAGGACATTGAGAAAAAAATGAAACAGAGAAATAATAAAACCAGGAATGGTTAGATTTAAAGATTATGACTAAAAAATGTCACCCAAATACAAAAGGATATAAGTTCTTCTCAGCTCCACAGAGAATCTTCTCTAAAATTCACCATATAATTGGCTACAAATAAGTTTCAAAAGATAAAAAAAGACTGATGTGCCTTCTTAAAGATACTGGAATATTCTCATACCAGATAAGTAAATTATATGTATAAGTTCTAGAAGAAAAAATAAAGAAGGAAACACATCCAAGAGGATTAGACAGCAGAAACTAAGCCCGAGTGAGGTAAGCCAGCCCCAAAAGGACTCCTATGGTATTTTCTCACTAAAAAGTGGATATTGGTCATAGAGTAAATAATAATGATGCAGCTCCAATCTATTGATCCAAAGAAGTCAATAACAAGAAGGGCCCAAGAGAGGATGGATGGATCATTTTCAGAAGGGGAAATAAATAGGTATCAATATTGTGTGAAGGGAAGGGACTCAATCAGAGAGGGAATGATGAGAATGAAGATCATGGCTGGGGAGGGAGCATGTGTAGGAAGGGCAGGGAAAGAGAACAGAAATTGGTGGTAGGTGAAAGGGGCAATACTTACTTGGGGGCTTCCCTTTTCAAAGGGTAATATTAAGGAAGAATTGGGGAAAATATGTATGATGGGGTACTGAGAGGAGGGAGACTGATAGTGCAATTTAAAATATATATAAATGTCATAGAAATATAAATCCAAGAGTTCTTAGCATTCAGAGTGAATCACAATAGTACTCCATGAAGTAATCAAGAACAAAGATCCCAGAAACATAAGGGGATCAGATCTAAGTGTGAGTCCAAGACCATTTCTGTTTCTTGTATTTCAGAAAGAAGAAATTCAACCAAAAAGGAAAGGAAAGAGAGAGAGAGAGAGAGAGAGAGAGAGAGAGAGAGAGAGAGAGAGAGAGAGAGAGAGAGAGAGGAGAAAGATACAGAGAGAGACAAAGGCAGAAAAAGACAGAGACCAAAAGACAGACAGAGAAAGACAGAGAGACAGATGTGTTAACATTTCAGGAAATCCAGGAATTGAAATAAAATTGAAGTACTAGATAAAAGGAGTAATTTATGACATTAACAGGGGACAGTCTAGCAGAAAGCTTCTTTCACTGCTTCTTCTAGTTTCTCTATCTTCTTTTAAAATTCTCATTCAGCCTTAGATGCAGAAGTGCTTCATAGTTGTAGCCATTGGAACCGAGAAGTTTTTGGTCCTTCTGTAATGGTCTCTGTCTGGTGCTGCAGTTTCTTGACAAGAACAATTATTTAGAACATTGCTAGGACTAATGGTGGTTTAATAAGTGGTGACTATAGGTTCTCTTCCAAGATCTATAAGTTCATTTGTCATGGATTGTTCTCAACACTATACAAAGAGCTATAAGCAACTAAGTAGTACAGCATTGATGAAAGGTTTCCCCCCAAGGAAGAATATACCAAATATAGCAGTTGATTATCCAATATCACATTATCTGCCATAAACACACACACACACACACACAGAGAGAGAGAGAGAGAGAGAGAGAGACAGAGAGAGCGAGAGAGAGAGAGAGAGAGAGAGAGAGAGAGAGAGAGAGAGAGAGAGAGAGAGAATTATATAGACTGAGAAGGTTTAATTTAGGAGTGTATATGTATAAACATATATAAATATAACAACTGTTAGTGAAAAATGATACTAAGTATTTGAAATACGGAAAGGAAAAGTATATGAGAGGGTTTGGAGAGAGAACGGAAGAGAAACAACATTATTATAATCTCAAAATAAAACAAATATTAATTAAAAGCACACAGAAGATATATCCAGTGGGCCTGAAAAGTCAAAAAAAAGGATGAAAAGAGAAAAAGGGTGAGTGTACTAAGGAAGTGACATTGAGAAATAGAGTTCAAGAAAAACAAAAAATGATTACATTAATATGGGTATGGTGAATGAGAATTATATCTCATTTATGGGTGTTTTATTCAGTTAGAATTCTGAGACATTTTATGGTATGTGACAAAGAAAATTGGACAAATATAGTTCAGAAATTGTTTAACTTGTGCTTTCTAAGCAGAAGGAATAGTAGCAATAAGTGTGAGCATTGAAATACTCAGAAACAAGGAAGAATCTTTGTGTGTCTGTGGTAGTTCTTCACTAGACAATGCCTACTTTGAGCCATTGAAGCTGCATGAATTGATGAACAAGGATCAAGAAGATCTTCATTTGATGAGTGGCTTCCTGCCTGGAGCTAGTTGGACTTCTAAAAATACAGATGGCAAAGTTTAAAGATGCAGTTGCCTATGACGATTAGCGAATGATAGTTCAGCCTGCAGAAAATGGACAGTAACAAGAAGTTGTTGAAACTTCTGCAGGTGCAGTGCAACTTTTGCAAGCTGCACTCCAGTAATGCTCTATAGGTTTCACATGCCAAGAGGAGAGACAATTTACTCTGGAGTGTGAGGGATGACGGGCACTTCTACATAATGTCATGGAGTATATACTCCTTTTTTAGCTGGTACATTTTCAATCACTGTATTTGTTTACTTCTGTAGAAAATGATGTTACTATTTAGTACTACATTTTATTTAAAACAATGGGAGTGATTTGGGATGAGGAAAAATGCATAAATTAATTGTATGTGAGAGGAGGAAGGTGAGAGCTATTTCATTAATAAGAGACTGCATTAGCATTTTAGGTATGAATCATTTTGAAGGTGGCAATCTTAAAAATAAAACAATTAATATGACTTCTTTCCTTTTCATCTAATACATTGATGTCCTGAAGGTTCTGGATTAATAAAGATGGGTAAAGACATAGTTGTAGTTTTACAAAGTCATGACATTAATAGATAATTACCTGCCTCAGAAGATAAAAAGAAAACGTCATATTTAAAGAGATGAAAGTTTGAAAGCATGAAGCTAGGTATGAAGCAGGAATCTACTTAGTAATATTTTATTTGCATTGAAAATCTACTGCTGCCAATACATGGACTGATAATAAGTGTTCCATAATCAAGTCCTAATAATCGAATCAACATTTTAGTCAGTAGTACATTTAAGTAAAATATAAAATTTAAAGTATCTTGTAAATATTAGACCCAACATTTAAATAAGTCTCTGTCTACATTTTAACTATAATATCCTTTAATATTAACAATGCTACAAAATTATAGATGAACAAATAGACTCATGATGAATATATTTGGAGAATTCTACTAAATTTTAAGCTTAAATCTATCTGATGTTCTCAAAAATATATAAAGATACACATTTGACAAAAATAAAGATTTATTAAACATAATGATCTTTGAATATCAAAAATTGCCACAAGAATTTATTACTAGCTCTTGGATTATTAATGATTTAAGGTCTAGGTATACCGCACACTGAGAGTGTGTTAGACACTTTTTCTTTCTAAGAAGGATTGAGGCTTTCACTATTTGGCCTTTGTTATTATTAAGCTTCATATGGCCTGTGCATTGTTTCTGGGGTATTCAGAGCTTTCTGGAGCTAGTATCCAATTATCAGTTGGTATTCAAAGATGATTATGTTCAATGTATACACACCAAGAAAACTGACTGTTTTCCATGTTACATTCTGTTCTTCATGTATTTTATGCTTATGGTAACTTGTAGGATTTCAATGCATGATATCAATCCTCTAAAAGAGTTGCCAAAATGCTTTTAAAAATCTGTACATGTATCTCTCTTCTTTAAATAAAGTTGTAAGAAAAAATATAGATTTATTTAACAGAAACTTTCTACATGAAATCTACCACGGCCCATGTGACAGTGTAGCATGTGAAAAGATCTCTCTAGGCTTCCTTTTTAATGGTAGAAGCTTTGACACAAGAAACACAGGGAATCTGGTTTCTTCTCCTTATGAACATATTGATACATGAAAATTAGCTTTGTGAATAAAATAATTTACAAAATGATTTTAACTGACTGTATGGGATTGCCTAGAACTCCCCAGAAATCATACTATAAATTGCAAAATTTAAGCTTATATCTTCCTAGAAAATGTTAAGCTAGGAAAGTAACTAGATATAGAGAAGGTATTTTCTAACTTAAAGCAATAGTATGTAAGATATGTCACTTAGCCAATACTTAAATCTGGAAGATATGCCCAAAGACTTTGATAAAGAAGCAATGTCCTCGATCTTTCTTATTTCATTGGGTATCACCACTGCAGTGCTGACATTTTCAACAAAGTCTGACGTGGAGCCTAATTTGTGGCTGTTGATTCTGATTTGACCATTGTATATTTTTATGAGTTCAGATTAGGTCAGCATGGGATCATACCACTCCAACTCTATAAAGTATAATGATTAGTTTGCTTTATTTTCTATGAAAATATGATAAAAAGTTGATTATATCAGATCGTATTCCTATCGTTAGGTGAAAATAGTGAACCTTTAACGTGGATTTAGGGGGTTGGCTTTATAATTGCCTTTTGAAAACAGGACATACTTGAATGTTCTGTCTTATGCAGGAAGATCAAGGATGTGGAGATACTGACAAAGAGCTTGGGTGATTGTATTTTGCCATCACAGTGATAAAGAACAAACCTATAGTTGTGGAACAGATAAGAATTTGATACCAGCCCTAGATTGAAATATCTCTTAATAGAAAGCCACGTTCTTTTTCTATTATGGCATTTAGACAAATGATAAGTACCCTTGGGAGAGCCTTAAGTCACTGATTAATTATAGACCTCTTCATGTAACTGGCAACCAGAATGAGGTAATGACTGAATAATGTGGACATTTTATTACAGACCTGGCCACTGACCAACAGATGACACATGGGCACATGCTGGCAAAACCTCTTAAAATTAATTATGTGGGCTACATTCCAATTATATTATTACATATAATTTGATAAAATTAATTCAGCAGCTGAATTGATATTGGGCATCTTCAAATATTTTTAAGAAGACAGTGCTAAATGTTATGATGCAATATCAGCTGTCCTTGGTAAAGTAGAATTTCACAGATATATACTAACAGAGTCAACTTCTTTCACCCTTGTGAAATCACCAAGAGCACCTTCCTTTCCATGTGATTAAGAGGTATACTAGGGTAAATGACAGAAGGAAGGATTTATATCAACTGAGAGAACACTGTGGGTATGACTATTAATACAAATTACTATAGAAACAGTGACCATGGGGCAGGCTTAGAGCATTTAATTTATCCTTCAAGTTTCCCCTCTCCCTCTCCCTCTCCCTCTCTCTCTCCCTCTCCTTCCCCCTCCCTCCATTCCTCCCTCCCTCCCTTCCCTCTCTCTCTCCCTCCTCCCCCCCTCTCCTTCTTCTATGTCAGTCTTTGTGTCTGTGCATGTGTACTATTCTTAGAGGTCCATGGCATTATTATACATGGAACTAGATAAAAGAAAAATATTTTATGTTTTGAGCACAGCAGGTAGAAATTAAAAATCGGATGTGGAAGCTGAGTATCAGCTCATCTGGATGAATTCTCTTTTGAATTAAAATGTAATGGCAAGTGATTCTCAATAGAATTGTCAATCAAGACAAAAGGTGATCTATCTTGGAAAGGTGTGTGGGAGAAACCATCTCTTCATGTACTAGTAAAATTATAGTTGGTGTATGACTGTGGGGGCCTTGAAAGTGGGACTAAATTTATCCCATTTAGTAACAGTCATGCAATACAAAAGAAAGGGAATGAGTCATGAAGTCTCAGTTAAAGATTCAAAGCCATTGACTATAACTTGTGTGAAGTTAGCCAGAATGATAAGTAAAGGTTCAACTGGGTTAGGTATCATAGCTAGACTGAAGTAGCCATAGTCAAGGAGATCCAGATCTTAGATGTTTTCTGATGCACCACACACACACACACACACACACACACACACACACACACACAAACACACTCAGCTCAACTAATTACCTGTAAAAGTCCATAGAAATCACTCTTGGAGGCTACAAACAAAACATAAATATTATGTAGGCACAAACACCCTCACTCACTCAGCATACTGAAAGGAAAATAAAATGCCTGGGAAGTAGTAAGCTAGAAAGTGTTCCAGGCAATAACTGAGGTGATTGTGATGGTGTCCAGCCATGTTAAGATGCTGCTGATACTCAATTCAAAGCCTTGAGATTACCAGTACAAAAGTCTTCCCTCAATGTCTAACCAAAGTAGAAGCCTATTATATGTCATATGTGATAGAAAGTTAACATTGCACTGGATCAATCATCCACCACCTAGGCTGAAACACAAATACAAAGAATGTAACAATATTCTAAATGGAAAGCAAGATCCCGTACTCCATGATGAACAAGTGGCATACTTAATTGTGCCCTCAGCTCAACAAGAAACACAAATTTCAAAATTCACTACAAATTTTCTAAAAACACTGACAGGTAGAGAATATTTGGATATAACTTTATATAACTTTCTCACCTCTAAAACTTTTATTTTACTATGTACAGTGTTCCCAAGCACAGGTTTGTATTTATGTGCACCAGAGAAAAGTCGTATTTCTACTCCACCTGTCATAGCCACGCCATTTAATTTGACTGTGCCTCTTCTGAAAGGTAATTTGCAGTGGATCATAAATGCCTGGGTGGCCAAATTAGGACTAAAGGTGAAGGCAGCTGCATTACAAAGCTAAGCAAACAGTCCTGAAGTTCTCTGTGGAATCTTGTAACATTTGTTTGGGCGTGCTAACAAGACTCCTGTTATGTGCTGTGAAAGTAAACATTCTGTGTGATGAGTTGCATGGGCTGATATTGAGAGGAAATATTTGGAAATGGGATGAAATCATAGCAGATGGGGAAGACGTTTGTAATAATATTACATTGCCATGGAGGGAAGCCATGAAATTACTATCCAGCACACAGCTCTGATCAGGATATAATGCTTAACTACTGTTTGCCACTGTTGCAAGTTAAAAAAAGAAGAAGAAAAAAGAAAGAAAGAAAGAAAGAAAGAAAGAAAGAAAGAAAGAAAGAAAGAAAGAAAGAAAAAGCCCTGGATGGTAGATCTCTTTTTCCTCATTTTATGCAGAAAAAGGAAATTAGACCCCAACAAATTTGGTTGTGGCACCTGTGTAATAATGACAAAAATAATGAAAATGATGTCTCTGATAAATCAGCTTATAGGATGCTCACCACAGTCTACATTTATTGATATTGGACTTTCTCCCCTCCCAGAGAAACTAACAGCAGTCATAGACTTCTATGTATGATGCACTGAAGAGTTTCTTTTCTGCCTATGGCTTTAAATCAAGATGATGCATTACTAAGCAGCTCCACCAATATTACAGTGATCAGACAGTCTTTGTCTGCCTAGGGTATAATGTTTCATATATCAGTTGAAAGAGTAAATGAAATTAGTATAGTGCATGTGAAAATAGAACCTGCAACACCTTGGATATGTGTATTTATATGTCATTTGCTCATGTAAAATTACAAATAACTCCTCCCAAGTGGCACACAAAAGATACTTATGAGGAGCCTTCATGTTAGCAATAAAAAACTTCATTTGTTACTTGACGATATCTGAGAATCTCATGAAGAAATTCTGGGTGAGACACAATTTTCTTGAGGAGATTACTTTAATTAAGAGTTACTCTAAACAACATGAGCAGCAAATTAATCATCTCCTTTGCTCTGTGCAAACTTGTTGAAAAACTACTAGGGGGTTAGATTTGGGCATTGCATCTGGTGTAAACAGTAGTCTAAGGGGCACACAATTCTAGTATAAGACCTGCAGCTTCAAAGAAAGCCTTGTAGAAAAGCTATTACTTCTTCTGAAAAAAAAGTTGCCAAAAAGTCACTATATAATTAGTCATATTGCACAGGGGTTTGTGTGTGCCTAAGAAGAATGACAGGTTGTCTAACTCACTGTGGAACTCTCTGTTTGTAACTTTGGGGGCATGTGTTCACAGATAGCTACAGATGGAACTGTGGGCATTCTTTCTGGAGCTAAAGTTAAGGCTCATGGAAGAGTATAAACCTTGTTTTTATAGCTATCATGTGTAATAAGAATAGGCTCTGTGCTTGTGGAACTGTTGGGAACTAAGTAAATAAAGAAGAGTTTATGACATTTTTTATAGTATAGAATAGAGTTGATTCAGGGTGCCCGGAGGTGAGTTGAGAGGGTAGTGGAGACAGATAAACCCCCCCACACACACACACACAGAGAGAGAGAGAGAGAGAGAGAGAGAGAGAGAGAGAGAGAGAGAGAGAGAGACAGACAGACAGAGACAGAGACAGAGAAAGACAGAGACAGAGAGACAGAGAGAATAGAGAAGTCGAGTTAGGTCAAGACCATGTGGAGAGAGAAGAAGGAGGGGAAGGGGGTGGGAACAGGAGGGAGAAAACAGGGCGAGCAAGAAGGCAAGAGAGTAAGAGAGCAGTTTATGACATCTTAATATTCATTATAATATTCCAAAATAGCCCATGAAGTAATTGCTGAAAAAAAACCTTAATATTTATCATCAAATTTATCAAAATTATTTTTTGTAAACTTTATCTGAAGAAATTAATTTTGTAATTAAGTTATCTCCTCAACAGGTAGATTGGGATGTATATAAGTGAGGATAATGAGGGATTACTAATTGAGTTAATAAATAAAAAAATAATAGATCCTTGAGGAAGATTTCAAAAGTCTAAGCACTTGGTTGGCAAATTGCTACATCCTTTACAATGCTGCCATTCATAGAACATTAGTTGACTTGAATAAAATGTTATAGAAATTCAAATTGATCATAAAATGTTACATAAATACCCGTAATTCAGATTTTCACAAAGGCAGTACTATAAATTGGAAATGAAAAAGAATATGATTTTTTCCTCTGGTTTAGAACCCCGCCCACTCAATGCCTACAGCAGGGAGTTACACACTGTGACTATGCACATATACAAAAGACAGGGATAGCACGTAAGCCTCACTCCAACTTTCTCTAGAGAGGATAATAGTTTTTTCTTTGTTTTTTTTCTTTTTCTTCCCACCTTCTTCCTCCCCCCAAATATAGGGTATCTTTGTAGCAACTGGCTAATCTGGAACTTGCCCTGTAGATTATGATGGCCTTGAACTCAGAGATCTGCATCCCTCTCCCTGCTGAATTCTTCAGTCAAAGGCCTACAGAGTGACTGGATGTAAGGCATTCACTGCTACAGCATTTTATTTTCTTTCTAGTAAGAAATTTGTTATCTCTAACCTATAATCAGGTTTAGGTGACATGTTCCTATGTGGTTATGAGTTCATCTAATTGATAGTAGTCTATGTATTTACTCTGTATTATTCACTAGAAGATGTTGCCTTTTCCACATACAATCTTGCTTAAAAGGTAGCAGTTCTGTCCTTTTATTTGTGCAATTATCTTTTCACTGGATAAAGTTGAACATGATGAGAGCCTTTGTGGATCTGTCATGTTTTGCCTTCCTCCATTTTCAATGATAACTCAAGCTTTTCAAATCATTAGTAGATATCGGAAATTGTTAGAGCATGCCTACAGACACAAGAATTAGAAAATAGACAGGAGGATAAGCAGTTCAAGACCAGCCTGACCTATGGTAAAATTTCTTATAAAAATATGTAAGTAAACAATATTTATGTAAGACAGAGACTTGGCATCACAAACCAAATACTTTCTCTTCTGAGTGAGAACCATACTAGTGACAAAAATGAGTCTAAAAAGCACTAATGATTTTCTTCCTTGGAAGAACATGTTCTCATATGAGTTATACATATCAGAAACTAGCACACTTAAGAGTTGTACAATTGAAGTAGGATTCATGAAACTAGCTGTCATGAAATGAGTTAAAACATTAAAGTGTGACTGATCATAGCTGAGAAGATCGAAAAGAGCTGTCAGTGGCTAAAATGCCAAAAATTCAAGTGATTACATATGTTAGCTGTTCTAGTGGGGGGGGGTGATGTTAAAGAATAATAGGTGAATAGAACTCATCCTTATGAAAGAGAGCCTTTCTCATCGTACCCTCCACCAACAGACTGCATCCATCCTTACCTTAGCTGTTCTTCCTGCAGGCCCTTACCCTGTGCACTATTGTTACGCAATAGAACTCACATTTAGGAGACAGTTCTCAGGATCTTTGCTTTGAGGTGTATTTTGCAAGAGAATTTCAATGTAGCCCCTCCTGATGCCTCATTTGAGAATTGTCACATGGAGATTCCTCCTGCACCCCCAAGGTTTTATTTTGCTTAAATGTGAGAAGAAATTAAAGTACAGGAACAGACCCTCTAGAAGTGTTGATCCAGTCTGACAGACTAGATCCAATTGCACTGGATTTTCCTTTCACTCTTTTATGGCTTGCTTTGCTAGAGGCCATGATACCTGCAAGACACTGAATAGCAGCGGGTGAGAGTGAGAGCCAGGCACCTGGTTAGTGTGTGGTGATCCTGCTAGGGTTCAGGCAGGATTTTGGGTTTTGCTTTAAATTTATTATTGGGCTGGGAAACAAATAAAGAAAGGGGACAAAAAGGGGTATGTGCTAGAAGAAAAGCAGGACAGCAATGTATTTATTAATGTGGAAGATAAGGTATGTTTCTTTTCTGTGAGATAGAAGGAAAGGAGTAAAGAAAAGGGTTAGAAAAGAATAAAGGGAAGCAAAACAAAACAACCCAATTTACTGTGTGATATATTAGTACAATACAAAAAGAGGATCTATAATGTTTAAAATCCTGTGAATAATCTGGAAGACACAGGACCATATTAATGCAGATTAGAACATTCATAAAACCAACAGTTTCAGAATAAAAATGGAATCTTAGGATGAAAGCTTAGCATTTTTGACTTCATTTTCATGTTCAGAACTCATTTCTAATGAGAAATAAGTGTCATATAGCCTTATCTCATGGCATACCTCCTGTGAATGGAAAGAGCCAACTCTCTAGTCATGAGAGTTTTATTTCTGGAAAGATTCATTTTAATAAAGAATGTTTACTCATATTAGATGAGAGTTACCAGACTGAGGTATCTTTGGGTTTTAATCTAGAAGTTTTCTCACTAGGAAGTCCAAGGATGTGTGTAAGTGCAACAAAACATGTTGGCTTTCATTGGGGTGTGTAGTTTTATTATTTTTAACCTTACCTACAGCAAATATTTTCATAAGCTAAAAATCTGATATATATATATATATATATATATATATATATATATGTGTGTGTGTGTGTGTGTGTGTGTGTGTGTGTGTGTGTGTGTTTATCTGATACACACACACATGTATATGTATATACATAAGCTCCAAACCACAATCATATGTAAAGTAAATATTTCTTCAGATTTTTTAACAGAATGAACAGATGTAGAATATTTAGCATCACATTAATTGGAAGAACCTCATAGTATCTTATAATTAAGCTGCCTTTAAATATGCTTGAACCTTCAGGCAAACATCTGTGGCTGTTTGTCTCCACATGCTTCTGCATGATGAGGTGATTTGAATTCAGCAAAAAAAAATTAATAGCTTAAGTTGAAACAAGAATTATCCTAAGGGAATCTGGAAGAAACACATTCAAGAGTAGATGAACTATAACTATTTCTTTTATGCTTTGGTGTTGTAAGTAATCGCTCATAACCAAACTCTTTATGAAGATAAATGGTTCAAATAATGGATAGCCTGAAGATACCCAGGAGCACTTGGAGGAAAAAATGTGTCTTGAAAAATAAAGTCTTCTGGAGGATCTAACTTGAATATAAACTTTGCATACAAAGGATGTGGCTGCAAATATTCCAAGAGTCAGAAGAAACTCTAGTGTATAGCATCTATTCAAAACATCTGAAGCCATTTGTCTTTCTGGATTAAACCCCAAGGAAAGCTCCTTTGCACAGAACTGAACAGAAGTGAGCATCACTCACACTTCGAACACACATGCATTTCCATCCGAAGGAACAGCTGTTATTTGATGAGAAGCCTGTGAGTGTTGCCCAGCCATTTTTTTTAAGTTATTACCCAAACAAGAATAGTTTGGTACCAGATGTTCTAATTGAAAATGTTCTGTTTATTTCAGTTGGTGGTGTGTAAAAATGTTAATAAGCTTTCTTTATGTCTATTATAGTGTCAGCAGACTCCTCATTGAGTTCTGTGCTATAATTGACTGCATTTTTTTCCTATAGGCAGCGATTATTTGCACTGAAGATTAAAACCAGTAAGTGTCATTGCACTTTGAGAAGCAGATCCTCAACTAGAAAAGAAAAAAAAAAAGGATGGTGTCGTTATGCAGATAACTCATACGAAACTTATAAAATTTAACAATATACTCTGTTGGGGAAAATGATGTCCTAATACTTACTGGCTATCATCAGCTTCACCAAAGAAAATGCACAAGCCACTGTATACTATTTAAGACGCAGTTTCCCATTACCTAAATGCGTTCTTATCTATATATTTGCTCACCTTCATTTATTTTTAATAGATTTCTTTTATCTGCTCAGCATACCAACTGGATATTTTAATTATATAAGAAATTGCTTCCTTGAGCTGTAGAGGTAGCTCAGATGTTATGAGGTCTGCTGTAATTTCCCAGGATCTGGGTTCACTTTCCAAGCATTCACTTAGAAATTCGTAACCATCCACAAGTCCAGTTGTAGAAAAATGGATTTTCTCTTCTGATCTCGAACAATAGTTGGAACACATGTATTTTTAATATGTATGTTTAGGACAATACATTGTACAATGGATATAAAGTATAAATATAGTGCAATTTTACAAGGAAATGTTTTCTTCTAGAAACAAAGGGGCTTTTAGTAATTAATCCTACATAAGTCTTTCATCAATTTCAGTGACTTCAGAAATAATCCTGATTTTCAACTTCTTGTTTATTTCCTATAAATATGGCCAATGGCTTTGTAATCATACATAATTTTACCAACTTAAATTATGATCTTGTTGGTCTGAATTGCTGTGAAGGGACAATTTAGAGCTACAGGATTTTAGCCAATTCAATACAAGACTGTATATGTTTTACCATGTAAATAAAATTAAAAAGATTAACAAAAGTAACAGTAACACCTTCATATTGAGTTACTTCTGCATAATGGTTACCAAGAGAGGTATTTACTCTGCTTCATTTAATCAAAACAACCTATAGAAACCCTGTTGTCTGGGTTTTGTTAAGCAAAAACAAAACGCAAGTTTTTTGCTCAAGGTCAAAATGTGAAGGCAACAATCCATTGTAAGACACTTGTGACCTCAGTAATTGATTTAATAACCAGTGTGCTACCATAGCTACAGTGAGACATACATAATGAATAACAATCTCATAGAATATTTGTACACTCTTGTGTCCATAGAATAATTTCTGCATGACACTTACTGCTTTTGCCTACATCAACAGATTTATCTAAGATGGAAATCTAGGAGCTTACATTTATTGTTTAAATGTGTAGGATATGTAACAAAAACTTATTGTTTGGGTCTCTTAAGGAAAGACTTTGAACTGCTATACTATGGTTCTAGTCTCCCTACTTAATACTTACACAGAATTATAGTTATTTAAGGTGTTATATGAAATCAATTTCTGCTCTCAAAACATATTATTTTTTATTATTCCATTGCCTCCCATCATCGCTACTGGAGAAGAGCTTTATTCAGTGAGCCTTTGTCAACCATGTGATTCATATCCATTTGGTTTTTTAATATTTTTACCAATATTTTTTATAAAGATTGATAATTTAAGTTAATAAAATTGACATAATGAATATCTTATTAATGAACTTTATTATGTAGGCTACTATTTATATAAACAGTTTATATGTAAAGCATAGTTGTTGCATTTCCATTTATGTAAAACTGGTAAAAACTCTTTTATGTTCATATTTATAATTATTAGCTCCAAACAAATAATATATTTTCTCCACTCAGCCTAGGAAAAAATTTGGCATCTCCATCAAAATTTTCTTGGGCCTTTTCATGTGAAACTCATAAATATACTTGCCTCATTACATTTTAATTAACAATAGAGCCAAAAATAGAGTGAAAGCACATAACAGTGAAACATTGTACAATTATTAAAATGAATAATACATATTACATAGCTACTGCTATTGGGGTTCATGCTGCATTTTTTTTAGTTATATAATTTAAAACAATCACAGAAGAACCTAGGCCAACAAAGAATATTGAACAAAATGCTCAACAAGATTAGGGACTGTTGGAAATGTTTTAGACAATGTTCTGAACCGAGAGCCCATCTCGTTTTTCTTGTATTTAAACATGTCACATTTGATTGGTAGGCCAAAATTAAAACAGACCAACAAACAAACATAATAAGATTTTCATTTGTAATTTTTAATCTATCAGTGCAAGGTAGTTTGGATTAAGGAGCATTCTAGTTTAAAAGTGTACCAAATATCTCCTCAAAAGCTAAGAATTAATTTTATAAATCCCTAGAATTAATACTTAAGTACCTGAGTTTAGAAACAAATGGGATACAGTCTCTTGATATGCTCAGAGAATTAGTCAAATAGATAGCAAACTGTTGACAGTTATCAACCTATGAACAAATGCAGAGGAGAAGCCCAAATCTTGATCACCACATGCATGGAATTTCAATTCACATCTACACTGTTGGTCTCAGTCAAGACTCAATCACTGTGTTTTTCAAAGTCCTAGTGCCACAAAAAGAGAAAAATATTACTATAGAGAAAGATATGATGACAACCAACAGGTCAGTTGCTTTAAGATAAGATAGTCCTACATAAAATGCATGAATTAGTCAAATATTGTGTTTTGAGATACAAAAAATATGAAAAACAATATTTACTTAAAATTTTTGAAGAAATTAAATAATGTAGCTTTCTCATGGCTATTTATACAAAATTAACATATCAGCAGTTAAAAAGTGAAATATCTTTGAAAACAAACTTGTATTTGAGTTAGAAACTCAACTGGCACTTTTACAAATTCATGCTGGGATTTAAGCCTAGTAAGCACTTAAACAGTTATGAGGTAAATAATGTTCTAGCCTAGTGAATAGAATTAATGTTTACAAAATCAGCCTCACAGATCTTCCTGACTATGATTTTTCAACATATAATACAAGTCATCATTTTAGTATCTTTGCGATTTTGTCCATGTAAAGATGCCTGGAATATAAACTTTACCAATGGGGGAGGTCTTAATCCCTTTGGAGCAAAATAAATTTCCTTTAATTTTTTAAAAACTTTTGTATATATTATTTTATACATTATTACTATTTTTAAGATATCAGATTATGATATCTGGTTAAACAACAGAAAGGAAGAAAAATGTTATATGGTCACTGAAGCGGAAGGAAAATTGGGTTTAAGGAAGGAGGATTGCTTCCTTGCAGTCACTTTTCCAGAATACATAAGAATTGTCCATATTTATTCCCAAATGAGTATTATGCAGACGTTCTTGCAGGAAAGGCAGCCAGATATGCAGGTGTTTCTCTGAGGGTCTGAAGCAAATTCTACTGGCAGTAATTCTGTCTTATACCACAGGTGCCAGAGCTTTGGGAAATTGCTTCAGCATCATTCCTTTGGGCTTTAGGAATGTTTATCCCAATTCAACTGTGTCTGTACAGCTCTTGGGTCCAGTGGACTAACATTTTTTTTTTTTGTAGAGAAAGGAAATGAGAGCTTTGAATTCATGAACTCTGAACTAAAATCAATTGCCATCCTGGCTCACTTGGAAGAGAATGCTGTGGAGTTCTGTCTCACTGAGAGTTTATTAATTTCTAAAAATAACATTAATATTAAATGTTGAAAGGCAGATAAAATAAACAAAATAAAATAATTTAAAGAATTATGTATAGTTATTGTTACATTGGAAAAACTTTCAGTAGTACTTCATGGGGCAATTATGTCTACCGATTTTCTCATCTAGTTGTAAATTTGACATTTGCAGGTACAAATTTAAAAGGAAATAAATAATGGGTTGTACACCTCAATTAGCACAATTTGGTTGTATACATGTGTGCAGTGAAAGACAGAGATTAAAGGCATGAACACACATATGTACATATGTACACATTACATATACATACAAATGAATATATAACTATGAACGTTCAGCTAAAAATGTGAAGTGAGTAAATCATCCAATTGTAGAAACAGATAATGGCTTTTTTTTGATTAATACTGAAGTACTGCTTTTCATATATGATGTCCTCTTTGTCTTCTTTTTACTTAGTAAAAGGTCTTTTACTTGTGAATGCTTGAGTCATTATTAAACTTTAAAATTGAAATTTTCAAAGAACAAGCAGATAATTAACATAGATAACTATCCTAAGAAAAAAATTGGAAATTTCTCAAAAACATTAAGTCATACAGCGATGGGATAAGGCAACAGTTAGTTTCTTCTTGTCAGTTTTTCTTGCTTTTCTTTTTTTTTTTCCTGAAATGGGGAAGTGATACATACACAACAAAAATTACAGTTTTCAAAGGGCTCTTTCTTTGTAAATTTTCAATTGCTTCTTCTTCCTTCTACCTCAAGTGACTCTATGAACCCTCCCACAGTCCTTCTTAGAAAAATGAACAAAGCTCTCATGGGAGGAAATGCAAGGTCAAAGAGAGGAACAGGGATTGAAGAAACAATCACTCAAAAGCCAACTCACCTTGGGATCCACTCCATATGCAGTCACCAAATCCAAGCACTATAGCTGCTACCATAAAGTACTTACTGGCAGGAACCAGACAGAGATGTCTCCTCAGGGATCATGCTAGAATTATATAGATATAGATGTGCATGCTGGTAGCTAACCATCAGTCTGAACATGGGGATCTCAATGAGGTTGCTAAAGAAAGGACCTAAGGAGCTGAAAGGGGTTGCAACCTCATGGGTAGATAACAACATTATCAACCAACCAAACACTTCAAAACTGACATGGAATAAAACACCAACCTTTGTGTGCACCTTGAGAGACCTATTGATCCCATTGTGTATGTAGCTAAAGATAGCAGTGTCTGACATCAATGAGAGAAGAGACTTTTGTTCCAGAGGGGGCATGTTTTCCAAGTATAGGGGAATGACAAGGCAATGGGGTGGAGAGGGGGATCAGAAGGGAGTGTACCTTTGTGAAGGGAAATGGAGGGAGAGGGGAGATAGTAGTGGGGTGGGGTAAAGGGATAACATCTTAAATGTAAATACAAAGTATCTAATACAAAGACAGAGAGAGAAAAAAAAGAAGTAGGAATGTTAGGAAAAGGGGAATTAGCCTCTCCCAGGGATAAGACTAATGTAGAACATTCTGCCTTAAAATTCAGTATTCACAGACAATAACTGCAAC
This sequence comes from Micromys minutus, assembly GCF_963924665.1. Classification (NCBI taxonomy): domain Eukaryota; kingdom Metazoa; phylum Chordata; class Mammalia; order Rodentia; family Muridae; genus Micromys; species Micromys minutus. The sequence continues at coordinate 42,400,479 of NC_137984.1, read as the reverse complement.
AACACAACAAAACCAGGCTTAGCAAGTCATGTGTGTGTGTGTGTGTGTGTGTGTGTGTGTGTGTGTGTGTAATAATAATACTAACAAAACAAGACACTTTTTTTTTATCCAATGCTCCATTTTAAAAATATACTTCATAACATTTATGATTACATCCAAATAGGTAATGAGACAATGAAAATAGTAACAACAACAACAATAATAATCCCAATTAAGCATTTACTATGTGTATGTGCTCCTCACAGTGGAAACTGTCACGTGTATTATTTTATTTAATAGAATAACCACACATACTATTATTATTCCTACTCTGCTAGATTTCCACTCTTGGTTCAGAGAGTGAAAGAATTTTACTTAGCTTCACTCAGTGAATGGAGGGATTCTAGAACCTCTTTGGCTATGGAGGCTAAGGTTTTAATTATTACCATAAACTTGTGTGTGTCTGTGTGGGCACGGGGTGTCATGTAGCTTTTATTTTGCAAGTAAACCACTGGGTGTTCAGACTGTGGCCACCCTAAAGATTTTACACTGGAGTTCTGAGGGTTCCAGACAGTAGCTGGGAAGTCAGGTAACAGAAACAATGATTCAGACCAATCAGATTATTACAATCCTGGGGTTTCCAGCAGGGTTTCAGGTGGTTAGGCATAGCTCTGGACATTAAATGAAGCAGTGACACAGGAGAGACAAGTGCTGGGTTGGCTTTTAGCCACCTCAATAACATCAGGGACAGGGATCTCAAGTTCATGCTTTAGTTGGCCTAAAGGACCAGCCAGCAAACTTGGCTTTGTTGCCCAGCTCTTCCTCGAGCTTAAGGATCTGCTTGTACTTGTCCAGGGACTCAGATCAGCATGGGGCAACATACTTGATCTGCCCAGTGCATAGCTCCAGAACTGGGTCAGCGATGATGAAAGTATCCTGTCTCCCCAGATCGATGCGACACCATGACTTCCCAGCCATTGGATGGGGCTAACTTCCACTATTAGACTCTGTCACAGAACCAAACTGGTTCACTTTGAGGAGACAGTTGGAGGACATTTGGCCCACAGCCTTGGCAATCCACTTAGGATTGGTTACTGTGAAGTCATCCCCCACTATCTGGATACCTGAACTGCCTGTCAACTTCTGCCAAGTTTCCCATCCTTCTGGTCAAAGAGGTTCTCAATGGACACTACTGGATACTCTTAGATAAAGGACTTGCACAGGTCAGTCATCTGGTCTGGTGTGATGTATCTGCTGTAGTCATCCAGAGACTCAAAGTCCAGGTCATACTTGCCAGACCTCTAGAACTCAGAGGTAGCCATGTACATGCTGATGAAAACTTGGTCAGTTTAGACAGTATTTGCAATTGCAGTATTCAGTAGTTCCAAGTCTTCTTGGTTCTCCAAGATGTTAGGTACAAATCCAAACTCATCACCCTTATTGATGGCACCATTCAGGTACTTCTGCTTGATGATGGTCCTCAGGTTGTGATAAACCTCTGCTAAGTTGTACATAGGTTGCTAGAAACAGGATGCCCACACAGGTAGAAACGTGATCTCTTCCATGGCCAGCTTATTATACTCATGGGAACCACCACTGATCCTATTGAAAGCTGGGACAGACAAGATGACTTTAGGGTTGTCAGCAAGGTCAACATTGTAAAGAGGCCTGTCCTTTTTTTTTGTTTAATTGAACAACTTTATTTTAAAATTCAAGATAAATATACAGAGTTTAAAAGCATTTTTGCATAAAAGTATGTGAATAAATTATTGTCAGTACTTGATTTTTTGAAGGTATGATAGTATGCCTTAAAATCTTAATAGTTTTATAATGAATATAAAGTATATGTAAAACAAGATGTAACCTAAAAATAGTCAAAGTTTTCCAGGTGTGTAAAGATTAAGAATAATGATTTTTCTTTTCTTTCTTTCTTTTTTTTTTTTTTTGGCCTTTGTTTTTCTTGAACATCACATAGTCTGTGAGCTTTTTCTGGGGTGTTCAGAGCTTTCTGGGGTTAGTATCGAATTATCAGTGACTGCATATTATGTCTGTTCTTTTTTGACTGGGTTACCTCATTCAATATGATATTCTCTAGATGCATCCATTTTTTTAACAATTTCATAAAGTCATTGTTTCTGATAGCTGAGTAGTACTACATTGTGTAAATATACCAAAATTTTTGTATTCATTTATCTACTAAAGAACATCTGGGTTCTTTCTACCTTCTGGCTATAATAAATAAGGCTGCTATGACCATTGTGGTGCATGTGTCTTGGATGTATGTTGGAGCTTCTATGGGGTAAATGCCCAGAAGTGGAATAACTGGGTCTTCAGGTAGTACTGTGTCCTATTTTCTGAGGAACAGCCAGATTGATTTCCAGCGTGGTTGTACAAGTTTACAACCCGACCCACAGTTGAGAAGTGTTTCTCTTTCTCCCCATCCCCGCCAGCATCTGCTCTCATCTGAATTTTTGATCTTAGCCATTCTGACTGGTGTGAGGTAGAATCTCAGGGTTGTTTTAATTATCATTTCCATAATGGGTAAGGATGTTGATCACTTCATTAGATGCTTCTCAGCCATTCAATATTCCTCAATTGAGATTTTTTTGTTTAGCTCTGTACCCCATTTTTAATAGGGTTGTTTGATTCTCTGGTGTCTATCTTCTTGAGTTCTTTTTATACCTTGGATATTAGGCGTCTATCAAATGTGGGCTTGGTAAAGATCTTTCCCAAATCTGTTGGCTGCCGTTTTGTTTTCTTCAGTGTGTCCTTAGCTTTACAGAAACTTTGCAATCTCATTAAGTCCCATTTGTCGATGTTTGACCTTAGAACAGGAGGAATTGGTGTTCTGTACAGAAAATTTTCTCCTGTGCCTATGTGTTCTAAGGTTTTCCTGCTTTCTCTTCTAATAGTTTCAGTGTGCCTGGTTTAATGTGGAGATCTTACTCCACTTGCTTTGTACAGAGAGATAAGAAAGGGTCTATTTTCATTCTTCTACATGCTGAGAGTCAGATGGACCAACACCATGTGTTGAAGAGGCTGTCATTTTTCAATTGAATGTTTACAGCTCCTTTGTCAAATATCAAGTGGCCATATATGTAAGGACTCATTTCTGCATCTTTTATTCTATTCCAGTTATCCACATGGCTAACTCTGTGCCAGTACCATGCATTTTTTAGCACAATTGCCTTGTAATATAGCTTGAGGTCAGGGATAATGATTCCCACAGATATTTTCTTGTTGTTGAGCATAGATTTTGCTATTCTAGGCTTTTTGTTATTCCAGATGAAATTGCACATTTCTATTTAAAACTTTATGAAGAAATTGGTTGGAATTTTGTTGGGGATTGCAGTGAATCAGTAGATTGCTTTTGGTAAGATGGCCATTTTTAAAATGTTGATCCTTCCAATCCAAGAGCATGGGAGATCTTTCCATTTTCTGAAATATTTATTGACTTCATTCTCCAGAGATTAGAAGTTGTTGTCATACAGGTCCTTCACTTGCTTAGTTAGAGTCACACCAAGGTATTTCATATTGTTTGTGATTATTGTGAAAGGTATCTTTTCCCTAATTTCTTTCTCCCCATGTTTGTCCTTTGAGTAGAGGAAGTCTACTGATTTGTTTGATTTAATTTTATATCCAGCCACTTTGATGAACCTGTTTATGAGCTGTATATGTTCTGTGGTAGATTTTTGTTTTCACATATGTACACTATCAAGTCATCTGCAAACAGTGATGTTTTTACTTTTTCCTTTCTAATTTGAATACATTTGATTTCATTTTGCTGTCTAATTGCTCCAGCCAGGACTTAGAGTACTATGTTGAATAGTTAGGGGGACAGTAGGCAGCCATGTCTAGACCCTGATTTTAGTGGGATTGCTTATGAATATGCTTATTGGATAAGCTTATTATGTTTTTATATGGGCTTTTGATTCCTGTTCATTCCAATAGTTTTTTTTTTTTTTGGTTTTATTTTATTTTGATCCATTATTTATTTATTTATTTATTTATTTATTTATTTATTTATTTATTTATTTTAAATGACTTTATTTTACAAAACAAAGATAAATGTACAGATTTTTAAAATTTTGCTTAAAATTATACATTTTTGTCAGTACTGTTTTTTCAAACGTTAAAATAATTTTTACATAAAACCATGTGAATATTTTTTTTTTTAGTCAGTACTTGATTTTTTTCAAGGGCTTGACAGTATGCATTGAAAACCTAATAGTTACAAAAAGCATAAGGTACATGCAAAACAAAACACAACATGGAAATACTCAAAGTGTTCTTGTTGGGTAAATATATGTATATTTTTTTGTTTTCTTTATTTCTTGGACTTCATATAGTCTGTGAGTTGTTTCTGGGGGAGTGCAAGCCTCTGGGGTTAGCATCCCACTATCAGTGACTGCATATTGTGTCTGTTCTTTAGTGACTGGGTTATCTCACTCAGGATGATATTCTCTAGATGCAGCCATTTTCTTAAGAATTTGGTTAAGTCATTGTTTCTGGTGGCTGAGTAGTATTACATTGTGTATACGTACTATAATTTTTGTATCCATTCATCTTCTGAGGGACATCTGGGTTCTTTCCAGCTTCTGGCTATTATAAATAGAGCTGCTATGAACATTGTGGTGCATATATCTTTGTTGTGTATTAAAGTGTCTCTGGGGTATATGCCCAGAAGTGGAATAGCTGGGTCTTCAGGTAGTACTATATCCAATTCTCTGAGGTATCGCCAGACAGATTTCCAGAGTGGTAGTATTAGCTTGCAACCCCACCAACAGTGGAGAAGTGTTCCTCTTTCTCCAAAGCCTCACCAGCATCTGCTGTCATCTGAGTTTTGGATCTTGGCCAATCTGACTGGTGTGAGGTGGAATCTCAGGGTTGTTTTGATTTGCATTTCCCTAATGGCTAAGGATGTCGAGCACTTCCTCAGATGTTTCTCGGCCATTCAGTGTTCCTCAACTGAAAACGTTTTTTTAGCTCTGTACCCCATTTTTAATAGGGTTATTTGATTCTCTGCTGTCTAGCTTTTTGAGTTCCTTGTACACCTTGGATATTAGGCCTCTATCTTATGTGGTGTTGGTAAAGATCTTTTCCCATTCTGTTAGTTGCCATTTTGTTTTCTTGACGATGTCTTTAGCCTTACAGAAACTTTGCAATCTCATTAAGTCCCATTTGTTAATCTTTGACCTTAGAGCTTGAGCCATTGGTGTTTTGTTCAGGAAATTTTCTCCTGTACCTATGTGTTCTAAGGTTTTCCCCACTTTCTCATCTAATTGTTTCAGTGTATCTGGTTTAATGTGGAGATCTTTGATCCACTTACACTTGAGCTTTGTACAAGGAGATAAGAATGGGTCTATTTTCATTCTTTTGCATGCTGAGTGCCAGTTGGACCAGCACCATTTGTTGAATAGGCTGTCATTTTTCCATTGAATGTTTACTGCTCCTTTGTCAAAAATCAGGTGACCATATACATGAGGGCTCATTTCTGGATCTTCTATTCTATTCCATTGATCCACATGCCTATTTCTGTACCAGTACCATGCAGTTTTCAGCACAATTGCCTTGTAATATAGCTTGAGGTCAGGGATAGTGATTCCCGCAGATGTTTTTTTGTTGTTGAGGATGGATTTCGCTATTCTAGGTCTTTTGTTATTCCATATGAAATTGCACATTGATCTTTCCAATTCCATGAAGAACTGGGTTGGAATTTTGATGGGGATTGCATTGAATCTGTAGTTTGCTTTTGGTAGGATGGCCATTTTTAAGATGTTGATTCTTCCAATCCATGAGCATGGGAGATCTTTCCATTTTCTGAGATCCTCCTCAATTTCTTTCTTTAGAGGTTTGCAGTTCTTGTCATACAGGTCCTTCACTTGCTTAGTTAGAGTCACACCAAGGTATTTCATAGTTTTTGTAACGATTGTGAAGGGTACGTTTTCCCTAATTTTCTTCTCCACATGTTTGTCCTTTGAGTACAGTAAGGCTACTGATTTGTTTGAGTTAATTTTGTATCCAGCCACTTTGCTGAACTTGTTTATCAGCTGTAGGAGTTCTCTGGTGGAATTTTTGGGGTCACTCAAGTACACTATCATGTCATCGGCAAAGAGTGATGTTTTTATCTCTTCCTTTCCGATTTGTATCTTCTTGATCTCCTTTTACTCTCTAATTGCTCTGGCCAAGACTTCCAGTACTATTTTGAATAGGTAGGGGGAGAGTGGGCAGCCTTGTTGAGTCCCTGATTTTAGTGGGATTGCTTCAAGTTTCTCGCCATTAAGTTTGATGTTGACTATTGGTTTGCTGTATATTGCTTTTATTATGTTTATGTATGGGCCTTGGATTCCTGTTCTTTCCAGGACTTTTAACATAAAGGGGTGTTGGATTTTGTCGAATGCTTTCTCAGCATCTAGTGAGATGACCATGTGATTTTGGTCTTTGAGTTTGTTTATATGGTGGATTACTTAGATGGATTTCCTTATGTTAAACCATCCCTGCATCCCAGGGATGAAGCCTACTTGGTCATGATGACTGATCGTTTTGATGTGTTCTTGGATTCGGTTTGCAAGGATTTTGTTGAGTATTTTTGCATCAATGTTCATAAGTGAGATTTGTCTGAAGTTCTCTTTCCTTGTAGGGTCTTTGTGTGGTTTAGGTACGAGGGTTATTGTAGCCTCAAAAAATGAGTTGGGTAATATTCCATCTTATTCTATCTTTTTGAATATTTTGGCGAGTATTGGTGTTATATCCTCAATAAAAGTCTGATAAAATTCTGCACTGAACCCGTCTTGTGTGGTTTAAGAAAGAGGATTATTGTAGCCTGGAAAAATGAGTAAGGTGGTGTTCCATCTGACTCTATTTTGTGGAATAGATTGGAAAATATTGGATGTAGGTCGTCAATAAGTGTGTGATAAAATTTTGCAAAGAACCTATCTTGACCTGAGGGTTTTTTTTTTTTTTTTGGGGGGGGTTGTGAGGCTTTTAATTACTACTTCTATTTCATTAGGTTACAGGGTCCTGGTTTAACTTTATTATCTGGTATTTGTCTAGGGATTCATCCATTTCCTCCAGATTTTCCAGTTTTGTTGAGTATAGGCTTCTGTAGTAGGATCTGATGATTTCTTGAATTTCCTCAGTTTCAGTTGTTATGTTTCCACTTTCCTTTCTAATTTTGTTAATTTGAATACTCTCTCTTTGCCTTTTAGTTAGTCTAATTAAGGGATTATCAATCTTGTTAATTTTCTCAAAGAACCAGCTTTTGGTTTTGTTGATTCTTTGAATGGTTCTAATCATTTCTATTTGGTAAATATCTCCTCTGGGTTTTATTATTTTTTGCTGTCTACTCCTCTTGTGTGTATCTGCTTCCTTTTGTTCTAGAGCTTTCAACTGTGCTGTCAAGTTGTTAATGTACACTCTCTTCAGTTACTTTTTGGAAGCAGTCAGAACTATGAATTTTCCTCTCAGTGCCTCTTTCATTGCATCCCATAGGTTTGGGTATTTAGTGTCTCTCTGTGTCTCTTAGATGAGTTTCCTGTGTGCTGCAAAATTCTGGATTCTATTTATGTATCCAGTCTGATCGCCTATGTCTTTTTATTGGGAAATTGAGTCCATTTATGTTAACAGATATTAAGATATAGTGGTTGCTGTTTCATGCTATTTTTGCTTTTAGAGATATAATTGTTCCTGTGTGTCTTTCTTCTTATGGTTTTCTTGCTTAGGTAGTTTCTTGTTTTTAGTAGGATGTAGTTTCCCTCCCTATATTGGGTTTTCCACCTATAACTCATTGTAGTGCTAGGTTTGTGATCAGTTATTGTGTAAATTTATATTGTCCTGTAATATCTTGTTCTCTCCATCTATGGTGATTGAGAATATTGCTAATTATAGCAGCATGGGCTGACACTTGTGTTCTCTTAGAATCTGTTTGTGTCTGTCCAGGAACTTCTAGCTTTCATAGTCGCTGTTGAGAAGTCCGGTGTGATTCTGATTTGTCTGCCTTTATATGCTACATAATCTTTTTCCCTTACTGCTTTTCATATTCTTTCCTTGCTTTGGGTACTTTGTGTTTTGACTATTATGTGTCGGGAGAAATTTCTTTTTTTTTTTAAACTTCATTTTAAAAAAGAAAGATAAAAGAAAAACAATTTAAACATTTTTGCATAAATGTATACATATAAAATTGTGTCAGTCCTTGGCATTTTTTTTTAAAGGTTTCATAGTGTGCATTAAGGTCTTACTAGTTAAAATGAGCAAAAAGTACATGTAAAACAGGATGCAACCCGGAATTAGTCAACATTTTCTTGGTGTGGAAGTATTGAGCATGACATTTGTGTGTGTGTGTGTGTGTGTGTGTGTGTGTGTGTGTGTGTGTGTGTGTGTGTTGAATTGTTTTCTTTTTTTCTTGAATTTCACACAGTCTGTGAGTTGTTTCTGGGGCAGTCCCAGCCTCTGGAGTTAGCATCCAACTATGAGTGACTGTATATTATGTCTTTTCTTTTGTGACTGGGTTATCTCACTCAGAATGATATTCTCTATACACTACCATTTTCTTAAGAATTTGGTTAAGTCATTGTTTCTGATGGATGAGTAGCATTCCATTGTGTAAATGCACCACAATTTTTGTATCCATTTATCTACTGAAGGACATCTGGGTTCTTTCCAGCTTCTGGCAATTATAAATAGAGCTCCTATGAACAATGTGTTGCATGTATCTTTGTTATATATTGGAGTGTCTCTGGGGTATATGCCCAGAAGTGTAAGAGTTGGATCTTCAGGTAGTAGTATGTCCAATTTTCTGAGGAATGGCCAGACTGATTTCCAGAGTGGTTGTATCAGTTTACAACCCCACCAACAGTGGAGAAGTGTTCCTCTTTCTCTGCAACCTAGCCAGCATCTGCTGTCATCTGAGTTTTGGGACTTGGCCACTCAGACAGTTATGAGGTGAAATCACAGGGTTGTTTTGATTTGCATTTCCCTGATGGCTAAGGATATCTAGCACTTCCTTAGATATTTCTCAGCCATTCTACATTCCTCAATTGAGAACATTTCGTTTAGCTCTGTACCCATTTTTTAATAAGGCTGTTTGATTCTCTGGTGTCTAGCATTTGGAGTTCTTTGTATACCTTGGATATTAGGCCTCTATCTGATGTGGAGTTGGTAAAGATCTTTTCCAATTTTGTTGGCTGCCATTTTGTTTTCTTGACAATGTATTTAGCCTTACAGAAACTTTGCATTCTCATTAAGTCCCTTTTGTTAATCATTGACCTTAGACCTTGAGCCAATGGTGTTTTGTTCAAAAATTTTCTCCTGGGCCTATTTGTTTTAAGGTTTTCCCTATTTTCTCATTTAATAGTTTCAGTTTATCTGGTTCAATTGAATATCTTTGACCCACTTACACTTGAGCTTTGTACAAGGAGATAAGAAAGGTTCTATTTTCATTCTTTTTCATGCTGAGTGCCAGTTGGACCAGCACCATCTGTTGAATAGTCTGACGTTTTTTTATTGAATGTTTACAGCTCCTTTGTCAAAAATCAGATAACTATATTTGAGAGGGTTCATTTCTAGATCTTTTATTCAATTCCATTGATCTACATGCCTATTTCTGTAAAATTACCATGCAGTTTCAGCAAGATTGCCATGTAATATTGCTTGAGGTCAGTGATAGTGATTCTCAAAGATGTTGTCTTGTTCTTAAGGATGGATTTTGCTATTCTAGGTCTTTTGTTATTCCAGATGAAATTGCACCTTGATCTTTCCAACTCAATGAAGAACTGGGTTGGAATTTTGATGGGGATTGCATTGAATCTGTAGATTGCTCTTGGTAGGATGGCCATTTTTAAAATGTTTATCCTTCCAATCCATGAGCATGGGTGATCTTTCCATTCTCTGAGATCTTCCTTGATTTCCTTTTTTAAAGGTTTGAAGTTTTTTTCATGCATGTCCTTCACTTGCTTATTAGGAGGCACACCGAAGTATTTCATAGTTTTTGTAACTATTGTGAAGGGTATCTTTTTTCTAATTGCTTTATCCACATGTGTGTACTTTGAATATAGGAAGTCTACTGATTTGTTTGAGTTAATTTTATATCCAGGCACTTTGCTGAACTTGTCTATCAGCTGTAGGAGTTCTGTCGTGGAATTTGTCGAGTCACTTAAGTACACTATCATGCCATCTGCAAAGAGTGATGTTTTTACTTCTTCCTTTCCGATTTGTATCCCCTTGATCTCCTTTTGCTGTCTATTTGCTCATGCCAGGACTTCCAGTACTATGTTGAATAGGTAGGGGGAGAGTGAGCAGCCTTTTGAGTCCCTGATTTTAGTGGGATTGCTTCAAGTTTCTCACTGTTAAGTTTGATGTTGGCTGTTGGTTTGCTGTATATTGCTTTTATTATGTTTAGGTATGGACCTTGGATTCCTGTTCTTTTCAGGACTTTTAACATGACGGGGTGTTAAATTTTTCAAAAGATTTCTCAGCATCTAGTGAAATGACCATGTGGTTTTGTTCTTTGAGTTTGTTTATATGGTGGATTGCAAGATGGATTTGCTTGAAATATCTTCATCTTTCCATCTATGGTGATTTGTAATTTTGTTGGGTATAGAAGCTTGGGCTGGCACTTGTGCTCTCTTAGGGTCTTCATGATGTCTGTCCAAGCTGTTCTAGCTTTCATAGTCTCTATTGAGAAATCAGGTGTAATTCTCATTGGTCTGCCTTTATAAGTTACGTGACCATTTTCCCTTAATGTTTTTAATATTCTTTCTTTGCTTTGTGCACATGGTGTTTTGACTATTATGTGTTGGGAGGAATTTCTTTTCTGGTCCAACCTATTTGGAGTTCTGAAGGCTTATTTTATGCTCGTGGTCATCACATTCTTAAGGGTAGGGAAGTTTTCTTCTACAATTATGTTGAAGATATTTACTGTACCTCTTAGTTGATATTCTTCTCCCTCTTCTATTCGTATTATCCGTAGTTTTGGTCTTCTCATTGTGTCCTGGATTTCCTGGACATTTTGAGTTAGGATCTTTTTGGTTTTTGCATCTTCTCTGGCTGTTTTGTCTATGTTTACAATGTTGTCTTCGGCCCCTGAGATTCTCTCTTCCATCTCTTGTAGTCTATTGGAAATGATTGCTTCTATGACACCTGATTTCTTTTTTAGGTGTTCTACCTCTAGGTTTATCTCTTTTAGTGTTTTCTTTATTGTGTCAATATTCATTTTAAATTCCTTCTTACATTTCTTCATCTCTTTGTTTCTGTTTTCCTTTAGTTCTTTGAGTTCTTTGAGTGTTTTTCTTTTTTTCCCTTTAAAAGCTTTTGATTCTTTTTGCTTTTCCTCCTATTCTTGTTTAAGGATCTCTATCATCGTGTTGAGGTATGATTTTAGGTCTGTGCCTTCTTTTTCTGGAGTGTTTGGCATTCCAATGTTTGCTGGGATGGGAAACCTGGTTATTGGTCTTGCCAGGTTGTCTTGGTTTCCTTGGGATATGCTCTTTTGCTTTCCTCTTGCCATCTTGTTGTCAGTGATATGTTCTTGCCTTTCCCTTGTACGTGGTCTGTGTACCTGGATCTCCACTGGTCCAGGTGGTGGATGGTCCAAGCCCTGTTCTGCGCCCCAATTCCGCTGGATGGGAATGGAGATTCCAATGCTCGGTTTCTGGTACCTGGACCAGTCAGGGCAGGGGTGTGCTTTCTTTGCGCACTCGGCAGAGATCTCTCTGCTCTCTGTCTACTCGGATCTCCTTCTCACCAGGACTTAACCTTTGGGAACTGCTAGTCCAGGTGGTAGATGTGCCGAGCCCTGTTCTGTGTCTCAAAGCTGCCTGGTGGGAACAGAGATCCCAATTCTGGGTTTCCTGTCCCTGGATTAGGCAACGCAGTGGTGGGTGTGCTTTCTGTGCACACTCGGCAGAGACCTATGCTCCGTTGCTGCTCAGATCTCCTCACAAGGCTTCAAATTTTTGGAACTGCCGGTTCAGGTGGCAGATGTGCTGAGCCCTGTTCTGTCGAGAAATTTCTTTTCTGGTCTACCCTATTTTGTGTTCTGTAATTTTCCTTTATGCTCATAGTCATCTCTTTCTTAAGGGAAGATAGTTTTTTGTTTGTTTGTTTGTTTTGTTTTTTTTTTTTTTAGCACAGAATTTATTCGTTTCATGAGGAGCGGATTAAGGGCAGGAGTGTCAGTAAAAGAGAGGAGAAGAGAAAAGAAGAGAAGAGGAGAGGAGAGAAATGGGGTGGTTGAAAGGGAGTGGAGGAGAGGGAAAGAGGGGATCGAGGGGAAGGAAGAGAAGAGGGAAAGAGACCAGCAACCATGAGCATGTGGAGAGAGAGAGGGAAAGGAAATGAAAAGAAAAGGGACAAAGCTGTAAGAATAAGAAAAGCAATAGCAAGAGCAAGTAACTCTTAATTTTAATAGGCCTGATAAAACATCAAAACGCACTAACTTAAACTTTATTTCTTACTTCATTTTGTTCATGAGGATGTATCTTGTTGAAGAATATAAAGAACCCAACTGTGAGTTTACCTGAAATTCTTTTAGATACCCATGCTTTCCACTGCTTCTCTTTGTATATGGCTACACTACACTCCAAGGATCAGAACATAGATAAATATCATTAAAATTAGTAGCATCAACCAAAGGAAATACTTTAACAAGTGGCATGCTCTGTAATAGTCACTGCTATTTTTTTGTTGCCAAGTTTTCCTTTACTTTTTTTTCGTATTATTTTACCTTTCACAGTTCTACACTTTCCTATCTCCTGTTTCCCTTCTTCTATAAGGATGCTCCTCCTCCAACCCACCCACTCCCACATCACTCTACTCTTGTTTCTCTACACTGGTGAATGAACAAGGCCAAAGACCCCTCCTCCCATTGATGCCAGACAATGCCTTCCTCTGCCACATGTATGGTTGGAGCCGTGGGTCCCTTGCTCCATGTATACTCTTTGGTTGGTGAATTAGTCCCTGGTAGCTCTGGGGTAATCCTGGTTGGTTGATATTGTTGTTCTTCCTATGGGGTTAAAAACCCCTTTCAGCTCCTTCACTCCTTTCTCTAACTAATTCATTGCATCCCTGTGCTCAGTCTGATGGTTAGCTGCATACATTTTCTTCTGTATCGGTAAGCCTCTGGCAGAGCCTCTCAGACAATATCTGAATCAGGCTCCTGTCAGCAAGTACTTCTTGGCATTAGCAATAATGACTGGGTTTGGTAGGTGCATATGAGATGGATTCCCAAGTAGAGAATTCTGGATGGCTTTTCCTTCAGTCTCTGCTCCATATTTTTTCCTCTATTTTCTCCTGTGAGTATTGTGTTCCCCCTTCTAAGAAAGACTGAAACATCCACATTTAAGTTCACCATGATTGCTTCAAGGACCCTCCATCCAGGTAAATGCATTTGTTTTACAAATGAAGCTCTCAGCAAAACCTTATAGAAGCAAATACTTGGCAGGCACAGTATAAATCTGTAGCCTTTGTTGCCTCTTCCTCCTTACTTTGTCTTCTTTCCAACATGAATACTCTGCTTCCATGTGCTGACAACCTTATGTACTTCTTTATGAGAAAATAAGGAAAATGTCTCTATACATATATAACATAAATCATAGACACGATGAAGCTTCTCAAGTTAGTCTACAACTCAGTTACTGCCTCTGCTTCTTTAGTAGAATAGAAGAAACAATTTCTGCAGTAGGAAAATGGTTATTTGTTTTTGTGCTGCTTGTAAGTTAAGTCTCTTCTAATCCCAACTTCGATTAACATTATACAGCAAAGTTTGCTTATTTTCTTAAAATTATATTATATTTGTTCATTTATATTACATTTAAATATTTGTTTAATGATATGATCATAGACTTTAAGAAAGAATAAAGATAAGAGGTAACATTATTCCATAATCTGAAAATTCTCTTTTCTCCTTGCATTCTTTTCATAAAACTGTCCTCATTTCATATTGACAGTTCAATATGAATATGAATGTTGTTATGAGCCTTTTCTTTAACAATAAAAACCTGAGGTAAAATGTTCAAATTGTTATGTTTAAATTTTGTACATTATTTTATCTTCAGCCTTTGTGCTATTATTTCGTTCCCAATAACCAGGCAGAAGCATAAACACCATTTTCTGTCACATTCCTCTTAATTAAAGTAGTCAGTGACTGACAGTGTCCATGTAATGCTTGAATTACTATCTTGAAATTTTAAGGAGAAAAATGTGTTTTTTACAGTCCCCTCAATGATTATAATTTTTTGAGGCATCCATTTTTACAGTAGACATTTCTGGATTGTTTGAGTGTTTGGAGGTGTAATATTCAAAAAAGAAAAAAGAAAACTCCAAAATTATTCATCTAAGTAAAATTGTAATGTGTGAAAACCATTCTGGAATTCATATTATAACTAAGTTTATGTCTGTCTCCCTGAGAAAGTTGTTACAGGAAATTGAATGTAAAATCCCAGTGTTCGGGGAGAAAAACAGGTTAAGAGGATTGTCAGTTTACAAGCTCTTATCATAAATACTTGCTTCAAACTGCAGATCTTCAAGAAATCTCATAAGATGTGTGTGAGGAGACAGAAAACTCCTTAATAGTCTGTGCATGTAACTTAGTGGGGAAGTACTTGCTTGTCTAAATAAAACGCCTTATCTCTACTTTCATCAATTAGTAGTAGTCCTGTGTAATACACAGGAGGCCCAACCCTGTCAGAAGAAAAGAGAAGGCAGGATGGCAGGAAGGTGTCAGTGAGAAGGATGATCTCTGGAGATGGGTGTGGCGGCTCTTGGGATGTATATATAAAAATAAATGAATAAAAAACAAATACATAATTTAAAAAAGGAACATGCAATACAGGAAACTCTTGAGGGCTTTTAGCTCACACAAAGAGGTTGTCAGATAAGATAAGCTATTTAAGGAAACAAGGAAGATTTTTTTTTTTAGGAAGACAGGTAATAAATTTATTTTATTTGGTAATAGAAATGAATCACTTAAATGGGAGTAGATGGTTTAAGTTTGTTTATGGCCAAAGGTTGGGATGGTGGTAGTTTATATGAAAGTGTTCTACATCTTTCAGATATATTTTCAGTAATTTAAGTTTTTTCTTCTGAACAAGCATCATTAGATTTACTGGCCATGACTGTAGCATTATTTATAGTGCTTGCTGCTCAATTAGACTAGTCCACACATTTATCAGGTATATACTATTGCTCACCACACCTGTGTTGAACTTACTTTCATACTATTTCAGAATTATGGTATGAGTCTTTTCCTTAGAACAATCTGACACATCAACTTTCCTTCTTAAATCATTACTGTGGAGTATATCAATATTATATTACTGCTATCTTTAGAATCTATTTTGTGAACAATCATTTTATTACTTCTTTTCATTTAGAATATTATTTATTTACAATTGACCATGATAGAATTATTTCTAGTTTGTCTTTCTTTTCATTTATTTTTATCTGAATTTATCAAATGCGTAAATTTAAATGTTTTTCTTTGCCTCATCATTTTCAAAATTTTCCAATATTTTCTCTTAATATTACCTTTTTACCTTCTGAAATGCATCTGACAAAAGTGTGATTAAATACATAAATATATACACAAACAAAAATATGTGTGCGTGATTGTTTGTGATATCATAATTTTTATTTAAGTAGTTTTTTTAATTTTCAACACTCTTTAAAAAGTGTCTGAACCTCAAAATCTAAACTCTAAACACTTTTAGTCACCTTTTCTTCTCTTAGCCAATGCCTTTTCATTTGGATAAACACAACCTTATCCACATTTATTTTCCTGTACTTTTTACTTTATGGAGGGTGGCCAGGTTGTATAATTTTACATGTATTTAATTTCTAATGAAATATTCTACTGAGCCATAAGTGATTGGAGGCAGTGTGTATACTTAGGTACCAATGTATTGTAGATATTTTTTCACCTGAATAAATAAAAATATTTGTTCTGTGTAGGTTAAAATTTTTTCAATATCTACAAATTATTTCCATATATCATTTCTATTTCGCTTTCATTGAAAAATATCAGCATTTTCACTGGTGTTTCAACCATGCAAAAACTTGTATTTTCAAAATCATGAAATATATTTTCTGATAATTGCCTTGCCTATTGCTGGAAAATGAGGATTGATACAAATAGAAAGACATCTATGCAAATAAGGCAATAGTCCATGCAAAGAAGATCATAAGGTAACTTACAATTAGATTAAAGAAACATCTCATGGTATGGGCAGTATGGATTAGTAAGGTCAATGTTGTTTCATGCCATTGCACGGAATGTTAACCAATCCATTAAACTAAGTTGGGCTTCATTTGTATTGAACTCCTTTGCTATATCTGATGTTTAGAGGACTTTTTCCTACACAATAAATTATATAGTTCTTAATATGAGGAAAAGAAATTGGTATGTTTAAATTAAAAAAAAATCATGATGAAATCTGCTCACACTAAGACCCATGAGCTTTGGGATACTAAATAAAGAGACTTTAGGTTTTCTACTTATTAGTGAAACAACACCCATGGTGTCATTACTTTTCCATGTATTCTCATCTTCCCAAAAGAATGTACAAGTCATTTTCATGTGGATCTCAAAAATTATGATGTTACTAACTGAATAAAAAGCATACTCATCTTATTCAATAATTTTTAATATGCACATAATCTATTTTTAATAGTTATAGGAGTAAACTGGAATAACACCTATAAAAAGAAATCATCACTAATCACTACTCTGCACAGTTTTTATCACTATAAATGATGTAATTTTTTTTTTAAAAAGCAGATTTTGTAATAACCTTGAAAGTTTTTGAAGTGTAATTTTCAGAAAAGAAAACAAAGGACAAAGGAGAAATAATTTGGGCATAGAAAATTCCACGAATATAAATACTTAGAATTTCTAATTTTCATTCTTCACTGTCAAACATTAAATGTTGTACTAGTGACTGAATTAAATAATTGGAAACATTAAATTAATCATTTAACATTTACTAAGAAATATCAGATATCCATATAAATTCATAAATGGTCATTTAAAAAAATGATGATGCTCATAAAAATTGCTTTTGGAAAATAACAAAGAAATTTCGCATCCTGAAGTAAAGACCCTTAGAGACCTTTCATCATGCCCTGTCAAAACACATATGCAGTCCACAAGTGTATGTCTGAGTGTTTTTGACAGTGTAAATGTGTGTCTCTACAATTTTTGTGCCCTGTCTTTAGTTTTTTTCCATCTGTTTAACTTTTTAAATGTAAAGGCATTTTTGTTGTTTCATCATACTATATGTTATTGATTTATACTTTATTTTTATATCTTAGATATCTGTTTCATTTCTAGAAGGTGAAAGAAAAGAAGTGGATCTTGATAGGATAGAAGGTGAGGATGAACTTCGGGGGGTATGGAGAGTGGAAATTAATACTTACATATTATATAAGAAAAGATTCTATTTTCATTAAAATGTTATCTCAGAAAGAAAAAACTGTGGTTCATCTAGGAATGCTAAAGTATAATGAGGCTCTGAAGAAAGTCTACCTAAAAGAAAACATGTACTGTAAAGCAAAACAATTATGTTGGATGTATTATGATTTCCACTTGTGAGAAGTGTTTGTGTGACTTAAGATAAATTCCAAGAAAAGGTCTTGTAGAACTTAATAAACATTATCTGAAAATAAGTGTGTTTCTGGAGGACAATTTTGTTCTGTTTTAGTCTTCTTGTTCTTCCTTGGCAAGATTATTCATCATTAAATGCAGGAATAACTGCTTTAACAGTGTAACTGCATTGTGGGAATTTGATTAGAGATGAAAATAAATTAAACAACTAGAGCAAGAAAAATAATATAAGTTGGAAATCTAGCTTCCTCAAAGGAGGAGTAGAAATTGTGTCCTTTACAGAGATCTAGGAAATGCTGAGTAAGCTTCATGTCTTTACTGAAAGGGGCATAAGGTGAGAAAGTACATGCATTTTTGAAAGAAATATAAATATTACCTTGAACACAGTGGATATATACTTATAAAACTATTTCCCCATTTCAATACTGTTATAAAATAGAACATTGTTTGTAAGTAAATAAAACAGATGATTAATTTTATTTCAACTATTTTTTGAATTTTAGAAGAGACTAATAATGTCACATTTGTATATTAACATTTATAATGCATAACTGTATAGATTGTGTACATATCTGTACATGTGGATCCTCTATGGTATAGAACATAAAACCAAAGCCTTTACTTTGTTAACAATCTCATTTTTAATTATATTTATTTATATTATTTTCAATTAAATGTTTTTAATGAGTGCTAGCAATATTAAAAGAGTTACTTGTATTTAAAATGAGAGTTGAATATAAAAATTCATGCAGGCTAAACTCATCCCTGAACACTGAACTCTGCCTATAAATAAAAAAAAACCCAGGTCCAGACAGGTTCAGTGCTGAATTTTATCGGACATTTATTGCGGATATAATACCAATACTCTCCAAACTATTTCAAAATATAGAATCAGATGGAATACTACCCAACTCATTTTTTGAGGCTACAATAACCCTCGTACCTAAACCACACAAAGACCCTACAAGGAAAGAGAACTTCAGACCAATCTCACTTATGAACACTGACGCAAATATACTCCACAAAATCCTTGCAAACCGAATCCAAGAACACATCAAAACCATCATTCATCATCACCAAGTAGGCTTCATCCTTGGGATGCAGGGATGGTTTAATATATAAAAATCCATCAATGTAATCCACCATATAAACAAACTCAAAGAACAAAATAACATGGTCATCTCACTGGATGCTGAAAAAGCATTTGAAAAAATTCAACACCCCTTCATGTTAAAAATCCTGGAATGAACAGGAATTCAAGGTCCATACTTAAACATAATAAAAGCAATATACAGCAAACCAACAGCCAACATCAAACTTAACGGTGGGAAACTTGAAGCAATCCCACTAAAATCAGGGACTCCACAGGTCCACCCACTCTCCCCCTACCTTTTCAACATAGTAGTGGAAGCCCTGGCTGGAGCAATTAGACAGCAAAATGAGATTAAGGGGATACAAATCGGAAAGGAAGAGATTAAAAACATCACTCTTTGCCGATGACAATATTGTGTACTTAAGTGACCCCAAAAACTCCACTAGACAACTCCTACAGCTGATAAACAAGTTCAGTAAAGTGGCTGGATAGAAAATCAACTCAAATAAATCAGTAGCCTTCCTGTACTCAAAGGACAAACATGTGGAGACAAAAATTAGGGAAAAAGTACCCTTCACAATTGTCACAGAAACTATGAAATACCTTGGTGTGACTCTAACTAAAAAAGTGAAGTACCTGTACTACAAGAACTTCAAACCTCTGAAGATGGAAATTGAAGAGGATCTCAGAAAATGGAAAGATTTCCCAAGCTCTTGGATTGGAAAGATCAACATTTTAAAAATGGCAATCCTATCAAAATCAATCTACGGATTCAACGCAACCCCATCAAAATTCCAACCCAGTTCTTCATGGAATTGGAAAGATCAATGTGCAATTTCATATGGAACAACAAAAGACCTAGAATAGCGAAATCCATCCTCAACAAGAAGAAAACATCTGGGGGAATCACTATCACTGACCTCAAGCTATATTACAAGGCAATTGTGCTGAAAACTGCATGGTACTGGTACAGAAATAGGCATGTGGATCAATGGAATAGAATAGAAGATCCAGAAATGAGCCCTCACATATTGGTCACCTGATTTTTGACAAAAGAGCAGTAAACATTCAATAGAAAAAGGACAGCCTATTCAACAAATGGTGCTGGTCCAACTGGCACTCAGCATGCAAAAGAATGAAAATAGACCCTTTCTTATCTCCTTGTACAAAGCCCAAGTGTAAGTGGATCAAAGATCTCCACATTAAACCAGATACACTGAAACTCTTAGATGAGAAAGTAGGGAAAACCTTAGAACACATAGGCACAGGAAAAAATTTCCTGAACAAAACACCAATGGCTCAAGCTCTAAGGTCAAAGATTAACAAATGGGAATTAATGAGATTGCAAAGTTTCTGTAAGTCTAAGGACATTGTCAAGAAAACAAAACAGCAGCCAACAGAATGGGAAAAGATTTTTACCAACTCCACATCAGATAGAGGCCTAATATCTAAGGTATACAAAGAACTCAAAAGCTAGACACCAGAGAATCAAATAACCCCATTAAAAATGGGGTACAGAGCTAAACAAAACGTTCTCAGTTGAGGAATATAGAATGGCTGAGAAATATCTGAGGAAGTGCTGGACATCCTTAGCCATCAGGGAAATGCTAATCAAAACAACTTTCAGATTCCACCTCACACCAGTCAGATTGGCCAAGTTCCAAAACTCAGATGAAAACAGATGCTGGAGAGGTTGCGTTGAAAGAGGAACACTTCTCCACTGTTGGTGGGATTGCAAACTAATATAATCACTCTGAAAATCAGTCTGGCGATACCTCAGAAAATTGGACATAATACTACCTGAAGACCCAGCTATTCCACTTCTGGGCATATACCCCAGAAACACTTTAGTACACAACAAAGATATATGAACCACAGTGTTCATAGCAGCTCTATTTATAATATTCAGAAGCTGGAAGGAACCCAGTTGTCCTTCAGAAGATGAATGGATACAAAAATTGTGGTAAATTTACACAATGTTATATTACTCAGCCACCAGAAACAATGACTTCACCAAATTCTTAAGAAAATAGCTGCATCTAGAGAATATCATTCTGAGTGAGATAAGCCAGTCACAAAAGAACAGACATAATATGCAGTCACTGATAATGGGATGCTAACCTCAGAGGCTCGCACTGACCCAGAAACAACTCACAGACTGTGTGAAGTCCAATAAATAAAGAAAACAAAACAAAACATAACAAAAAATCTTTATACAACAAGAAAACTTTGACTATTTCCATGTTACATTTTGTTTTATATGTACTTTATGCTCACTGTATCTATTAAGTTTTCAATGCATAGTATCAAACCTTTAAAAATATCAAGTACTGACTAAAAAATATATTCATACAGTTTTATGTAAAAATTATTTTGAAATCTGAAAAAAAAATTACTGACAAAAATGTATAATTTTATGCAAAAAATGCTTAAAATCTGTACATTTATATTTGTTTTGTAAAATAAAGTTGTTAAAAATATTTTTGACGATTTAATATAATTTAATTTTATTTTTTTAAATTTAACAACTTCATTTTAATATACAAAGACAAATCTATAGATATTTAGCATTTTTGCAGAAAAATATACGAATGCATTTTTGTCAGTACTTAGGTTTTTTTAAGGTTTGATAGTGTGCTTTAAGATATTACTAGTTACAATGAGCATAAAATACATGAAAACCAAGATGTAACCTAGAGATAATCAAAGTTTTCTTGGTATGTAAAGATTAAACATAAGGTTTTTTCATTTTCTATTTTTTTTTACTGAACTTCATATAGTCTGTGAATTGTTTTTCGGGTTTTCATAGCTTTTTGGGGTTAGTATCCAATTATCAGTGACAGCATATTATGTCTGTTCTTTTGTGACTGGGTTATCTCACTCAGGATGATAATCTTGAGAAGCATTCATTTTCTTCAGAATTTCATAAAGGCTTGCTTCTGGTAGCTGAGTAGTACTCCATTGTGTATATATACCAAAATTTTTGTATTCGTTCATCTCCTGAAGGACATCTGGGTTCTTTCCAGCTTCTGGCTATTATAAATAGGGCTGATATGAACATTGTGGTGCATGCGTCTTTGTTGTATGTGTGAGCTTCTCTGGGGTATATGTCAAGAAGTGGAATAACTGGGTCTTCAGGTAGTACTATGTCTAAATTTCTGAGGAATAGCAAGACTGATTTCAAGAGTGTTTGTATCAGTTTATGACACCACCAACAGTTGAGAAGTGTTCCTCTTTCTCTGCATCCTTGCCAGCATCTGTTATCATTTAAATTTTTGATATTAGCCATGCTGACTGGTGTAAGGTGAAATATCTAGTTGTTTTGATTTGCATTTCCCTAATGCAGAGCACTTCCTTAGAGGCTTCTCAGACATTGGATATTCCTCAATTTAGATCTTTTTGTTTAACTCTGTACTTCATTTTTAATAGGGTTGTTTGATTCTAATATGTCTAGCTTCTTGAGTTTTTGTTACCTTGGATATTATGCCTCTATATGATGGGTTGGTTAAAATCTTTACCCATGCTGTTGGCTGCTGTTTTGTTTTCTTGATTGTGTCATTAGCCTTACAGAAACTTCACAATTTCATTAAGTCCCATTTGTCAATATTTCACCTTAGAATAGGAGCCATTGGTGTACTGTTCAGGAAATTTTCTCCTGTGCCTATGTATTCTAAAGTTTTCCCTACTTTCTCTTCAGTATACCTGGTTTAAAGTGGACATCTTTGATCCATCTACACTTGAGCTTTGCACTAGGAGATCAGATTGGATCTATTTTTATTTTTCTTCATGCTGAGTGCCATTTCAACCAACACCATTTGTTGAATGTGTATTTTATGCTTTAATTTTTCTCCTATATTTCTCTTCACTTACATTATACATTAAAATTGCTTCAATGTCTTTTCTCAAAAGTTTTTGATTTGTAATTCTATCCATTTTTCAATGGTTCTAGTTTAGTGCATTCAAGTGACTTTTGAAAATAATATCTATTCCAATGTTTTCTCTAAAATACTAAATATATGTTTTTAAAAGTTTTTTCAAGTTAACTGAGCAGAGTTCAGATGTGAAGAATGCACAAACACAATTAATCAGTATGGCTGATGAGTTACCTCAACTTCTGTTTTTCAAACACATGTCAAACTTAATTTGATATGTTACTTACAGATACCAATAAAAGAGATTGGATCTTGAATTCAACTGATAAGAAACATTCAACAAACATAATAAATAAAACTAGATACTTCTTAAGAATGATCCCAAATTAGACAACAATGTACATAGTACCATTCAATTATTTTTTGAACTTCTTTTTCCCTTTGTCCGCCCTTGTAGATCTTTGTGTTGAATCCATGAAACTATGGAAATCAAGCATTGCTGTTCCATGAACTAGATATTGAATGTGTATTGTACCTTTTCAAATACATCTTAACACACATTCTAAACTTTTAGTATAGGGTGGTCTGAAGTTCACTGCTATTGTAAAGAGTCCTCTTTGAAGTACAACCCGGAGCATGCATGACTGAGCATCACTGATAGCTTTGTCAAATAGTGCTGTGAAAATTTCTACAAATTGTGTACTGAGTATGCAAGAAGATACTTTATCATCAACTCATAAAAGTATCTGCTATGCATTGATATTTTCAGTTGAAGAACAATGAAAACTGAATGTTAGTGAAATTGAATCAATACATATGCTTGAGTAATAATTTCAATACCTATGATGAAGTAAATCTGAGATTTTGGAGATTTTAGGCATTCTGGGGAAATTTCAATGTAGTAACTTAATATGATCAGAACTAAGATATTATCTTTGTTTATTTATTTATAAGTACCATAATATTGTGTACAAACCAACCAGACAATGGATAGCTCAATTATATTCTTTTTGAATATATATATAAGTATTTATTTTTATTGAATATAATTTATGTACATTTCAAATGTTATCCTCTTTCCTGATTTTCACAAACTCTATTTTCCATCTGCCCTCCACCTGTCTCTATGATGATGCCCCTCACCCACTCTTGCCTACCTGCCCTGACATGCTTCTTTCTACACTGGGGCATTGAGCCTTGACAGGACCAGGGGCTTCTTTTCCCATTGATGTCCAACAAGGCCATTTTCTGATACATATACAGCTAGAACCATGGGTCCACGTGTGCTATTTGCATGATGGTTTAGTCCCTGAGAGCTCTAATTGGTTGGTATTGTTCTTATGGGTTTGTAAACTACTTCATCTTCTTCATTCCTTTCTCTAATTCCACTGGGGACCCATTCTCATTTCAGTGGTCGTCTGTGAGCATGCACCTCTTTATTTGTCATGATCTGGTACAGGCTCTCAGGAGACAGATATATTAGGCTCCTGTCAGTATGTACTTCTTGGTATCAGCAATATTATCTCTACTTGGTGGTTATATATATGGACTGGGTCTCCAGGTGGCACAGTCGCTGGATAGGCTTTGCTTCAGTCTCTATTTCAAATTTTGTCTCTGTATTTCCTCCTGTAAATTTTTTTTTGTCCCCCAACTTCAAAGAAGGACTGAAAAATCTGCACTTTGGTCTTCCTTCTTCTTGACCTTCATGAAGTCTGTGAATTGTATCTTGGGTAATCTGAGCTTTTGGGCTAATATCCACTTATCAGTGACTGCACACCATGTTTTCTTCTTTTTTTTTTTTTTGTTTTTTTTTGGGGAGATTGGGTTACCTTACTCCAGATGATATTTATAGTTCTATCTATTGGCCTAAGAATTTAATGAAGTCATTGTTTTTAAATACCAGATTAATACTCTATTGTATAAATGTACCACAATTTCTTTAACCATTTCTCTGTAGAAGGACATCTGGTTTTTCTCCAGCTTCTGGAAATTATAAATATATAAATACTTCTTATATGTTGTAACATATGTTAGGTATATGTACAAGAGTAGTATAGCTGGATCCTGAGGTAGTATTATGTCCAATTTTCTGAGGAAGCTTAAGACAGATTTCCAGATTGGTTATATCAGCTTATAATTCAACCAACAATGGAGGAGTGTTCCTATTTCTTCACATCTTCACCAGTATCTGCTGTCACCTGATTCTTTATCTTTTTCTTTCTGAATGATGCGAGGTAGAATCTCAGGGTTATTTTGATTTGCATTTCCCAGATGACTAAGTATGTTAAACATTTCCTTAAGTACTTATGAAGGTATTGATCTTCTTCTCTTATAAGTAATTCATGGGGCACAATATTAAACAATAGATAACATATCTAGTAAATATGCTTCAGGGCATTATTGTCAGGATAATTAAAAATCAAGCAGCTTCTGCATTTCCCTTGATTCAACTCTTATTAAACATACTTATATGACAAAGTTGTTGGTAAATTGCTTATGAAAATAAAACTTGAATGAAATCATAAGTTTACACAATATTATTTCTTGCTTCAAATGATCAAGCTTGTATTTTGTGAAATTTTGTTCCCCAAAGTGTGCATTTTGACTTTAGCAAAAACTGTTCATTTCAGAATATTGCTAAAAGTTTTAGCCAGAATTGCTCTAAACAAGCATTGATAGGCATACATGAGCAAAACTGTAAAGATAATATCAATGACATGGTTAGATTCTATGATTAGCTTTTAATAAAGTTCCTTAAAATTATCAATTACTTGACTGTGTTAATTTTTGACACCCCTGAATTATGTACATTTTAGTTATTTATCACATATTGACTACTATATATGGGAGTATATATATATATATATATGTGTGTGTGTGTGTGTGTGTGTATGTATGTAAATATAATTGGCATCTGTGATGGTTAATTTTAATTTTCAGTAAAGTGGAATCCAAAAAATTAGGGTAGATTATAAAATTAGTAATAGAAGGAAACAGAAATTAGGGCAATCGTAGAGAATATCCAATTTACGGTGCAGATAGATACTGTTAAGTTAAAGAAAGATTCAAGCACTACCAAGTGAATGGACATGGTTTCCTTAGCAGAAACTATATAGATAACAAACATGAATTTATTGTAGTTATATAAGTTGGTAGTGACTACAGAAGGACTTTGTTTGATGGCTATACTGAACTACTTTTGTGAATTAAGTGGAAAGAGAAAGAGAAGGTTGTGATGGATCAGAATGAAAGGATAAAAATCATCAGTATGCAGATGAGTAGAGGGTGTAGAGTAGCATCTGAGAAAGATTTATAATAATAGGATAAAAGGCTAGAAAAGAAAGAATAAGAGAGTGAGATGAAAAAAGAAAAAAGTGGGAAAGAGGGACAGAGACCAGCATTAAAGTTAGATTAAACAGTATAAATGACAGAAAAATATGGGTAGTGTGGGTTAGGTAGGGGACTTACCCTGGAATTGCAAATTGAAATACTTTTTTCCTGCAAAGGTACAGACATTTAATTGTTGTAACTGATCCTTGCAACACTGATATAACACATTCTAACTAAACAGTTGAGATATATCATGAAGAAGCAGCAAATATAAATTTAAAATTGTGTCTATTTGGAAATCTAGCATTAAAAGTGTAAAATAAAACAATACAAAAATTCCATATAATTGGGAAAGTTATGTTTAAAAAGCAAACACTATTGGTAATAAAAGCACCACAGAGTCTTATTAAGGATATTTATATTGATGTATGAATAAAGAAAGATGGAATAATTTTCCACAAATAGTTGAAATACTGATTTTGTACAAATCCACAAAAAGAAGTTTGCAATGGGAATGGTGAGCACAGTTAGAAAACTAATCGAAAGAATGAAAGACAAGACGAAGCACTGGCAGTAAGTTCTGGGGCAAGTTACTCAAGGAAGAAGCAGCTGTGCTCAACTAGAAGCTCTGTGCTCTGCCCCTCTCCCAGGTTTTTAGAGCAGTTCCTGAAGACTATCCTGATGGATGAAACTTAAAATTATGGTTGTTTATACACAGGGTTTCAATGGCAAAAAAGTCTTCTGCCTTTTGATGATGTTCATAAGATAACTATTCACACAGTTTTTATCCAACCTTTACATTGTTGTTTTACTATGTTCTGTGCTAATGATTTGTGTTTCTCATATGCATGAGCTATATATCATTTTTCAAATACTAATTAAAAAGCAGATTTAACTTAGGGTACAATAGTAGACAATACATTAATGTATTTTATTACTATGGAATTTACATTTTTAAAAGATGCACTTATATTTTTCTGTGTATATATGAGATTATATGCACACATGCACACATGTTTAGGAAGAGATTCAAAGATATTGGGAGAGGCCCTTGATCATACCTGCCCTATTTTTTTGATAAAAGCCTTTTCGTGAACTTGAGGCTCCTGTTTCTTCTGCTGACAGGGAAAAATAACTCCTCCACCATAGTCCTGCCACAGCATGCACAAACACCAATCTGGTCTTCTGAATTCTAATAAATGAAATCTCTTCCTCATGGTTGACACGTCAGCTACTATAATCACTGATACATTTGTACCAACTATAGCTTTGGATTTTTAAGGCAAGTATTTCTTTAAAGTAAAAAGCAAATACAAATATATAGTAAATAAAATTCATAGAGAAATTTCACATAAAATATCACATGCTTGATATAATTAGCCGTCATTAAATCTGGATGCTCATGTGAAGTATAATTGTTTAATTTAATCCAAATACTTAGAGTCCATTTGCAAGTGTGTACCATTTAATTGGATTTTTTTTGAAAATGCTTCTTAGTGGCATAAATGTAAAATATTACAGAAATCTTACTTCCTGTAGAAAGGGAATACCTTGGGAAATGCATACCTCTTTTACATAAAAGTTTGGTAAGTATTCCAGTAAAGTTAAGAAAAAAAATATATTGTTGATTTGTTCTGTACCTTTGATGCCTATGTTGTCTTTTTCTTTTTTATAATAGAAAGATTAAAAATCACCAGTGAATTACTAACAGTGTAATAATAAAATGATGCACACATTTCTTTAGAAGACATTAATATGTGTTGTATAGAGTAATGTGTAAGAAACATTGTGATCTTACCTATATTAGTTATTTTGACTGCTTATCATGGTGTAAGAGGGAGATCAATGTTTTCCGTGCTCTGGTGGCTGAGATGACAGAGGAGAAAAGTTTGCTCTGACATTTTAACTTTCATTTGTTAGTGCTGCATTGCCAAAGGAAGAATGTGTTAACTCTTGTTCTGCTTTTTTGGGCATTTTATCCACTGTCTGCAACAGGGTATTGAAAGTTCTTGTATGAAATATCATATTCCATAAGCTCACTTTTGAAATAATTCAAACTTACATACTTATATCACAATTATTATTTTAATTTTTTAAAATTGTTTTCCCCCAGTGGATTTCTTCTAAAACATAATTTAAAACAAAGACAAAGTGTGTTTCTGCATTATACAATATTCATTAAAATGCAAAAAACTCATGTTATTAATATTTAGAGATGGACATATATGAATTAATCAATTATCACAGCAGCTTTTGATATTATGTTAAAAGCCAATGTCATCCAAAAATGCCATCCTAACTCAGTCATTAAGAAATTATTTTATCCCTCTCCAAATGTGACATCCCTTATAGACCATAGAAAAATATGGGAGATGCTTCAGAAAAGAGATGGATGTGAACTACAGAGAAACAAAACAGTGAATTGGAGCTGTCATGGAATATTGCTATCAGCAGAAAGAAGCTGAGGTAAGAAGATTGACATAGGTCAAGGCTTTTCTGTAAAACATTACATCTAGGCTATAAAATGATACCCCGTCTCATATCAATTTCCAAAAATACTTTAATTGGAAAAGTCTTTAAACACATTTCTTCCTAAGTAATATTCTTTATTTCTACCTATACTTTATTTATCATAGACTTAAAAATATATGTCATTTTATAACTCAAAGACCATAAAGATAAACTTAATTGAAACAATGTGGTTAGGATTTGTTTTAATAAATCCTCAAGTTTTAATAAAATATATATTTCTTTATTGTTATTAAGATTCATTTTGATATCTTTTTTAATACAGTAGAATGTGATGAATTTTTCTGCTAAGAAATAAGGCTGTTCATAACCCTAAATTATATTAGGCTATAGAAGCAATAAAAGTTGTGGGATTTACTAAATGGTTTTGTTACTCTTTAGTTTTGAAATATTTATCAGTCTCAGAAATGCTTTATGTTGAATAATGACTATTCATAATTCTTAATGCAAAGTGTTGTCAAATCCCTAGGACTCTCAATTTTGAGATTTTAATTTATAAAAATATCAATATTTGCATTATAATTTAACACATCTTCCAATTTTTACTCAATTATATACTTTATTGATTTTTTGTAGGCATAAGTCATGTATGATGTGTTTTAAAAAACTAAAAATGTTTATAGCGTAGGCTGGAAACATATCAAACAAAAGTATGTGCCTTGTGAAGAAGTTGTGTCAAAAATGGACAGAGAAAATGTTTTAGAGGTACATTTTACTTTTATAGACACATAGCACATAAAACTAAAAGTCACATGAAATAATCTTTTAAAATAAAATTGTACCTGTAATCGATAATGCGATGTTAATGAAATACTTTAATAACAGTATTACTGGGTATCACTAAAATATTAATAACAATTTAGTAAATATACAAAACTCTAGGAAAATATGTGAGCTGTCATAATTATTAAGTTCATAATATTTGAAGCATTATTTTTAGAACTATTTCAATCCCAACTACCATCTATCCAAAAATATTGTACAAAAAATTTAAAGGACTAACTTACTTATGTTTACTGGACATATATTATAACATACCTTAGTATTTAATTTTGTATGAAGCATTATTATTTTCCACTGTGAACACTGATAGATACCTTTTGTCCATCTTTGTACTTATTATAAGTCCAATAATGCTTGACACACACCCTTTAGTCTGTCCTGGGAGGCATAGCCTGGAGCTCCTCGAGGATAGCTAGAGTGGTATACACTGGGATCAGGTCCTTTCTGGTGAAGAGAGAAGGGCATGTGTCTACTTTCAAGGTCAGGACCAGGCTGCAAACGGCTGAGCTACCAGAATAGCCTCATATGAGCTCTCCCACCTGAGCCCAGGAAGACAGAACAGAGTCACTTGAATCAGGACTCACTGCCTGGTGGCAAAGAGGCAAACACACAAAAACAACTTCTTTCCTGAGCCCATGGGACCTCAGACCCACAGGAGAGACAGGCTTCAGGCAGAAACAAGATCACCTATAATCACAGACAACAAGGTGCCAAGAGGAAAGTGAAATAACCTAAGCAATAAAATCCAAGACATCCTATCAACATCAGAACCCAGCTCTACCACCACAGCAAG
Organism: Micromys minutus; assembly: GCF_963924665.1. Taxonomy (NCBI): domain Eukaryota; kingdom Metazoa; phylum Chordata; class Mammalia; order Rodentia; family Muridae; genus Micromys; species Micromys minutus. The sequence goes on along the minus strand of NC_137984.1, from coordinate 42,370,504 downwards.
TAGTGGATTGCCAAATACATGAGAAAAACAAGACCCAAACTTGAAATCATACTTCATGATGATGATAGAGATCATTGATATTGATAACTCTCTTCAACAATTACAGGAGAATACACATAAACTCAAAGAACTACAGGGAAACACAAACAAACAGGTGAAGAAATTGAAAATAAAAGTAGAAACAATAAAGAAAATACAAAAAGAGAGAACCCTGGAGATAGAAAAACAAAATTAGAAATCCGGACTCACAGATGCAAGCATCACCACCAGACTACAAGAGATGGAAGAGATAATCTCAGGGGCCAAAAACAACATAGAAAACATAGACAAAACTGTCAGAGAAGATGCAAAAACCAAAAAGATCTTAACCTACAATGTCCAGGAGATTCAGGACACAATAAAAAGTTGAAACCTAAAGAATTTTTTGTACAAATAGTTGTAGAAGAAGGCAAAGAATATTGACTAAAAGGCACATTAAATATCTTCAACAAAATCATAGAAGACAATTTCCCTGCCCTTAAGAATGAGATGAACATGAATATACAGGAAGCCTATAGAACTCCAAATAAATTGGTCCAGATAAAAACTCCTCTGACACATAATAGTTAAAACACTGAATACTTGAAACAAAGAAAGAATCCTAAAAGCTGTAAGGGGAAAAGGACAAGTAACATATAAAGGCAAACCAAGCAGAATTATACTAGACTTCTCAACAGAGACTATGGAATCTAGAATATCCTGGACAAACAGCATAAAGATTCTAAGATAACACAAATGCCATCCCAGGTTACTATATATAGCAAAACTCTCAGTCACCATAGATGGGAAAACCAAGATATTCCAGGACAAATCCAAATTTACACAATATCTGCCCACAAATCCAGCCATACAAAGGATGATAAATGAAAAAAATCCAACACAAGGGAGGAAACTACACCCAAGGAAAACCAAAAATAAATAAATAAATAAATAAATAAATAAATAAATAAATAAACAAACAATCATAAAAGGAAACCAAAAGAAGAAAAGCACACAAACATAAGTCTACCTCTAACAACAAAAATAAAAAGAAACAAAAATCACTATTTCATAATTTCTCTAAAAATCAATCAACTCAGTTCCACAATAAAAAGAAGTAGACTATCAGACTAGATACATAAACAGGATCCAGGATTTTGCTGCATACAGAAAAGTCATCTTAGCGACAAAGACAGACACTACCTCAGAGTAAAAGGTTGGGAAAAAAAAAAAAAAAAGCCTTCCAAGCAAATGGACCCAGGAAACAAGCTGGAGTAGCTATTCTAATATCAAATAAAATAAGTTTTCAACCAAGTCTTAACAAAAAAAGATAAGGAAAGCCACATGGGAAGATAACATTATCAACCAACTAAACCCTTCATAACTCCCATGGAGTAAAACACCAACTTTTTTGTGCACTTTGTGAGACCTATTGATCCAGTTGTGTATGTAGATGAGGATAGCAGTGTCTGGCATCAATGTCAGAAGAGGTTTTTGTTCCAGAGAGGGCATGTTTTCCCAATATAGGGGAATGACAAGGCAATTGGGGTAGAGGGAGTATCAGAAGGGAATGAACCTTTGTGAAGGCAAATGCAGGGGTATGGGGGATGAGAGCAGGGCAGGATAAAGGGACAACATCTCAAATGTCAATACAGGGTATCTAATAAAAGAAAATGAAAAAAGAATTTAAGCCAAGGAAGTGAAGAGATGGCTCCGTGGGTAAAATAATGTTATCTTCTGTAGTTAACATGAGTTTGAACCCTAACACTCTGGTCAGTCAGCTAAGAGATGTCTGTAAATTCTTCAACACCAGGACACACTACATACTCTTCTAACCTCTGTAAGCACTATACATAAGGGCTATACACTCACACAGAAACATACCTACATGTAAATAAAATATTTACAACATTAAAATTGTGAAGTAAATGGTTCTTTAATTTAAACCTATTAACAGGCAGTTCCATTTTTGTTGACATTTCACTCAGGCTCCTAAATTCTAAACAGAAATAGAAGAGTACATTGTACAGGTTGTCCCAGTTTCTTATGCAAGGAGAAGAAAACTTGATTGTGCTTAGTGTTCTCAAGTCCTATGAAAATCCCCGGCACTGAATGGAAGGGTCATTCCAGGTGTTTCTTAGGCACATGCATCATGTTTTAACCTCCAGTTTACATGTTATCTCTTTTCACCTCTAATGTAAAATATGCTCAAGATGTATGGACATGAATCTCAAAACATCCATCAGTAGTCTCCTAGTTTAATGGCCTCTTGTTGATAGGATTAATTTCAATGAAGTCAAATGCTATTAGTGATAAAGGGACACATAGGTATATGAGTCAGTTCAGTATAATGGAAAGGAAGGATAAATTATGTGTGATTCCAAGAGAGATACAAGAATGCATCTTGTTACTTTAGTACCTGGATCAGATACAATATGATGTCGATATTTTGCTTTTGTATTGAGATGACTGAAAAACAGAAATCATCTGAGACTTAGAGGAGTTAAAAGGAAAATTGAAAGCATACAAGGTACACAAAATAAACTCACACTTCTTTAGCTTAAGTAAATGCCTATTCATAAAGAATGAGAATTGTACCCTAGGTTAAAAAAAGTTTCAAGTATATTTCTAAAGCATTAATTTGTCTAGAAAGCATAAAAACCTGAAGATAATATTCCATATCGAAAGCTGTTTCTGGAGACTCTTACAAATTTATTGACTTGGATTAAAATTGGCAGGAGGAGATTTACATTAATGCAAATGATATTCTGGAATTTGGGGGCAAATAAAAGTGGACCTCAAATAAGAAATGGCTTTGAGTAGGAAAGGTAATGAGTATAAAGTAGGTAATGGTCAGTGAAAGACTGAAAGTATTTGTACAGAGATATTAAGTGTCACTCTATTCACCTTTTTTTTCAGATATGGCAATGACATTATAAATACATCTCCTGATGCATAAGAATATAGCCTTGTGGCAATTTTTGGTGTATAAAAATCATTATGTTTAATCTATACACATCAAGAAAACTTTGACTATTTCCATGTTATGTTTTGTTTTACATGTAATTTATGCTTATGGCAGCTAGTAAGATTTCAATGCACACTATCAAACCTTTAAAAAAATCAATATTGACAAAAATAGATTCATATGGTTTTATGCCAAAATGCTTTGAAAAATTTGTACATGTATCTCTTTTGTTTTTAAATAAAGTTGTAAGAGAAAAAAAAGGAGTAGAAGAAAAGATAGTTTTATTTTGCGTGCTCAAAGATAAAAGTAAAAATCATAAATTTATTGAATTTTCCCCACTAGTATATCTGTTTTGATATAAATACAAAATAATAAGTAAAATGAAAACAAATGACTTAGGCATGCTTTAAAATTTAAAATATTTCATCATAGACTTTCATTTAATACATCAGAGATTAGCCTAGACAACATTCCTTTCCTTACACAATTAAGGGAATCATAACTCATATGTATGAACATGGAGGAGACCTAACAGACTCAATGAAGTTTCAGGTTCACCCATTCATTCTACCAAAAAAATAAAGTTGTGCAAAAATAAATTATGAACAGATTTACATGTATTTTATGCCAGGTATATTTCAACATTAAGTGGCTTCTTTAATAATGTAAACTTAGAAATACAGAGATGATTTCTCTGAATTGTCCAGGGTTAACTGAAAACTGCTTATGAAAGCAGTACCACAAGCCACAAATTGAGCCTGTTTTCAATAACATGTAGCTCAAAAGCTCAGTGTGCAATTTGCTGATATGAATTTTAATAGAGGCTTCTACTCCTCTATAAATTAGTGAGTCCTAAGTTTGGGAAGAGAAAGCCACATCCAGTAAGTTTTGGTGAATCATGTTTATTTTATTTTAAGCAAACCACTTAAAATCATCTTCCTTAAAGTGTACCTAGTTTGATATGTAATAAAGCCAAATATCTGATACTTGATACAGTTTGTTAGTAGATAGAGAATTATTTGGGTTTGTTGGCCAAAGTATAGCCATCCATAATACATTTCTATTAAAAAATCATAAATATAGAATAAAAATATCAGTTTTATATGAAATATATTTGTGTTACTTGTAATTATTTTAAATGTGACTATAAGAAGTAGTGTTTTTAGGTCCTCCTACTGCATATTTGTTTTAAAACAATATATGACATACCCAAGGAAGTCTGTAAATAACTAGCCTTAATGGATTACCTTATAGGATCATGGGAAGAAGTACATTCAAAGAGAGTTCTGGGTTTAAGGAGGAAAATGAATTAGTCTACTATATAAAAATCCACCATCTAAAAGCCATTGTATTACTACTCTCTTCTTAGAATGCCCAGAGAAATATTTCTTTGGAGCTTCAGCTTTGGTATGGTTGAGTATCATCTTCCTTTTTTCAGTAAAATTGGATATTATCTGTATTTATATTTGAAATGTTATTCCCTTCTCCACACTCCCAATCTCCCTCCAATTGCTTCCATGAAGGTGCTCCCTCTCCCAACAACCCTCTCCCACCTCAGCACCTTGACATTCATCTACACTGGGAAATCAAACCTTCACTGGACCAAAGGCCTCTCTTCCCTTTGATAACAGACATAAAAATCTTCTGCTACATAAGTAACTGGAGCCATGGGTCTCTCCATATGTACTCATTGGTTCATATTTTAGTCCCTGGAAGCTCTGGAGTGTTTGGTTGGTTAATAATGTTGTTCTTTCCAAGGGGTTGCAAACACTTTCAGACCCTTCAGTCCTTTCTCTGGCTCCTTCATTTGAGTCCCTGTGCTCTGTTCAATGGTTAGCTGCAAACACACTCATCTGAATTTGAATTGATCTAGCACAGCCACTGAGGAGGCATCCATATCAGGCTCCTGCAAGTAAGCACTTCTTGGCATCTTCAAGAGTGCATGGATTTGGTGGCTGGATATGGGATGACTCCCCTGATGAGGCAGTCTGTAGATGATCTTTTCTTCAATACCTGAACCTCTATTTATTCCTGTATTTCCTCCTGAGAGTATTATGTTCACCATTCTAAGAAGAACTGAGGCATCCACATTCTGGCCTTTCTTTTTTGAGCTTGAAAAGGTCTATGAATTATTTCTTGGTTATCCCAAAATTTTGGGCTACTATCCACTTATCAGTGAGACCATACCATGTGTGTTCTTTTGTAACTGGGTTACTGCACTCAGTATGGTAGCTTTTAGTTCCACACATTTGCCTAAATATTTCATGAAGTCATCATTTTTCATAGCTGAGTAGTATTCTATTTTGTAAATACACCACAATTTCTGTATCCATTCCTTTGTTGTGAAACATCTGGTTTCTTTCCAGCTTCTGGCTATTATAAATAAGGCTGCTATGACCATGGCGTAGCATGTGTTCTTATTATATGTTAGAGCACCTTTTAGGTATCTAGCCAGCAGTGGAATAGCTGGGTCCAATTTTCTGAGGATCCACCAAACTTATTTCCAAAATGTTTGTAAGAGCCTGCAATCCCACCAACAGTGGAGGAGTGTTCCTTTTTCTCCAAGTCCTTGAAAACATCTGCTGTCACCTGAGCTTTTGGTCTTTCCATTCAGACTGGTGGGATATGAAATCTGAGGGTTGTTTTGATTTGCATTTCCCAGAAGACTAGGGATGTTGTACTATTCATTAGGTACTTCTCAGCAATTTGTTCAGTAGCCTGCCTCTACTCAAAAGATAAACAGGCTGAGAAAGTCATTAGAGAATTAACACCATTCATATTAATCAAAATATCACTATTTTCAGATCACACACAAACACACAAACACACACACACACACACTATAAATTCTACCAACGAACTCTTATAGATAATAAACATCTTCAGCAATTTGGCCGGATATAAAATTAACTCTACCAAATCAACCGCCTTCCTCTACTCAAAGAATAAACATGCTGAGAAAGAACAGATGCTGGCAAATATAAGGAGAAATAGGATCACTCACCCATTGTTTGTGAGGTTGTAAACTGGTACAAGCACTCTTAAAATCAGTCTGGTGGAACTTCAGAAAATTGGAAATAGTAATACCTGTGGACATAGCTATACCACTTCTGGGAATTTACCCAAAAGATGCTCCAATATCTAACAAGAATATGTACACACCTATGTTCATAGCAGCCTTGTTTATAATAGCCAGAATCTGTAAAGAATCCAGATGTCCTTCAACAGATAAATGGATACAGAAATTGTGGTACATGTATACACAATGGAGTACTACTCAGCTATAAAAAACAACGAATTCATTAAATTTCTAAGCAAATGGATGGAACTTGAAGCTAGCAATTTGAGTGAGGTCACCCAGGCACAAAATAGCAACATGGTATGCACTCACTGATAAGTAGAACTAGCCCAGAAAAGCTTGCAATACCCAAGAAACCATCCACAGAACTTATGAAGATAAAAAGCAAAACCAACAAACAAACATAAACAAACAAACAAGCAAAAAACCAAATGTCAGAATGTAAATGCCTCAGTCTTTTGAAGAAGTGAGAAGAAAATATTCATGGGAGGAAATGCAAGCTCAAATAGAGGTACAGGGATTAAAGAAAAGATCTACAAAGACTGTCACACCTGGAGAACCACCCCATATACAGCCAGCAAACCCAAACACTTTTGCTGATACCAAGAATTGTTTACTGTTAGGAACCAAATATGGATGTCTCCTCAGAGGCTCTACCGGAGTCATATAGATACAGATGTGGATGATTTCAGCTAACCATATGACTGAATAGAGCTACCCAACTGAAAGAGCTAGAGAAGGGACTGAGGGACCTGAAAGGGTTTGCAACCTCATTGGAAGAACCACATCATCAACCTGCAATGGTGCTAAGTAGGAGAGGGTAATTGGTACAGGGAGCACCTTCATGGAAAGAAGTTGAATGGGAGAAGGGAGGAGAGTAGGGGGGAAGTGTATAACATAAAAATGTAAATACAGAGAATATCCAGTAACATTTTTAAAAATTAGGTAAATGACGTTCTTCACAATAGTCCCAAATAATATAAAATACCTTTCTATGACTCTACCGAAGCAAGTAAAATATCTGATTGACAAGAACTTCAAGTCTCTGAAGAAAAAAATTGAAGATCAGAAGATGGAAAGATCTCCTATGCTCATGGATTGGCAGCATTAATATGGTAAAAATTGCCATCTTGCCAAAAGCAATCTACAGATTCAATGCAATATCCATCAAAATTCCAACTCAATTCTTCACAGACCTAGAAACAGCAACTTGCAAATTAATTTGGAAAAACAAAAGTTCCAGTATAGTGAAAATTATTCTCAATAATAAAAGACCTTTTGGGGGAATCACTATCCCAGTCTTTAAGCCATGATACATATCAATTGTGATAAAAACTCACATGCTATTGGTAGGGAGTAGGCAGGTAGATAAATGGAATAGAATTGAAGACCCAGAAATGAACCCACACCCAAATGGTCACTTGCTCTTTGAAGAAGGAGCTAACTACATTCAATAGTACAAGGACAGCATCTTCAACAAATGGTGTTGGTTCAACTGGCAGTCAGCATGTAGAAGAATGGAAACTAATCCATTCTTATTTCCTTTTATAAAGCTCATATCTAAGTGGATCAAAGACCTCCACATAAAACCTAATACACTTAAATTAATAGAAGAGAATGTTAGCAAGAACTTAGAACACATAGTCGCTGAGGTAGAGACGGTGGTTGGGAGAGGGAGGCATGGGGATAGCAAGGGGAGTTGGGATTGGGGAAAAAGGGAATAACATTTGAAATAAAAATACAAAGAATACCCAATAAAATTAAATAAAAAGAGCATTAGTCCAATGTTTTGTTTAAACAAACACATAAATTTCTAAAGAATGTTTTCATTAGTTCTTTGAAAATTTCATATAAACTTTGATAATATTCCATACTTTCCACAGTCCACTTACCTTGGGGCATCTCTTGGATGTGTTACCTTCTATTTCAACATACTCAAATTAAGAACACTCTATATTCGGGCTCCCAGATGCAGAGCGGAGCCTGGCCTACCTGCCATCCGGATCGGCAGCTCATAGAGGCTGAGCAACTGGTGAGTGGGAGACCAAGACTGCAGGGGTGCAGAGAGATCTCTGCGGAGTGCACACGGAAAGTGCACACCATAACTTGCCCTGCCCCGCCTTGCCCAATCCAGCGATTGGGAACAGAAAATTAGAACTTCTGTTTCCACCCGGAGGCGACTTCCGAACGCAGAACAGAGCCTGGCCTACCTGACACCCGGATTGGCGGCTCATAGAGGCTGAGCAACTGCGATTGGGAACAGAAAATTTGAACTTCTGTTTCCACCCAGAGGCAACTTCAGGACGCAGAGCAGAGCCTGGCCCATCTGCCACCCGGAACGGAGGCTTGTAGAGGTTGAGCAACTGGTGGGTGGGAGACCTGGGCTGCAGGGGAGCAGAGAGATCTCTGTGGAGTACACCAGGAAAGTGCAACCACTTCATTGCCCTGCCCTGCCATGCCTGATCCAGCAAACAGAAACAGAACATTGGAACTTCTGCTCACACCTGAGGACTCTGAGGCAAAAAACAGGGCTTGACCCATCTGACACCTGAACCAGTGGACAACCAGGGACACAGACCAGATACAAGGGAAAGGTGAGAACATATCACTGAAGACAAAATGGCAAGAGGAAAGAAAAAGAGTATATCCCAAGGGAACCAAGACAATCTAGCAACACCAGAGCCCAGCTCTCGCATAACAGCAAACATTGGAACTCCAAACATTCTAGAAAAAGAAGACACAGACCTGAAATCATGCCTCAAGACACTGGTAGAGTTACTTAAACAAGAAAGGGAGGAAAAGCAAAAAGATTCAGAAGCTTTTAAAGAAGAAACAAGAAAAAACACTCAAAGAAATCAAAGAACTAGAGGAAAACAGAACCAAAGAAATAAAGGAATGGAAGAGGGAAATTAAAACAGAGATTGACACAATAAAGCAAACACTAAAAGAGATAACCCTAGAGTCAGAACACCAAAAAAAGAAATCAGGAGTCACAGAAGCAAGCATTTCCAATAGATTACAAGAGATCAAAGAGAGAATCTCGGGGGCAGAAGACAACATTGCAAACATTGACAAAAAAGCCAGAGAAAATGCAAAAAACAAAAAGCTCCTAACCCAATATGTCCAGGAAATCCAAGACACAATGAGAAGACCGAACCAAAGGATAATAGGAATAGAAGAGGGAGAAGAGTATCAACTAAGAGGCACAGTAAATATCTTCAAGAAAATCATAGAAGAAAACTTCCCTACCCTCAAGAATGAGATGACCAAGAGCATAAAAAAAGCCTTCAGAACTCCAAATAGGTTGGACCAGAAAAGAAATACCTCCTGACACATAATAGTAAAAACATCAAGTGCCCAAAGTAAAGAAAGAATACTAAAAGCAGTAAGGGAAAAAGGACAGGTAACATATAAAGGCAGAACAATCAGACTCACACCCGATTTCTCAACAGAGACTATGAAAGCTAGAAGAGCCTGGACAGACATCATGCAGTCCCTAAGAGAGCACAAGTGCCAGCCCAAGCTGCTATACACAGAAAAACTATCAATCACCATCGATGGAGAGACGAAGATATTTCAAGACAAATCAAAATTCACACAATATCTGACAACAAACCCAGGACTACAATGAATTATAGGTGGAAAACCCAATAAAATGATGGAAAATACAGCCTAGTAAAAAGAAGAAAACTCCTAAACAAGAAAACTAAAAGAAGAAAAAAACACAGACACAACTCAACCAAAAAAGCAATAATGGCAGGAAACAGAAACAACTATTTCTTGATATCTGTTAACATAAATGGTCTCAACTCCCCAATAAAGAGACATAGACTATCAGAATAGATACATAAACAAAATCCAGCCTTTTGCTGCATATAAGAAACTCATCTCAGAGACAAAGACAGACACTATCTCAGAGTAAAAGGGTGGGAAAAAAAACTTCCAAGCAAACAGCTCCAAGAAGCAAGCTGGAGTGGCTATTCTAATATCGAATAAAGTAAATTTCCAACCAAAAGTTATCAAAAAAGATAAAGAAGGACACTTTTTACTCATTACCGGGGAAATCTGTCAGGAGGAACTCTCAATAATTAACATATATGCGCCAAATAAAAAATCACCCACATTCATAAAAGAAACCCTACTAAAGCTCAAAAAATACATTTCACCCCACACAATAATCGTGGGAGACTTTAATACCCCACTCTCACGAATGGACAGATCAGGGAAACAGAATCTGAACAAGGACACTGCAAAACTAGCAGAAACTTTGAACCAACCAGAATTAATAGATATATACAGAACATACTATCCCAAAGTAAAAGAATACACCTTCTTCTCACCACCCCATGGCACCTTCTCGAAAATTGACCACATAATTGGATACAGAACAAGCCTCCATCGATATAAGAAGATTGAAATACTCCCATGCATTCTCTCAGATCACCATGGTCTACGGCTGGTCTTTAACAACAACCAAGACAAAAAAAAAGCCCACATACACATGGAAACTAAACAATGCTCTGTTAAAAAATAGCAGGGTCAAAGAAGAAATAAAGAAAGAAATTAAGGATTTTCTAGAATTCAACGAAAACGAAAACACAACATACCCAATTCTATGGGATGCAATGAAAGCAGTATTGAGAGGAAAACTCATAGCCCTAAGTGCTTCCAAAAAGAAACTGGAGAGAGCTCACATCAGCAACCTGACAGCAAAGCTAAAAGCCCTAGAACAAAAAGAAGCAGATATACCCAAAAGAGTAGACGGCAAGAAATAATCAAAATTAGGGCAGAAATAGACCAAATAGAAACAAAAAGAACCATTGAAAAATCAACAAAACCAAGAGTTTGTTCTTTGAGAAAATCAACAAGAGTGATAAACCCCTAGCCAGACTAACTAGAGGGCAAAGAGAGAGTATCCAAATTAACAAAATCAGAAAGGAAAGTGGGGACATAACAAATGAAACTGCGAAATTCAAGAAATCTTTAGATCGTACTACAAAAACTTATACTCCACAAAATTGGAAAATCTGGAGGAAATGGATGAATTCCGAAACAGATACAAGGTCCCAAAGTTAAACTAGGACCAAGTAAACCACCTAAATTACCCTATAACACCTAAAGAAATAGAAGAATTCATTAAAAGCCACCCAACCAAAAAAAAAACCCAGGTCCAGACGGGTTCAGTGCAGAATTTTGTCAGACTTTTATTGAGGATATAACACAAATACTCGACAAACTATTCCAAAAGATAGAATCAGATGAAATATTACCCAACTCATTTTTTGAGGCTACAATAACCCTCGTACATAAACCACACAAAGACCCTACAAGGAAAGAGAATGTCAGACCAATCTCCTTTATAACCATTGATGCAAAAATACTCAAGAAAATCCTTACAAACCGAATCCAAGAACACATCAAAATGATCATTCATCATGACCAAGTAGGCTTCATCCCTGGGATGCAGGGATGGTTTAACATAAGGAAATCCATAAACGTAATCCACCATATAAACAAACTCAAAGACCAAAATCACATGGTCATCTCACTAGACACTGAGAAAGCATTCAACAAAATCCAACACCACTTCATGTTAAAAGTCCTGAAAAGAACAGTAATTTAAGGCCCATACTTAAACATAATAAAAGCAATATACAGCAAACCAACAGCCAACATCAAACTGAATGGCGAGAAACTTGAAGCAATCCCACTAAAATCAGGGACTCGACAAGGCTGCCCACTCTCCCCCTACCTATTCAACATAGTACTGGAAGTCCTGGCTGGAGCAATTAGACAGCAAAAGGAGATCAAGGGGATACAAATCAGAAAGGAAGAGATAAAAACATCACTCTTTACCGATGACATGATAGTTTACTTGAGTGACCCCAAAAATTCCACCAGAGAACTCCTACAGCTGATAAACAAGTTCAGCAAAGTGGCTGGATACAAAATTAACTCAAACAAATCAGTAGCCTTCCTGTACTCAAAAGACAAACATGTGGAGAAAGAAATTAGGGAAAATGTACCCTTCACAATCGTTACAAAAACTATGAAATACCTTGGTGTGACTCTAACTAAGCAAGTGAAGAACCTGTATGACAAGAACCTAAAACCTCTAAAGAAAGAAATTGAGGAGTATCTCAGAAAATGGAAAGATCTCCCATGCTCATGGATTGGAAAAATCAACATCTTAAAAATGGCCATCCTACCAAAAGCAATCTACAGATTCAATGCAATCCCCATCAAAATTCCATCCCAGTTCTTCATGGAATTGGAAAGATCAATGTTCAATTTCATATGGAATAACAAAAGACCTAGAATAGCGAAATCCATCCTCAACAACAAAAAAAAACATCTGCGGGAATCACTATCTCTGACCTCAAGCTATATTTCAAGGCAATTGTGCTGAAATCTGCATGGTACTGGTACAGAAATAGGCATGTGGATCAATGGAGTAGAATAGAAGATCCAGAAATGAGCCCTCATGTATATGGTCACCTGATTTTTGACTAAGGAGCAGTAAACATTCAATAGAAAAAGAACAGCCTATTCAACAAATGGTGCTGGTCCAACTAGCACTCAGCATGCAAAAGAATGAAAATAGACCCCTTCTTATCTCCTTGTACAAAGCTCAAGTGTAAGTGGATAAAAGATCTCCACATTAAACCAGATACACTGAAACTATTAGATGAGAAAGTAGGAAAAATCTTAGAACACATAGGTACAGGATAAAATTTCCTGAACAAAACACCAATGGCTCAAGCTCTAAGGTCAAAGATTAACAAATGGGACTTAATGAGATTGCAAAGTTTCTGTTAGGCTAAAGACATCGTCAAGAAAACAAAACGGCAACCAACAGAATGGGAAAGATCTTTACCAACCCCACATCACATAGAGGCCTAATATCCAAGGTGTACAAGGAAGTCAAAAAGCTAGACACCAGAGAATCAAATAACCCTATTAAAAAATGGGGTACAGAGCTAAAAAAACGTTTTCATTTTGGAACACCGAATGGTCGAGAAACATCTGAGGAAGTGCTTGACATCCTTAGCCATCAGGGAAATGCAAATCAAAACAACCCTGAGATTCCACCTCACACCAGTCAGATTGGCCAAGATCCAAAACTCAAATGACAGCAGATGCTGGCGAAGCTGCGGAGAAAGAAGAACACTTCTCCACTGTTGGTGGGGTTGCAAGCTATTACAACCACTCTGGAAATCTGTTAGGGTAAACCTCAGAAAATTGGATATAGAACTACCTGAAGACCCAGCTATTCCACTTCTGGGCATATACCCCAGAGACACTTTAATACACAACAATGATATATGCACCACAATGTTTATAGCAGCTCTATTTATAATAGCCAGAAGCTGGAAGGAACCCAGATATCCTTCAGAAGATAAATGGATACAAAAATTGTGGTACATATACACAATGGAATACTACTCATCCACCAGAAACAATGACTTAACCAAATTCTTAAGAAAATGGCTGCATCTAGAGAATATCATCCTGAGTGAGATAACCCAGTCACAAAAGAACAGACATAATATGCAGTCACTGATAGTGGGATGCTAACCCCAGAGGCTTGCATTCCCCCAGAAACAACTCACAGACTGTATGAAGTCCAAGATATAAAGAAAACAAAAAAAATATACACATATTTACAAAACAAGAAGACTTTGACTATTTCCATGTTGCGTTTTGTTTTGCATGTACTTATGCTTATTGTAACTATTAGGTTTTCAATGCATACTGTCAAGCCCTTGAAAAAAATCAAGTACTGACTAAAAAAATATATTCACATGGTTTTATGTAAAAATTATTTTAATGTCTGAAAAAACAGTACTGACAAAAATGTATAATTTTAAGCAAAAAAATTTTTAAAATCTGTACATTTATCTTTGTTTTTTTTTTTTTTTTTTTTTAAAAAAAAAAAGAACACTCTATACTCATAGTCAATATACTCAAATGACACTGCGTTTCCTGGATCCTATGCATTGCTAATGGGGTCTCAACTAAATGATTGTGAGCATCTCCCTCTTTATTTCTCGTGATCTGGCATAGCCTCTCAGGAGACAGTTATATCAGGCTCCTGTCAGCATGCACTTCTTTGCATCTTCAATATTGTCTGTGTTTGGTGGGTATATAAATGAGCTGGATCTCTAGGTGTGGCAGTCTCTGGATGGGCAGGCTTTGCTTCAATTTCTCCTTCAAACTTTTTCTTTGCATTTCTTCCTGTGAATATTTTTGTTCCCCCTTCTTAGGAATAAAGCATTCACACATTTGTGCTCCTTCTTGACCTTTATATGGTCTGTGAATTGTACCTTGGGTAATCCCAGCATTTTTCCCCTTGCATATTATGAGTAGTTTCCTAAACCTCTGTTTATCTCAGGTACTCCCCATCTCCTCTGTCATATGTACCTACCCCACACTTTTCATCTCTCCTTAGAAAAGAACAGACCTCTTAGTAATAATAATAAAATAGCGTGAAATAATAAAAATAATATATTTATCATTCTATTTGTAATAATATATTATACTATATTTATATCAATAAATAATAATAATATATAAAATAGTATGGTAAAACTAAAATGCACTGCAATCTAGTAAAACAAACAAGTAAAAGAGCCCAATAAAATGGAAAAGATACAGGAATAGAGACAGAGACACCCTCTTTCTCACATCTCTGAATCCTATAGAAAACATACATCCAGATTCCTTAATGTACAGCAAAATCGTGTATAAAGAAAGAAATAAATAATATTTAAAAAATGAAAAAGATAAAATGTAAATGAAGGAAAAAAGTTTACATGAAATTATAAGACAGAAAGTACTTCTTTTGTTGTCCACTGTTGGCCATGAAACCGAACATTATGCGTAGTTTAGTTCCTAAATGAGAGGCTATTGGAGAAATTGAAATTTTCATTTGTGATTTGTCATCAATTATCTCTAGCTTTTGTGTTAGGAATAGAGGATTGGGCCCATTGCTTTAGGTTCTAGGACCCCACCTGTTGCAAATGCATGGAATCCCTGTGTTTATGTACTGCCTCAATACTGTGAATTCATATTTTCATTGATATAGTTGATTAAGAGGACCCTGTATTCTTGGTGTCATCCACACCCTCTGGATTTTACACTCTTTTTACCTTCTCTTCTCCAGGTTCCACAATCCATGAGATGATGGATTTTATAGACATCCATTTATGGCTCAGTGTTCCAAGGTTTTCCACATTCTGCATAATTCCTGGTTGTGAGTTTCTGTATTTGTTTACCTCTGCAAAATGAGAACCAAGAGTAAAAATAAAAAGAATTCACTCAATGAAGTAAATCTAATTATGTATTTCTAAAGTAATAAAGTTTCTGCACTTGAAACATATAAAAACTGAAAGAACTGAAAGGAACAATATTCATTCTGTAATACCTTTTAATATTTAAAAATGGTGTCTTTTAAAATGAAGAATATATTGGGAAAATACTTGGTATCAATTTTTTAAGAAAATAGGCAAGGTACAGATAATTGAGAAAGGACAATAAACACAACCCTGTGTTTCTCTATTGAACATCTTATAAAAATAATTTTAGATGTCTCTTAATATCAACAAGATGCAGATTAAGTCCACATAGAAATATCACCCCATTCCATGGGAATCACTATTTAAAAGTTAAAGGCAAGCACAGGTCAGCATGTCAAAGAGAAAATGCCCATCTTCCTTAAAAGAAAATCAGTGGAGAAATCACAAGAACTCATGTGATAGTGGCTCCAAAATATCAAAATAGAGCTACCAGATGCCCAGCCATCCCTTTTATGAACTTAACTATAAAGACATAGAGAATGTCTTGTCATAGACCTGAATACTCTGTGTTGCTGCCTTTCTCATGGTCATAAGCATTTAACACGATTTATGACTTTTATAAGATATTTAAATTTGTTGAAACATAATTTATGTACACATCTATCTATCTGTCCATCTAATCTATTCTTATATACCAATTAAAGATTAATTTATCTAAGGTGAGTTTATTGGATATAGGTAGGAAATTACAGAAAAGGTGCAGTCATCATTTGAAGAAACTCTACTTGAAAATGTACTAACTTTCAGAAAATGGAACACAAATGAAAATGACTTTGATGATATTTAACATTTGCTATTCATTTTAAAAGTTTAGAGACAATGTTTGGCTTCCCTAATTCTCATTTGATTATCTGTTTTCCTGGTGATATTTATTCTTTCCCTAACTCTGACTTGTTGTTTATTTCTTCACTGTGTTTGATTTTTACAAATATCTTCCACATCCCTGACTCCTTGGGCATGGACAGTACTATTTTATAGCCATGATGGGAGGTGCTCATAAAACCTGATTCCCAAAACATGTTTCAAAAATCAGTACACGTGTCTGAGAGTAACTTTTGATTGTCTGTTTGTGGTTATCATTGTTGTTGTTTATTTTTGTATGTTTGGTTTGGTTTTTTAATTAGTTCTTAAGATATATGTTTCAACATCATTCTGAATTTCAGGATTTTTGAGCAATAATCTGTGATGTTCTTTCATTTTTTATTATTCGTTCAGAAATAACTTGAATTTTCCTCTGGCTTTTTATTTTATGTGTATTTCAGTTGTCTTAATATTTTATTTTTATATTCTAACATACATTACATATGTGTGTATATTTGTTTATATTTGAATTTTAAATGCCTCTTCTGTTCTGAATATAAAATTGTCTTCCACTTTTAAAAGTTCTGTTATTTTTTTTAGGAAATAGGTTATTTAGGCCTTCAGTATGAACAAAGATGTTTTCCTTCAATACCAAATATCTATGATTTTTAACCTGGTTTGTTGTTCCACATATTTTTATATTGTAATGCATTTGTTTTTGTTCTTCCAATCTGCATAAAACAGTTCATCCATGTTTACCTTAATTTCTTTTCTCTACTTGATATAATTTATTCGTAATAATTTTTAGAACTGCTTTTAAAAAAGAACAAAGCCAAACAAAACACTTTGCACATAGATGTCTGCAGGTGGAAATTTCGATATATGTACACATAGGCCAGCAGTCCAGACTCTGCTCTGTTCCTCACCTTATTCATTTGAGCCACTGTCTCTCTCTGAAAGTAAAGATATGCTAGAAGCCAGCAAATTTTATCAATCTTCTTGTGTGTGATGTCTCTCACACTACTGAGGTTAATGGCCCTACAGTCATGCACTACTTTTCTACGTGTGCTTGTAGTGCAATAACTATACTGATGCTTGCATAAGATTAGCTGTTATCCATTGGATCATCTTCTGCTTGGCTATATAAAAATTGGTGATTATGTACACTAGAAACAAAAATATACCCTGAAGCATATATATGGATATCTGTTTGTGAGTGCTTAAACACACATACACATATACAAATGTATTTTTGTATTTACACACATATTTAAGTAGCTGCAAGAACAGAAGAAAATAAGAACATCTACTTTAGAAAATGTGCCTCGAAGGATTTTAAGGGAAGTTACATCCAAAGGACTAAAGACAGGAAGGAGGGAACAGTTCCAAAGGTTACGGACTGGTGAGAAGGAGATCCGAGCAGCAAGGGAGCAGAGAGATCTCTGCCTAGTACACACAGAAAGCACGCCCCTGCCCTGCCTGATCCAGGTACCAGTAACCCAGCATTGGGACCTCTGTTCCCACCAGGCTGCATTGGGGCACAGAACAGGGCTCGTCCCATCTGCCACCTGGACCAGCAGTTCATAAAGTTTAAGGCCTGGTGAGAAAGAGATCTGAACAGCCAGTGAGCAGAGAGATCTCTGCCGAGTGAACACTGAAAGTGCGCCCCTGCCCTGCCTGATCCAGGGAGCATGAAACCAGCATTGGGAACTCTGTTCCCACCCAGTGGCTTTGGGGCACAGAACAGGGCTCAGAACATCTGCCACCTAGTTCAGTAAAGATCCAGGGACACAGACCAGGTACAAGGGAAAGGTACAAAATCAATGACAACAAGAAGGCAAGAGGAAGCAAAAGAGCATATCTCAAGGAAACCAAGACAACCAGGCAACACCAGTATCCAACTCTCCCATCACAGCAAACACTGGAATACCAAATACTCCAGAAAAAGAAGACACAGACCTAAAATCATACCTCAACACGATGATAGAGATCCTTAAACAATAACGGGAGGAAAAGCAAAAAGAATTACAAGCTTTTAAGAGGAAACAAGAAAACACTCAAAGAACTCTAAGAACTAGAGGAAAACAGAGACAAAGAGATGAAGGGATGTAAGAAGGAATTAAAAAAAATTGACACGATAAAGAAAACACTAAAAGAGATAACCCCAAAGGTAGAACAACTAAAAAATAAATCAGGAGTCACAGAAGCAAGCTTTTCCAATAGACTACAAGAGATGGAAGAGAGAATCTCAGGGGCCGAAGACAACACTGTAAACATAGACAAAACAGCCAGAGAAGATGCAAAGAACAAAAAGCTCCTAAGCCAAAATGTCCAGGAGAACCCGGACATAATGAGAAACCTAAGGAAAATAGGAATAGAAGAGGGAGAAGAATATCAACTAAGAGCACAGTAAATATCTTCAACAAAATTGTAGAAGAAAACTTACCCACCCTTAATAACGAGATAACAATGAGCATTAAAGAAGCCTTCAGAACTCCAAATAGGTTGGACCAGAAAAGAAATTCCTCCCAACAAATAATAGTCAAAACACCAAGTGTCCAAAGGAAAGAAAGAATACTCAAATCAGTAAGGGAAAAAGGTCAGGTAACATATTTAGGCAGACCAATCAGAATCACACCAGATTTCTCACCAGAGACTATGAAAATTAGAAGAGTCTGGACGGACATCATGCATAACCTAAGAGAGCACAAGTGCCAGCCCAAGCTGCTATACTCAGCAACACTATCAATCACCATAGATGAAGAGATGAGGATATTTCAAGGAAAATCTAAATTTACACAATATCTGACCACAAACCCAGCATTACAACGAATTATAGTTTGAAAACCCAATACAATGAAGGGAACTACATCCTAGTAAAAACAAGAAAACTTCTAAGCAACAAAACCAAAATAAAAGAGAGACACAGACACAACTCAACCTAGAAAAGCAATAATAGAGGGAAACAACAAATATTCCTTGATATCTATTGACATAAATGGACTCAACTCCCCAATAAAGAGACATAGGTTATCAGATTGGATACATAAACAAAATCCAGCATTTTGCTGCATACAGAAAACTCATCTCTGAGACAAAGACAGACACTATCTCAGAGTAAAAGTTTGGGAAAAAATACTTCCAAGCAAACAACCCAAAGAAGCAAGCTGGAGTGGCTATTCTAATATCAAATAAAATAAATTTCCAACAAAAAGTTATCAAAAAAAATAAGGAAGGACACCTTTTCACATTACAGGAGAAATCTGTCAGGAGGAACTCTCAATCCTTAACATATATGCTCCAAATACAAAAGCACCCATATTCATAAAAGAAACCCTAATAAGCTCAAAAAATATATTTAACCCCACACACTAATAGTGGGAGACTTTAATACCCCACTCTCACCAATGGACAGTTCATGGAAACAGAAACTGAACAAAGACACTGTAAAACTAGCAGAGACTATGAACCAACTGGATTTAATAGATATCTACAAAACATATCATCCTAAAGTAAAAGAATACACATTCTTCTCAGCACCCCATAGCACCTTCTTGAAAATTGACCACATAATTGGACACAGAAAAGTCCTCAATCAATATAAGAAGATAGAAATTCTCCCATGCATTCTCTCAGATCACCATGGTCTAAGGCAGGTCTTTAACAACAACAAAGACAACAAAAAGCCCACATACACATGGAAACAAAACAACGCTGTTAAACAATAGCTGGGTCAATGAAGATAAAAAAAGAAATTAATGATTTTCTAGAATTCAATGGAAACAACAACACACCTTACCCAAACCTATGGGATGCAATGAAAGCAGTACAGAGATGAAAACTCATAGCTCTGAGCTCTTCCAAAAAGAAACTGGAGAGAGCATACATCAGCAACTTGACTGCACAGCTAAAACCTCTAGAACAAAGAGAAGCAGATACACACAAGAGGAGTAGACATCAAGAAATAATCAAATTTAGGGCAGAAATAGACCTAATAGAAACAAAAAGAACCATTGAAAGAATCCACAAAATCAAGAGCTGGTTCTTTGAGAAAATCAACAAGATTGTTAAACACCTAGCCAAACTAACTTGAGGGCAAAGAAAGAGTATCCAAATTAACAATATCAGAAATGAAAGCGAGGAAATAACAACTGAAACTGAGGAAATTTAGAAATCATCAGATCCTACTAAAAAAGTCTATACTCCACAAACTTGGAAAATATAAAGGAAATGGATGAATTCCTAGACAGGTACAAGATCCTAAATTTAAACCAGGACCAGGTAAACCATCTAAATAATGCCATAAAACCTAAAGAAATAGAATAGGTCATAAAAAGACTCCCAACCAAGACTAGGTCCTGATTGGTTCAGTGCAGAATTTTATCAGACATTTATTGCGGACATAACACCAATACTCTCCAAACTATTCCACAAGATAGAATCAGATGAAATACTACCTAACTCATTTTTTGAGGATACAATAACCCTCATTCCTAAAAGAGACAGAGACCCTACAAGGAAAGAGTAAAACAGACCAATCTCACTTAGGAACATTGATTCAAAAATACTCATCAAAATCCTTGCAAACCGAATCCAAGAACACATCAAAACCATCATTCACCATGAACAAGTAGGCTTAATCCCTGGGATGCAGGGATGGTTTAATATAAGGAAATCCAACAATGTAATAGACCATATAAACAAACTCAATGAACAAAATCCCATGATCATCTCACTAGAAACTGAGAAAGCATTTGACAAAATTCAATAACCCTTCATGTTAAAAGTCTTGGAAAGAACAGAAATCCAATGTCCATACTTAACATAACAAAAACAATATACTTCAAACCAACAGCCAACATCAAACATAATGGTTGGAAACTTGAAGCAATCCCACAGAAATCAGTGACTCGACAAGGCTGCCAAATCTCACCCTATCTATTCACCATAGTACTGGAAGTTTTGGCTGGAGCAATTAAACAGCAAAAGGAAATCAAGGGGATACAAATCAGAAAGAAAGAAGTAAAAACAATACTCTTGGCAGATGAAATGATAGTGTGCTTAAGTGACACCACATATTGCACCAGAGAATTCTTACAGCTGATAAACAAGTTCAGCAAAGTGGCTGGATACAAAATTAACTCAAACAAATCAGTAGCCTTCCTATACTCAAAGGACAAACATGTGGAGAAAGAAATTAGGGAAAAGGTACCCTTCACAATCGTTACAAAAACTATGAAATACCTTGGTGTGATGCTAACTAAGCAAGTGAAGGAACTGTATGACATGAACTTCAAACCCTAAAAAGGAAATCGAGAAAGATCTCAGAAAATGAATAGATCTCCCATGCTCATGGATTGCAGGGATCAACATCTTAAAAATGCCCAACCTACCAAAAGCAATCTACAGATTCAATGCAATCCCCATCAAAATTCCAACTCAGTTCTTCATTGTGTTGGAAAGATCAATGTTCAATTTCATATGGAATAACAAAAGACCTAGAATAGCGAAATCCATCCTCAACAACAAAAAAACATCTTCAGGAATCACTATCCCTGAACTCAAGCTATACTACAAGGCAATTGTGCTGAAAACTGCATGGTACTGGTACAGAAATAGGCATGTGGATCAATGGAATAGAATAGAAGATCCAGAAATGAGCCCTTACATATATGGTCAAGTGATTTTTGACAAAGGAGCTGTAGACATTCAATGTAAAAAGGATAGTCTATTCAACAAATGTTGCTAGTCCAACTGGCACTCAGCATGCAAAAGGAAGAAAGGAGACCCTTTCTTATCTCCTTGTAAAAAGCACAAGTGTAAGTATATCAAAGATCTCCACATTAAACCAGATACACTGAAACTATTAGATGAGAAAGTAGTGAAAAACTTAGAACACATAGGCACAGGAGAAAATTTACTGAACAAAACACCAATGGCTCAAGCTCTAAGGTCAAAGATTAACAAATGGGACTTAATGAGATTGCAAAGTTTCTGTAAGGCTAAGGACATTGTCAAGAAAACAAAACGGCAGCCAACAGAATGGGAAAAGGTCTTTACCAACTCCACATCAGATAAAGGCCTAATATCCAAGGTATACAATGAACTCAAAAAGCTAGACACCAGAGAATCAAACAACCTAATTAAACAATTGGGTACAGAGCTAAACAAAATGTTCTCAATTGAGGAATATTTAATGGCTGAGAAACATCTAAGGAAGTGTTCAACATCCTTAGTCACCAGGGAAATGCAAATCAAAACCACCCTGTGATTCAACCCCACACCAGTCAGATTGGCCAAGATCCAAAACTCAGATGACAGCAGATGCTGGCGAGGTTGCAGACAAAGAGGAACATTTCTCCACTGTTGGTG
Organism: Micromys minutus; assembly: GCF_963924665.1. Classification (NCBI taxonomy): domain Eukaryota; kingdom Metazoa; phylum Chordata; class Mammalia; order Rodentia; family Muridae; genus Micromys; species Micromys minutus. The sequence goes on along the minus strand of NC_137984.1, from coordinate 42,347,907 downwards.
GGGTTATAAACTGAAAAAACCACTCTGGAAATCAGTCTGGTGAACCTCAGAAAATTGGACATATTACTACCTGAAGACCAAGCTATTCCACTTCTGGGAATATACCCCAGAGACACTCCAATATACAACAAATATACATGCACCACAATGTTCATAGCAGCTCTATTTATAATAGCCAGAACCTGGAAAGAACACAGGTGTCCTTCAGTAGATGAATGGTTACAAAAATTGTGGTACATTTACACAATGGAGTACTACTCAGCCATCAGATACAAGGACTTAACCAAATTCTTAAGAAAATGGTTGCATCTAGAGAATATCATCCTGTGTGAGATAACCCAGTCACAAAAGAACAGACATAATATTCAGTCACTGATAGTGGGATGCTAACCCCAGAGGCTCGAACTGCTCCAGAAACAACTCACAGACTCTGTGAAGTTCAAGAAAAAAACAAAAGAAAACAAACAAACTAAACAACAACAACAAAAAAAAAAACAAAAACAAAAACATAAAAAAAATGTCATGCTCAAGCCTTACACACCACGAAAACTTTGACTAATTTTGGGTTACATCCTGTTTTTCCTGTACTTTTTCTTCATTGTAACCAGTAAGACCTTAATTCAGAGTCTCAAACCTTAAAAAAAAAAAAAAAAAAAAAAAAAAAAAAAAAAAAAAAAAAAACAGCCAAGCACTGACACAATTGTATTTGTATACATTTATGCATAAATATTTAATTTTTTTCTTTAATCTTTGTTTTTTAAAATAAACTTTAAAAAAAAGCCTGGCGGGAGGTTAGAGAAAAGAGTGACATAATTATATAACATTAAAATTACTAAAAATAATTTTAGTTAACTGAGTTTTTTTCCTGTATCTTATTTCTTTAAGAAACGTTCTATTTTTGCAAAAGTCTAACACTTTTTTTAGTACTTGTTCTTTCTTCATATCTGTGTGTCTCAATGGAATAGAGCAGTTATTCTTAAAAAAGACAGCCTATTCAACAAATGGTGCTGGTCCAACTGGCACTCAACATGCAAAAGAATGAAAATAGACCCGTTCTTATCTCCTTGTACAAAGCTCAAGTGTAAGTGGATTAAAGATCTCCACATTAAACCTGATACACTGGAATTATTAGATGAGAAAGTAGGGAAAACCTTAGAACTCATAGGCACAGGAGAAAATTTCCTAAACAAAACACCAATGGCTCAAGCTCTAAGGTCAAAGATTAACAAATGGGACTTAATGAGATTGCAAAGTTTCTGTAAGGCTAAGGACATCGTCAAGAAAACAAAACGGCAACCAACAGAATGGGAAAAGATCTTTACCAACACCACATCAGATAGAGGCCTAATATCTAAGGTGTACAAGGAAGTCAAAAAGCTCGACACCAGAGAATCAAATAACCCTATTAAAAAATGGGGTAGAGAGCTAAACAAATATTTTTCTGTTGAGGAACTCCGAATGGCCGAAAAACATCTGAGGAAGTGCTCGACATCCTTAGCCATCAGGGAAATGCAAATCAAAACAACCCTAAGATTCCACCTCACTCCAGTCAGATTGGCCAAGATCCAAAACTCAGATGACAGCAGATGCTGGCGAGGCTGAGGAGAAATAGGAACACTTCTCCACTTTTGGTGGGGTTGCAAGCTAATACAACCACTCTGGAAATCGGTCTGGCGATACCTCAGAAAATTGGATATAGTACTACCTGAAGACCCAGCTATTCCACTTCTGGGCATATACCCCAGAGACACTTTAATACACAACAAAGATATATGCACCACAATGTTCATAGCGGCTCTATTTATAATAGCCAGAAGCTGGAAGGAACCCAGATGTCCTTCAGAAGACGAATGGATACAAAAATTGTGGTACATATACACAATGGAATACTACTCAGCCACCAGAAACAATGACTTAACCAAATTCTTAAGAAAATGGCTGCATCTAGAGAAGATCATCCTGAGTGAGATAACCCAGTCACAAAAGAACAGACATAATATGCAGTCACTGATAGTGGGATGCTAACCCCAGAGGCTTGCACTCCCCCAGAAACAACTCACAGACTGTATGAAGTCCAAGAAATAAAGAAAACAAAAACTATACATATATTCACAAAACAAGAAGACTTTGACTATTTCCATGTTGCGTTTTGTTTTGCATGTACTTTACGCTTATTGCAACTAGTACGTTTTCAATGCATACTGTCAAGCCCTTGAAAAAAATCAAGTACCGACTAAAAAACATATTCACATGGTTTTATGTAAAATTTATTTTAATGTCTGAAAAAACAGTACTGACAAAAATGTATAATTTTAAGCAAAAAATGTTTAAAATCTTTACATCTATCTTTGTTTTGAAAAATAAAATCGTTTAAAAAAAAAAATTAGGTGATGCAGAAGCTGCCAAGGATGTGGAGAAAGAGGAACACTCCTCCACTCTTGGTGGGGTTATAGGCTGGCACAACTACGCTGGAGATCAGTCTGTTGGTTCCTCAGAAAATTGGGCACGGTACTATGTGAGAACTCAGCTATACTACTTCTGGGCATAAACCCAAAAGTAGCTCCAACATCTAACAAGGACCATGCTCAACCATGTTCACAGCAGCCTTCTTTATAGTAGCCAGAAGCTGGAAAGAACCCAGATGTCTGTCAACAGACAAATGCATACAGAAATTGTGGTACATATACACAATGGAATACTAATCAGCTATTAAAAACAAGTTTTTAAGCAAATGGATGGAACTTGAAGTTACTTTCCTGAGTGAGGTAACCCAGTCACAAAAGAGCACCCATGGTATATATTCACTTGTAAACAGATACTAGCCCCCAAAGCTCAAAATACCCAAGAAATCATCCAGAAAAAATATGAAGCGAAGAAGAAGAAGAAGAAGAAGAAGAAGAAGAAGAAGAAGAAGAAGAAGAAGAAGAAGAAGAAGAAGAAGAAGAAGAAGATGATGATGATGAAGAAGAAGATGAAGAAGAAGACGAAGAAGGCAAGAAAGTGGATGCCTCAGGTATTCTTGTAAGAGAAAAGAAAACACTAATGGTGTGAAATACACGGTTAAATAGAGGAGCAAGGATTAGATAAAAGATCTACAGAGACTGCCTCACATGGAGAACCGCCCCATATGCAGCCACCAAACCCAAGCACTTTTTAGTGCTGATTCCAAGAAGTGTTGTTTACAGGAAGGAACCAGATATGGATGTCTCCTTAGAGTCTCTGCCAGAGTCATATAGATACAGAGGAGGATGACTGCGGCTAACCATTGGACTGAACATGGGGACCCCAGTGAAAGAGCTAGAGAAATGACTGAAAGCTCTGGAAGGGTTTGCAATCTCATGGGAAAAACAACAACATCAACCAGGCAAGGCCCTGAGGTCCTGAGGGTGTTTAGGAGAGGAAGCACCTTCATGGAAGCAAGTTGAGGGAGAGGATGGAGTGGAGTGTGGGGGGAGGATATAACATTTGAAGTGTAAATAAAGAGAATATCCACTAAATAAAAAAAATTGGGTTTTTAAAATGTTTTTTCTTTGTTTCCTGATTTTTTTCTGTATATTTAGCTACAGACAAGCTATGTGCTATTGTAGGATTCTAGTTGCCTCGTCCTTTTATGTAGTTCGAGTTCCTTTGTGAGATTATATAATGAGATAATGGACATCCGTTATGCAGTCTTTCGTTGATGGTTCAGTCAACAGCACAACTCAGGGGCCACAGAATAAACTGCAGAACCAGAAATAACACAGTGCACAGAGGCAATATTAATTCAACAAAAAAGAAGCTTTGTCAGTATTTCTCCACATTTGAGAAAAGACATAGCAAATATGATATGGATTAAAGAAAATGTTTAAAAATATTTATAGGAATAGGAACGTTGATCCACATTAGACCATTTGCCTAGATTTCTTATGTTACTTCCAGTTGACAGATATCACTTTCTCATGATAAACTTATGGCGAGGAAGAGATAAAGAATTCTTGGGCATCTGTTTTATTTTATGGCTTTCATCCACATGGTTAACTTTTCCTCACAATCATGCTACTTAATGTCAAAATCTTATTATTTTAGTAAAATATTACCATTAAAACTTTTACATAATTGGTGGACAGTATCATGAGCCCTAAGAAGTGTAGCAAGGAGAGAGTGGGATGAATATGAGGGAAGCTTGGACTTATAATAAATGTCTATACAGATAAGAGAAAAATGATTCACGCCAATTAAGTTATTTTCTTGACTATGTAGTTCATGTCATGTTAATTTTTAATTAACTTTTTATATATACTTCAAAATCTCACCTTAAGTGCTTCTATTTCAAGTTTTAATATATAATATAGCTTTTATTTAATGTTACAGTGCTTCACTAAAGATACATGTTTTTAGTCTAGAATTTATTGTTTTTTATTACTTTCTTAAATATCCTGCTATGGTCTTATCACAAATTGTATGTTTTCAGTTTCTAAATAAACAAAAAAAACTGTTATATATAAATAACTATTATTTTTGGTAAGTTTGTCTGTTAAAATATTATACACTCAATAATACATAGAGATTAAAAATTATAATCAATGTATTTAACCATAAAATACATTGTCTAATTCAAAGTATTTTGTAATGAAATTAATACTAAGTGTTGTTAAATACTTTGTCAGTATTTGACATGATTTGATGTGTTTCTTCCTCTTAGGTTCTGATGAATTTTGGCCTTGATATAAATGAAACTTTATGACATAAATTTGTATATATTTCTCCAATTGTGAATGATTCTTGTTCATGTCTGTGATTTTATGAACTGCACATGTATGTAATCAACTTTTGTCAAGAATCTTGGCTCTTTACTCAAACCCTAGTATGCAATTTAGTCCTATTTCCTTCCATGTAAACATTCTGTAAGTGTTGACTAAGTTAATCAAAACCAACAATATGTGTGTACCATGCAGCAAATGATCACAAATTATAATAAATATTTCCCTTTGCTTTATTGTAAATTAATTATTTTAATTATTAAAATCTATGATAATACATAAAAATAATGGATTATCAATGAACTGTTGTCCAAGCACACTGATTTTAGAGATAAAAATGGTGTTAATTGCTTATGTCTTTCAGGTTTTTTGTCATCCCAATAACCCCACTTTTTGTAAAATTAGTCCACCATATTGCATCTTAAGTGAAGGTCTAAAACGTCCCTATTCTAAAATAATTATATGTACATATTTTAAAGCCACACAATCTATTGAAATGTTGTGAGATAAATAAAATTACCAAATGTGCAGCAAGCATTTAATTTACCATCTCACATTTTACAAAAAGATCTTGAAAGTTAATACAATTATTTTAATTAGAGTTATGAACTTCTACCTATGTAGGTGAAGGGCTAATTACATAATTTATATGCTCACTGAATAGTTTTATCTGTATTCTTTATTATCTCATCTTTCCATTAAAATTTCTTTGTTTTTCACGATTAATATATATTTTATTTTGTCTCATTTAACTAATCATTTAAAATTGCCCTCAGTGTAAATTTATTTTAATGCTTCCCAAAATTTATTTATTTCATATGCTTTGAATTGTAATCCTGGTATCATTTGAGTTTATCTTTTTAATAAACACATTATTAATTATTATTAATTACATATTGACAATAAAACTTGGTAACATAAATGTATCAACAATGGTGGCAAGGGAAATACACAAGGCAGAAAGCAGTGGAAATGGTTTAAGCATATGCAGTTGAAGAACGTTACTTACTGGCATTCACTCCATAGCTTTTATGGTTGATTATGTTTCTCAGTGCTCTCTTTCATACTGAATTCTCTTAGAAAAGATAACCTGAAAGGAGCAAAGAAAATGGACTTTAAAAAACATCACTTTTGCAGAAACTACTGAGAAACTATGGCATTTATATTAATTTTACAGCTCATCAGCTTTTTTTTTTTTTTTGTTTCGTTTTCAAATGTGTAACCTTTCCAGTTTTCTTTCCCTCAATGAAATGTTTTCAGTCATGATTGTAAGCCGGAAGCATTTTTATCTCCCATCTCTCTTATACACACACACACACACACACACACACACACACACACACACACACACACACACATGTACAAACACACACCACAGATATCGCATTCTATCACCCTTTGAAAAATCCCCATCAATAATTTGAGTTGAATATAGAGGGGTTTTTGTTGTTGTTTTAGCAAACATAAAATATAAAGTATATCAAAACAAGACAATTAGGATATCATATGAAACTGCTGTCAATGTAAAGAAAAATATGAGTCTTATAAGTTAACTGAAATTCTTAAACTGTTAAATTTTGTTTCCAAAATAAAAGAGCAATTATACTGAAAATCTACTGTCTGAAGACTATGTCAATTCTTGTCCTTTTCCTCTCTTTGAGGGCGTTTATTCTTGTACATCATGTGTGGTTTCTCCCCTAGGGCTGAGGTTGACCTGGAACCCTATGGACAGCTCTTAACAGCTAAGCTTGCCAACAACTTGTCAAAAATGATTAGTGAGAAATAAGAAAAGAATGTTTCCCCTGTTGATAATAGGGGACAAATAAAAGAGACTTTGAAATTATCATAGGGATCACATTTGGTTGAGAAGTACATTGTGCATTCAATATTATTCAATATCATAGATCGACTTTATATTTACATAATTTTGAAATGAATCATATTGAACCCAACATGCTTGAAATAATAGAGAATTCTGTGCCAGATCATAAAGGATAGCTCTGTGCTTATCACTTTTACATAAGCAATGTGTGTCTTAGCACTGTCTTGATACAAGGAAGTGCTAATTAATAATGATTTTCCCAATTATGATTTATAGAAACCTTCAAAATATCTTTGGATTTATAATAATTCCAAATTACAATATAAATGAAGAATCTATAAAATGAAAGGATTTATTTTGAGTCTAGTTTGATTTTTTCACTGAATATATTAAAACAAAAAGAATAAAAAATGTAATTCTTCTCTTAAAATCATAAAAGCCTTATGGTTTGTAACATAAAATCAGTCTTAATGCTGAAGTAATATTTTGGTCAACTGGATTCATAAGCTGAATAGTAAGTATTTATCTAATATTTGAGTCATCTACCAATGAAAATGTAAGAGGATAATGGTTTTTAATATAAAATAATGCAGAAGTTAAAATTAATATAATGAGAATTAATCAATTTTGCTGTGTTAGATGTATATTAATCTATTTTATACCTGCATGCTTTCTGAAATAAGTTGTCTCATTTTACATAATTGACACCTTTAATGAACATATTCAGTACTAATTCATACATAGTATTAAGAAATAATTCCATGTTAACTCAGAACTCAAAAGTAATTAACTCATCGCTCAGGATAAATTTGAGAGTCCTTATTCTTTATGCTAATTTGCAGATCAAATGCTGAATATCTGTATTTACCACATTTATAATTTAAACAAATCACATATTTAGAGTAATAGATTCTTAAAGTTTGAAAAATAGATTTGTGAGTTCGAAAGAATCATTGTTTTCATTATATTTAAGTATGTAAATTTCAAATATAGTTTTTAAACTTCAAGTATGAATTTAGTCAGTTTTGATGTTGCATGTCTCTGATATGTGCAGTACTGATAAATTATTCTCTTCCGTAGGAACAAACACTTGAATTTAGCTCATGTGATGAATCATATTTAATATTTTTGGAAATGTTATAGCTAAAATACACATACATGTTTGGAAATCATTTATGTTAGCTAATGAATGTGTAAAGAAACTTTAAAAATGCATAGTGGTTTCTGAAATATGCTTTTCAGAGCAACAGAGCACTGATATTAATGTTGAAACAATATTTCAAGCAGCTTCATACAAAAAGTGAGAATTCATTTTCAGATCGATTGGTAAATTCTACAAAGTAATCACTGTACATCTTTCAAATTAAATTTGACAAGCAAACACAAAATTCCAATCAGAATATTATATATAAAATAGTATTTATGGAAAATATTTCAGAGTCTTTTATCTTTCATCCATTTATTTTAGAAAATAAAGTAGTGATGGCATATAAACATGTCCTAATCCATTGAAATCTGAAGAATTATATTTTCCACATTTTCTTTGCATTGATTTGCAGATGCAGCTATTCCAAATTATTATTTCACAAACCAAGATGATTCTCAGCAGGAACGTTGTACCCCATGTTGTTTTCATCAAAGGGAACTTGGTCTACATTGGCTGATCTGAGTATTACCATTATATTACTAATTTACACTTTGGGACCAGGGTCAAGGGGCTTCTAAATTTTTTTTGACTTGATATTAACCTGAAAGAGGAATGTTAATAACTGCTGAAATTTATCCACGGTAACTCTACATCAAGAATATTAAGTTGTGTGTTTAAAATGAGAAAGCTATAATCCAAAGTTTTGATTTACATTATACTGTTTTAGAATCACCTCCATTGACAGTGTCACATTTCATTTGTAATACTTACAACAGAGAAATAAATAAATACATAGATAGATAGATAGATAGATAGATAGATAAATAAATAAATAAAGAAATAAAGAAATAAGAGAAATTCCTATTTTAGAAAATGAAATTTCCTGAGCAATTGATTCATAAAATTTGCTGGCTAAATAAAACAAAATATAAATATGTTACTTTTAATTACTAATAATATTAAATATATTGTACAGTTCTAAAATATCAGATTACTAATATTATTTTGTTGAAATAGATTTTGTGTAATTTTTCTTGGTTATATTTGTTAAAGTGTATAAAATACATTAATTACATTGTTACCTAGAATATTATAAAATAAGTTTAAAATATCCCTATTTTCTACCTCAAATTTATGCTAGGCTATATTGTATGTTAGATCCACAATGGAGCCCGGACATTGATTTATCTACTTTAAGCATAAAAACAGACTAGCCTATACATGTGCATGTAAAAAGTTTTCAGAATTACAAGAAATTAAAATATCTGATGTAACCCTATAATTATTAATAATGTCATCCTGTGTGGTCCAGGATTTTTTATATTGCTGTTCTTCTTTTAAGGCTGCAATTCCCTTCAGCTCCTTCAGTTCTTCCTCTAATTCTTCCATACTGATCACCAACTTTAATCCAAAGGTTAACTGTAACTATCTGAATTTGTCTCAAATAGTTGTTGATAGAGCCTCTCAGATGACAGCCATGTGAGACGCCTTTGGCATGCACAATATGGCCTCAGTAATATACTCAGCATTTGGTCTACACAAATGGAATGTACCTCAGTTTGGGCCAGTCACTGGGTGGCTTTTGTTTTAGTCTCATCTCCATTTTTGTCCCTGCATTTTCTTTAGCTGAATCTTCAGGTAGAGCTATTTCCAATTATTTGAGGTACCACAAGTCTGATTTTCAGAGTGCTTGTACCAATTTACAATCTTACCAGCAAAATAGAAGTGTTTACTTTTTTGCCACATTCTCACCACCATGTGCTTTCACTTCAACCTTTGATCTTAGCACCTGTGTTTATGATGAGGTGGTTGATCTATTTGGACTTGAGCTCAGTACATGGAAATAGTTTTATAATTATTTTTTATTTACCTGTTTCTTTTTACAGAAAGGGAGAAATAAAAATTGTGGATTTGGATGGCAAGAGAAGCAGTGAAGATATTGGAATAGTAGTAGAAGGGAATCAATAATCACAATATATTGTATAAAAAAGTAATCCATTTCCAATAATATGGCATTTTTAAAAATTCAACATTTAAAAAGTGCAAGTTTCATTAAATATCAAAATTTTAGAGTGGCTTAACTCCAAAAAAGTTTGAAATAATTTACATAATTTCCCATTTCAAGAGAGAAAAGCTAAGGCAGTTTTAATTATATCAAAGAAACTCAAAATTTAATATTATAAATAGTTAAGTTGCTACTTAATACTAAAATATATCTGGTATATACTCATGATATTCTGTACTCTAATGGGCTTTTATATCCCATCATCTCGAGATAAGGATTTATAGCACACATTATTCTTACTCTTGGGCTCAGATGTTTACATCTGATGATGTCATTTTTTTTTACTATATTACCATACTGGTGTCACCAATATATGGAGATCTCCACTACAGGTTTACTTATGGTCTCATTGCATCTATTCTGGGATTCCAGCTCGGTCAAAGGTGCTAAGCACTAGCCCTATTGTAAGAACATTTCATGTTATTACAAATAATTGAGTATGAAAATTGTAAACATTACCCAATTTGTCTTTCAGATATCATCATGCCTGCTTAGATGATAGTTCCTGTGTGCCAACCATGAGAGAATACTTCCCAGAAATTTTTCCCTAATGATGATGGTCCCTTATAAGTCAAACCAAACCAAACCAACTAATCTCTTTAAGTGAAGGCAAATATTTCAATTGCAGAGATGCTTAATATATTAATTGCTTGTGTGTGTGTGTGTGTGTATGTGTGTTTATGTGTGTGTTTCTATCTAAAACCTCACTGTCCAGAATTCTATAGCCACTGGTTTTGCTTTTCCATGTTCACATAACAGATCATATACTCTAAGCACTCAGTGTTGTTTTCCAGCCCATAACTTCACAGTTGTTCGTTTTCCTCTGCTAAAACATTTCAAGGCATACAAGCTTCATGGTCAGGTCTCTTACAGCAACATCAAACTCTGGTTCCAATTCCTGATTTAGCTTTGTTTCTGATGCTGTAGAAAAGCACAATTAAAGGTACAAACTTGGAGAAGGAATGCAATTAATTCCATTTATAGGATAAGATCTATTGTTGTGGAATGTCAAGTATTTGAATCAGGAAACTGGAGGCAGGAACTGAAAATAATGGAAAGACACTACTTCCTAAATACTTCAGAATGGCCCAAGTATTAGACTCAGGAATTAAAACTAGTCTTGGAAGTACATTTTAATAAAGCTATCCACACACTTTCATTGTAAAAAGTTTTTTTTAAATTGAACAACTTTATTTTAAAAAATAAAGATAAATGTACAGATTTTAAAAATATTTTTGCATAAAAGTATATGAATACATATTCATCAGTACTTGATTTTTTAAAGGTTTCATAGTATGCCTTAAAATCTTACTAGTTACAATGAGCATAAAGGACATGAAAACAAGCTGTAACCAAGAAAAAGTCAAAGTGATCTTGGTGTGTAAATATAAAGCATAATGATTCTTCTTTTTATTTTTGGCCTTTGGTTTCTTGAACTTCATATAGTATGTAAGTTGTTTGTGGGGTGTTTAGGGATTTTTGCAGTTAGCATCCAATTATCAGTGATTGCATATTATGCCTGTTCTTGTGCAACTGGGTTAACTCACTCAGGATGATATTCTCTAGATGCATCCATTTTCTAAATACTTTCATTAAGCCGTTATTTCTAATAGCTGAGTAGTACTCCATTGTGTAAATATATAACAATTTTTGTATCCATTCATCTACTAAAGGACATCGTGGTTCTTTCCAGCTTCTGGCTATTATAAATAGAGCTGATATGAACATTGTCTTGCAGGTGTCTTTGTAGTATGTTGGAGCATCTCTAGGGTACATGCCCAGAGGTTGAATAACTGGGTCATCAGGTAGTATTTTGTCCAATTTTCTGAGGAAACACCATACTGATTTCCAGAGTGGTTGTACCACTTTACAACCCCACCAGCAGTTTAGAAGTGTTTCTCTTTTTCCACATCCTAGCCAGCATCTGCTCTCATCTGAATTCTTGGTCTTAGCCATTCTGACAGGTGTGAGGTTGAATCTCAGGGTTGTTTTGATTTGCATTTCCCTGATTGCTAATGATGTCGAGCACTTCCTTACATGCTTATCCAACATTCGATATTCCTCAATTCAGAAATTTTGTTTAGCTCAGTACCCCATTTTTAATAGGGTTGTTTAATTCTTGGATGTCTCACTTCCTGAGTTCTTTGTATACCTTGGATATTAGGCCTCTATCTGATATGGGGTTGGCAAACATCTTTCCCCAACATGTTGGCTGCAGTTTTGTTTTCTTGACAGTGTCTTTAGCCTTACAGAAACTCTGCAATCTCATAGAGTACCATTTGTCGATATTTGACCTTAGATCACGAGCCATTGGTGTTCTGTTCAGGAAATATTCTTCTGTACCTATGTGTTCTAAGGTTTTCTCTAATTTCTCTTCTAATAATTTCAGTGTACCTAGTTTAATGTGGAGATCTTTGATCCACTTACACTTGTGCTTTGTACAAGGAGATAAAAAAGGGTCTATTTTCATTCTTCTGCATGCCGAATGTCAGTTGGACCAACAGAATTTATTGAAGAGGCTGTCCATTTTTGATTGAATGATTAGAGCACCTTTGGCAAAAATCAAGCGACCATATATGTGAGGGCTCATTTCTGGATCTTTTATTCTATTCCACTGATCCACATGCCTATCTCTGTACCAGTATAATGCAGTTTTTAACATAATTGCCTTCTAATATAGCTTGAGATCAGGGATGGTGATTCTCACAGATGTTTTCTTGTTTTTGAGTATAGATTTTGCTTTTCTAGGTCTTTTGTTATTACAGATAAAATTTCACATCGCTATTTCCAACTCGATGAAGAATTGGGTTGGAATTTTGAAGGGGATTGCATTGAATCTGTAGATTGCTTTTGGTAAGATGGCCATTTTTACAATGTTGATCCTTCAAACCCATGATCGTGGGAGATCTTTTCATTTTCTCAGATCTTCCTCAATTTACTTCTTTAGAAATTTGAAGTTTTTGTCATACAGGTCTTTCACTTGCTTAGTTAGAGTCACACCAAGGTATTTCAGAGTTTTTGTGACTATTGTGAAGGGTATCTTTTCCCTAATTTCTTTCTCCACATGTTTGTCCTTTGAATATAGGAAGGCTACTGATTTGTTTGAGTTAATTTTGTATCCAGCCACTTTGCTGAACTTGTTTATCAGCTGTAGATGGTCTCTGCAAACAGTGATGTTTTCACTTCTTACTTTGCAATTTGTATCCCTTGATTTCTGTTTCCTGTCAGATTGCTCCAGTCAGGAGTTCCAATACTATGTTGTTTAGATGGCTGAGAGTGATCAGCTTGTGTAGTCCTTGATTTTAGTGGGATTGCTTCAAGTTTCTTACTGTTATGTGTGATGTTGACTATTGGTTTGCTGTGTATTGCTTTTAATATATTTAGGTATGGGCCTTGGAATACTGGACTTTCCAAGCCTTTTAACATGAAGGGGTTTTGAATTTTGTCAAATGCTTTCTCAGTATCTAGTGAGATGACCATGTGGTTTTTTCCCTTGAGTGGTTTATATTGTGGATTGTGTTGATGGATTTCCATTTATTAAACCATCCCTGCATCCCAGGGCTGAAGCCCACTGGATCATGGTGAATGATCTTTTTGATGCATTCTTAGATTTGATTAGCCAGGATTTTGTTGAGTATTTTTGCATCAATGTTCATACCGGACATTGGTCTGACATTCTCTTTCCTTGTAGGGTCTTTGTGTTGTTTAAGAACGAGGGTTATATGGCCTTGAAACATGAGTTAGGTAGTTTTTCAATGCCCAAAGCAAAGAAAGAATTCAAAAAGCAGTAAGGGGAAAATGTCATGTAACATATAAAGACATACTAATCAGAATCACTCCAGACTTCTCAACAGAGACTATGAAAGGTAGAAGATCCTGGACAGACATCATGCAGACCCTAAGAGAACACAATTGTCAGCCCAAGCTGCTATACCTATTAAAAATCTCAATCACAATAGATGGAGAGACAAAAATGTTACAGGATAAAACTCAATTTACACAATATCTGACTACAAAACCAGCACTACAACGAATTATATGCAGAAAACCCAATACAAGGAGGGAAACTATATCCTAGTATAAACAAGAAAATACCTAACCAAGAAAACAAAAGGAGAAAGACACACATCACAATTCTACCTCTAAAAGCAAAAATAGCAGGAAATAGCAATCACTATACCTTAATATCTATTAACATAAATGGACTCAGTTCCCAAATAAAAAGTTATAGGCTATTAGACAGGATATGTAAACAGAATCTAGCATTTTGCAGCATATTGGAAACTCATCTCAGAGACAAAGACAGACACTATCTCACAGAAAAAAGATTGGGAAAAAATACTTCCAAGCAAATGGCCCCAAGAAGCAAGCTGGAATGGCCATTCTAATAGCGAATAAAAAAGATTTTAATCCAAAAGTTATTTTAAAAAGACAAGGAAAGACACTTTTTACTCATTACAGGAAAATTGGTTAGGAAGAAATCTCAACCCTTAACATATATGCTTCAAATACAAAAGTACCCATATTCATAGAAGAAACCCTACTAAAGCTCAAAAAAAAAAAAAAAAAAAAAAAAAAAAAAAAAAAAAAAAAACATTGCACTCCACACAATAATAGTCGGAGACCTCTGCCCCCCTACTTTCATCAATGGACAGATCATGGAAACAGAAACTGAACAGGGATGCAGTGAAACTGGCAGAGGTTATGAACCAATTATAATTAATAGACATCTACAGAACATTTCATCCTAAAACAAAAGATTATACCTTCTTCTCAGCACCTCACAGCACCTTCTCCAATATTGAACATATAATCAGTCACAAAACAATCCTCAAATGATATAAGAAGACTGAAAACCTACCATGCATCCTATCAGGTCACCATGGTCTATGTCTGGTCTTAATAACAACAAAGACAACAAAAAGCCCATATACACATGGAAACTAAACAATGCTCTATTAAATGATAGCATGGTCAAGGAAAAAATAAAGAAAGAAATTAAAGATTTTCTAAAATTTAATGAAAATGAAAACAGAACATACCCAAACCTCTGGAATGTAATGAAAGCAGCACTGAGAGGAAAACTCACAGCTCTGAGTATTTCCAAAAAGAAACTGGAGAGATCATCCACTAGTAACTTGACAGCACAGTTGAAAGCTCTAGAACAAAAGGAAGCAGATACACCCAAGAGGAGTAGATGGCAAAAAAATTGTCAAACTCAGAGAAGAAATTGACCTAATAGAAACAAAAAGAACTTTTCAAAGAATCAACAAAACCAAGAGCTGGTTCTTTGAGAAAATTAACAATATTGATAAACCCTTACCCAGACTAACTTGACAGCAAAGAGAGAGTATCCAAATTAACAAAATCAGAAAGGAAAGTGGAGACATAACAACTGAAACTGAGGAAATTCAAGAAATCATGAGATCCTACTACAAAGCCTATACTCAATAAAGCTGGAAAATCTGTAGGAAATGGATGAATTTCAAGCAGGTTCCAGATACAAAAGTTAAACCAGGAACAGGTAAACCATCTAATTAATCACATAACACCAAAAGAAATAGAAGCAGTCATCAAAAGCCTTCCAACCAAAAAAAGCCCAGGTCCAGATTGGTTCAGTGCAGAATTCTATCAGACATTTATTGACGACATAACACCAATATTCTCCAAACTATTCCACAAAATAGTGTCAGATGGAACAGTACCTAACTCATTTTTGGTAAGAAGTTTTTGAGATAATATTCCACACTTTTCACATGCTTCGTAAGACTATCTTTGGTGTTTCCAATGTTTACACCAGTGAATCTTAAAGCGGTCATACTTTTATCTAGTGTTAATGTTGTTGTTCTTTAACTATATAGATGCATTAGCTAATTCATCTTGAAACCAGCATTTGACATAGAATCAAATGTTATTTTTCTTAATCAATATATAAACTTATCCTATATTTTAGGGTTCTGTCAGCATCAAAAGTGCATTTTTCCTTATATAAACTTTTATTTATTCCTTAAATTATTCTAACAATGGCTAAGCATATTTCCAGTTATTGATATGTAACAAACACATCTTGAGTGAAATGTTTTTATTAAACTTTAATATGGGAAATAAAAATATCCCCCTCCACTTTTAACATCACCAATTTCTGAGATCTCCTTTATCTCTGTCTCTTTGTTTCTGCCTCTGTCTCTCTCTCTCTGGCTTTTCTGTCTGTCTGTCTCATTATCTCTGCCTTAGTCTCTCTGTCACTCTTTGTATCCTCATCCCTCTCTCTTCCTTGCTTTCTCCCTCCACATTTTTTTTCTGGTATTGTGTAGATTCATGTGCATTCTCAGCTATGTGTGGAATCTGGTCCCATACATTTAAAAATCAGATCAAGACCAGAAGTCTACTTAAATTGTCATTCTTCAGGAGCAATTTTCTTTTATTTTTGGAGTATTTCTAATTTTAATACCTATGAACCAACAAATGAAATGCTCCCCATTAACATTTTTATTAATAAAAATTATACATGGGTTAATCTGTACACATGACTCTTCAAGACCAAACATAATGTCAATAGGAGTTTAAATGTTTTTGATTCAACATGGCAGTTTACTGAAAAACAAATCAATGGATCAAATAAAATCTGTCAAATGCATTTGCAAAAATTGAAAAATACAAAAAGACATTAGCTTTTCTCTTACCTATTTGATATTTTAGTATAAAAGCATTGCAATTAATATTTCATTTACGTTAGAGACACATGCACTGTACAGTCATCACTACCCGTAGATTCTTAAACGCAATTCATTTATGTGCATATTTTTTATATTTGAATGTACTATTCACATTACTCACTAATTTGCATCTTTTAAATACTCATACATAATTTAGCATACAATGCATACATATTAGTGATATTATCTTCAGTTTTCATATGTGCTTAAATATTAAACACAGGAGAGTTAAAATTAACACTTAATTTTTATAGAATTATGTTCATGAAATTAAACGTATAACACTTATAAAATTCATGTCCTTTATGGCAACTGAGATGGTCATGTATATTACTTTCTCATTTTATGGCATTTAGTTATTTTGAAGCCAACACTAGCTCATCAATATTTGAGAAGTACTCCATTAATTCATGCCCTTTTTTATTGCTCAAACCTTCTATTGTTATTAATTGTTTAGACATTTAGAACAGAAAGTGTCCTACTCAATCAACAATATTTCTCTGAGAAGATAGAGTGAACAACTTGTCCCAGAAATTTTTTCCAAAAATGAAAACTTTTGCAAGATAAATAATAATTGTAGTAATATGTTGAAATGTCTGAGTTTAATTTTTGTTAATTCTCTTTTGAGGAACATTTAGATTATTTTCAAATTCTTGCTATTATAAATAGAGAAGCAGTGATTGTGGTTGAGCATATATTTTTATTGGTAGAATGAAGAACTCACTTAGTACATTCCCAGAACTTGTATTGCTGGATCTTGAAGAAGATTTTTTTCTGAGGAGTTTCCACGCAGATTTCTATTGTGGTTGTATGAGTTTGTATTCCCATCTGAAATGTACGAGTGTTTGTCCTACTCTACATCCTAGCCATCATGAGCTATCAGTTGCTTCACTGATACTGACCATTCTGATAGGTATATGATAAAATCTAAATCTGGCTCTTATTTGTATTTCACTAAATCTAAGGATGTTGAACATATCTTTAATTTTTCTTTTATTGAGTATTCTTGGTTAGATCTATAACTCATTTTAGTTGGGTTAATTATTTTATTTTTTTACAACTTTATTTAAAGAAAAGAAATACATGTACAGATTTTTAAAAGCATTTTGGCAATTCTTTTAGAGGTTTATAGCATGCATTGACATCTCACTAGTTTCCATGAGCCTAAAGTATGTATAGAACAGAATGTATCATGAAAACAGAGTTTTCTTGGTGTGTGTAGATTAAACATAATGATCTTTGAATACCAAAAATTGCCACAAGGATATAGTCCTAGCTCTTGGATTATTAATGATTTAAGGTCTAGGTATACCACACTCTGAGAGGGTGCTATACACTTATTTGTTATCCTATGAAGGACTGAGGCTTTCACTATTTGGCCTTTGTTATTCTTGAACTTCATATGGTCTGTGAGTTGTTTCTGGGGTATTCAAAGCTTTCTGGGGCTAGTATTCAATTATTAGTGACTGCATATTATGTCTGCTCTTTTGTGACTGGGTTACCTCACTCAGGATGATATTCTCGAGATGCATCCATTTTTCTAGGAATTGCATAAAGTCATTGTTTCTAGTAGCTGACTAGTACTTTGTTGTGTAAATATACCACACTTTTTGTATCCATTCATCTACTGAATGACATCTGGGTTCTTTCCAGCTTCTGACTATTATAAATAAGGCTGCTATGAACATTGTGGTGCATGTGTTTTCATAGTATGTTGGAACATCTCTGGGATATATGCCCAGAAGTGGGATAACTGGATCATTTTCTTAATATCTAGGGCTTTAATTTTTTTTTTTTTTTTTTTTGTATTTTGGATATTAGCTTGCCGTTAGGTATATAGGGAGTGAAAGTCTTTCCCACTTTATAGACTGACACTTTGTCCAAATCACAGTGTCTTTTACTGTGCAGAATTGTTTCAGTTATATGAGATTCTATTATGTTAACTTTGTGCCTTTGTTAAAGGAGTGCTGTTCAGAAAGTCATCTCCTGTGCCAATGAATTAATTCAAGGCTATTTCTCATTTTCTTTGCTATCTGGTTTGAGTTTATTTGGTTTTATTTAGAAGTGTCTACTAAGTTTGCAGTTGAATTTTGCAAAGGGATAAATATAAATCTGAGTTTTACATGTACCCAACCTATATGAACAAAACCATTTGTTCCCATTCCTACATTGAGTGTTTTTATTTTTTTATTTTTTTTTTGTCATCTTTACAAAAGGAGGTACCCATATGGTATATGAATTTATGTCTGGGTCTTCAATTCCAATTCTTTATCAAGGTGTGTAGTTTTGTACCAACACCATGCTACTTTTATTATAGTACATCTATAGTAAAATTTAAAATCAAGATGTTAATACTCATTTCAGAACTTTTATTGTTCATGATAATTTTAACATTCCTGGGTTTTGTACTTCTGCATGGAGCTGAAAATAGCAATTTCAAGAATGTAAAAACTTGTTTTGGAGTTTTGTATTTTTAATTTTTATCTTTTTATTAGATAGTTTATGTGTTTACATTTTAAATGTTACCCTTTTCCCAGTTCATCCCTCTTCCATTCTTCTCCCCCTGCTTCAATGAGTATGTTTCCACTCTTACCACCCACCCACATCCACCTGAATATCTTTGCATTCCCATATATTGGGAAAACAAAATTTCATAGGACCTATGGCTTCTTCTCCTTTTGATGCCAGCCAATGTAATCCTGTCCTACATATGCAGCTGGAGCTCTGGGTCCCCACATGTGTGCTCTTTAGTTGGTGGTTTAGTCACTGTGAGCTCTGGTGTCTTTGGTTGGCTAATATTGTTGTTCTTATTATAGAGTTGCAAGATTGCACTGAATATGAAGATTGTTTTTCATAGCATTGCCATTTTTACTGTTTTTCATATCAATACCTGACCATGGGATATCTTTTTAACTTTGGATAGACTTATTTCTTCAAAGATTGGGATTTCTTTTTTAATTGTGAATTTCATTCCCTTGCTTGTTTTCAAATAGCGCAATATATTATATATTATTTGCTGCTATTTTGAAAGGTGATATTCTCTGGGTATCATTCTCAGACCTTTTGTCATTTGTATATGGAGGACTACTTATTTTTGTGACTTAATTTTGAAATTAGTTTTCTTTTTGAAATTGTATCAGGAGTAGAAGGTTCCCAGGGTAAGTTTTCTGGTGACTTATATGTAGGTCGATTTCAAGGCAATAATATATGACTAAATGGTAAGAGTGGGGAGGAACAAAGTTTTGGATAAGCCATAGATGAGGAGACAAAGCAAGATATTTGAGAGTAGGCAACATGGAAGCAGACGTGATGTTTTTCTCAGCTTATCTGTATATAGATAAGGTTGTTATGAATACTTTATAAGGGATGGAATTTTATAGGGCCATTTGACTTATCTAGGTGGGCAAATTATGTTATACCAATTAAATCAGCATATTTTAGTGTGTTCTTTGATGTGGCGACTTAATTGGGTTTGAAGTGACAGGACACACAAAGTTGGCCAAGGCTTTGGGAAATATGTGTGTTAGGCTTTACAACAACACTACAAGGGAAAGTGGGTGGAAACAACACGTTGGGGTGGGGTGGTTGTGGACCATCCGGGACAGAAGCAGCCAAGGCAGGTGGAGTGTCCTGGCTGGGAATTAAACCGAGTAGAGGGTCGTGTGTTAGCTTCAAGGTATCCAGCTCTGCACTAGAGCAGCTTCTGCCAGAGTGAGACCACTGTGCTGACAACCACAGAACCAGTTTATTATTTATACCACAACACTTATATGGAAGATACTTTGACTTTTTCCTTTACAACTTCTATGGCTTTATTTTCTTTCAGTTGTCTCATTACTCTAGGAATACTTCAAAATAAACCATTAATAATTGAAAGAGTGAACAGTTTTGTTCTCTTGTTATGTTTAGTATAATTGTTTAGGTCTTTTTTTTCTGTTTAGGTCTACTTGGCTTTGGGCTTGCTAGAAACTGTCTATATTATGTTGCAGTATTGCCCCTTAAACATTCAGGACTTTTACCCAAAAGAGGTACAGCATTTTGTCAAAGATATTTTCTGAATTAAATGAGATAAGCATGTTACTACTATTTTTCAATTAATTTAAATTGTGGATTAGATTTACCAATTTAAGTATGATGAATAACCCGTGCTATTTTGGAATATACATCATTTTGGTGTGTTCTTGTGTTTGGGTTGCAAATATTTTATTGTAGTTTTATTTTGCATCTATGTTTATACTGGATAGTGCTTTATATTTCCCTTTCATTTGGAATCTTGATATAGTATAATTTTGAGAGTAACTATGACCTTTAAAATAAATTATACAATATTTATTCTATTTCTATTTTGTGAAAAATTTGAGAAGTATTGACATCAAGTCTCCTTTGAAATTCTGGCAGAATTCTGCATTAAACTACATAACACAATACTTATTATAGTTATAAGAGTTTTAATGATTGTTTCTAGTTCATATAGTCTATTTAAACTGTTTACTTGATCTTGATTTATTTTGGTAAATGGTACATATCAAGAAAATTACCCTTTTTTGTTTTGTTTTCTGTTGTGTTGTTTAGATTTTCCATGTGGGTAGGAAAACAGTCTTTTAAAATATTTCCTCATAATTTTCTGAATTTACTTAGTGTCAACTTGGTGTCTTCCTTGTCATGTCAAAGGTTAATTTGAATCTTTCTTCTCTGTTGTTTACTTAAGAATATTTTGATCTTATTAATTTTCTTAAGGCTATAGATTATTTTCATTAATTTATTATTTTTTAATTTTTATTTCATTTATATCAGCCTTGAATTTGAATATTTCTTGTTATCTCTTCCTTTCAGTTGGGATATCTTGTTTTTGTTCTAGAAATTTCCAGATGTACATTTACATTTTTAGTATGAATCTTATTTTGTAGATACTTAATGTGTCCTATAGTTTTGGTTAGGTTGTATATTCATCTTCATTTTCCTTCGGTTCTAGAAAGATGTTAATTTCTTTCTTAACATCAGTCTTAAATACATTTTTATTTGCTAGCATATCATTCATTTCCCATGGGTTTGTAAGCATTTTGTATTTTCTGTTATTAATAACCAGCTTCAATCCTTGATGGTCTGATAAGATACAGGACTTTATTTTAGTGTTCTTGTATATGATGAGACTTGCTTTGTTTTCAAGTGTGTGATGAATTTTAGATAAGGTTCCTTTAGATGCAGTAAGGAATCTTTATTCTATAAATATCTTTCAAGTCCATTTTTATTATAACCTCATTTAAGTTCAAGACTTATCTGGTGATATTTTGTCTGAGTTATAGCCTATTTTCAAAGTTTGGGTTTGACATCTTGAACTTGCAATGTGTGTGTTTCAATGTCTGATGTATAGAACCTATAGACAAGTTCATTATAAAGCTCTGTTATCTTTCTTTTGGGGGCATAAATGTTAAGGATTAAATGTCACTATATGTTTCCTCTGATAAGTTTTCTTATCTTTTTGATTAGTTTTGGTTTGAACTCTGTGTTGTCACACATTAAAATGGTCATACCAGCTTGGTTATTATATTCATTTTCTTGGAATTTGTTTTCCATCCTTAACCTGATGGTATGTGTTTGATATTAGGGTGTGTTTCATGGATACAGCAGAAGCTTGATCCTATTTATGATGGCTGTTATACCATTCTATGTCTTCTTATTGGACAATTCAGACATTTCATAGCAAGAGGTATCAAAGACCAATAATTGTTCCCATGTTATTTTGTTGTTGGTAGCTTACATATGTCCCTTCTTTTAACTTGGTTCATTCGCAAGTATGTATTTCCTGTGTTTTTTAGTTGTTGTTTGTTTGCTTTTGGAGGTAGTTAGCTTGTTTATGGTGAAGTTTCCATTTTATTACCTTCAATAGTTTTAGATTTGTAGGTAGATGTTACATAATTTGATTTAAAATAGTAACTATTTCTTTTCCATCCCTGGTGATTTGAAGTTTTGAGAGTATAGTAGTCTGGGCTAGTTTGTGGTCTCTGACAGACTGCAGCATACCTTTTCAAGCTATTCTGGCTTTTAGGATCTCCACTGAGACCTAAGATCTCACTCCAATAGGTTGTTATATGTTATCGTCTCTTTCCACCTGCGACATTGATGATTTATGCTATGTACATTTAGGGTTTTGTTAATATGTCTGAAGAGATATTACTTTCTGCTCCAGACTATTTGTTGTTCTATGTGCTACTTATACTTTCATGGTCACTACCTTCTTGAACATAAAAAATATGATTTTATTGAAATATTTTGTGTCTTTGACCTGCTTTTTTCTTTCTTCTAGTGCCACTAATTTTAGATTTGATATTTTTTTATAACGTCCAGAGTTGGTGAATATTTTATGCAGTGACTTTTTTCTATTTTAGATTTTCTTTTGACCCATGTATCCATTTTTCTTGCATTTTGAATGCCTTAGATTCTCTCTTTCATCACATGTACTCTGATAGTGAAGTTGCTTCTAAAATTGTTGTTTAATTCTAAATATTTCAATTCCAAACTTGAATAAGTTTTGTTTTACTTTATTAAATTTTGGTTGAAACATATTAAAAACTATAGCAGCTTTTTAAACCAATTATTATAAGTGAGTATAATGCAAGCAGATAATCTAGATAATTAGACTGAAAAACACATAATTTTTTGCCATTTTATCTTTTGGCCCAATTATTATCTCATTAACATATAAACACATTTATTCTTCACCTATACAAATTCTAAATACCTAATAGTATGATTGGAAATTAGTGTCTACTGTGCAAAATAAAGTCAATTATTTTAGGATGAAATACTTGATAGGTTGGTTATAGGTTCCATATGATGGGTCTATACCTATCCACATACTGGCAATGTAGAGTTCTCTCTGGGGAAAAATATATCAGAAGATGTCAGGGAGCACCAATCATGGGAAGAATTGGAGCAAACAAATAAGAACT
Source organism: Micromys minutus (assembly GCF_963924665.1). Lineage (NCBI taxonomy): Eukaryota > Metazoa > Chordata > Mammalia > Rodentia > Muridae > Micromys > Micromys minutus. The sequence goes on along the minus strand of NC_137984.1, from coordinate 42,324,468 downwards.
AGATCTAATCAAACTTTATTGTATCCATGTCAAAAATTCTCCCCAAATCAGAAAAATTCAAAACATTAGCAATCTTAAAAATAGAAACTCAGAGCTATGTGTTTTCCTCTCAGTACTGCTATCATTGCATTCCATAGGTTTGGGTATGTCATATTTTCATTTTCATTGAATTCTAGAAAATCCTTAATTTCTTTCTTTATTTCTTGTATGACCCTGCTATCATTTAATAGAGCATTGTTTAGTTTCCATGTGTATATGGGCTTTTTGTTGTCTTTGTTGTTATTAAAGACCAGCCTTAGACCATGGTGATCTGAGAGATTGCATGGGAGTATTTCAATCTTTTTATATTGATTGAGGCTTGTTCTGTGTCCAGTTATGTGGTCAGTTTTTGAGAAGGTGCCGTGAAGTGCTGAGAAAAAGGTGTATTCTTTTGTTTTATGGTTGATATGTTCTGTAGATATCTATTAATTCCAGTTGGTTCATGGTCTCTGCTACTTTTGGCTCATTGTAACTAGTAAGACATTAATGCACACTATCAAACCTTTGGGAAATAAAAAGCCAAGCACTGACAAAAATGTATTCGTATACATTCATGCAACAATGCTTAAAGTTTGTCCTTTTATCCTTGTTTTTTAAAATAAAGTTGATCAAAATAAAAGTAGACATATCTTAGCCACAAAACATTCTTCACCAACATTAATTTTCTAAACTAAAATTTAATGAAGCAATCATTTGGGTAAGATATCTTAATCAAAAACAGGTGCTTTATTTTCAGTGATAGAAAATAATATGTGAGGGAAACAATAAAAAATAAGCCTCCCAAATAGAGAACTTTGTATATAGATATCCAGAGCTCAGATATAATGATAAAGTGTACAAATTTGGAAGTAGTAGGCATGTATAGTTGGTTAAATTTAAATCTAGAAACAAAGAGTAATTAAGTCATGTCTAAGAATTCCAGTATCCTAATATTTCAGGGTTATTCATGTTATTTATGACTCAATTTCCATCGGCAATTTGAACATCTCTGATGCTTTTCTTCTCCCTCATGATTCATCTTAGAATGAAGCATTCATCTGGTTATTCCTCAAACCCCACAACTACTGTTGTCTCCCAACTTGAGACATAACCAAGCAGCTATGGCAGATTTTAAAATATGTTATTCAGTTGAGAGGGATATTTTTTTTAGTTGCAGTGAAATAATGCATGGGTAGTTATGTAATCTACTACTGAGTACAGATAATTCTACCCCTCTCACCCAGAGTAGAAAATTGCATTGATAAGATTGAAGTTCCAAAATAGCATGGCGGGAGCATTACATGATCACAATGCTCTCAGATATTATTGAAAAGCAAACAGACATAATGATGAGAAGGTCTTACATTCTAATCAATTCTTAGTTTTGTCCTTCTAAGCACTTTTCATCTCATCATCTTATTGACTCAAATCAGAATATGAGGGTACCTGTAAATCGCAGATTTCTTTGACAATTAAAATAAGTAAATATATAAAGTTGCGGAGAAATATATACTTGGAGATAATTTATTTTGATTGGTAAATTAACACCATTTTAACAATTATATCTCACATTATCAGCTCATATAAATCCAGAAAAGTTAAGCTGTTAGTACATATTTTACACTTAGTTATTTGGGTGATGAAAGGATGCAAAAAATAAAATCACAAAATTCTTGGATACTGTGCTTTATTATATATTAAGAAAGCAAACTTATAATGTGTAAGTATTTTCCTAAAATGTGATGCTTCATTATTTGTAAAAGAACTTAGGTAATCAGCATACAGTATTCTCTGATATTATATATATATATATATATATATATATATATATGTATATATATATATATATATATATATATGTCAAATACATATATGAAATTAAGAACTTATTTTTTATTTTTAAAGAAACAAATGACAAATCAGTAGCCTTCCTCTACTCAAAGGATAAACAGGCTGAGAAAGAAATTAGAGACACAACACCTTTCATAACAGTCACAAGTAATATACAATATCTTGGTGGAACTCTAAACAAGCAAGTGAAAAACCTGTGTGACAAAAACTTCAAGTATCTGAAGAAGAAAATTGAACATCATATCAGAAATTGGAAAGATATCCCATGCTCATGGATTGGCAGGATTATTGTAGTAAAAATGGCTATCTTTCCAAAAGCAATCTAAAGATAAAATGCAATCTCCACCAAAAATCTAATTAAATTCTTCATAGAGCTGAAAAGAACAATTTACAAATTATTTAGAATAAGAAAAAACTCAGGGTATATAAAAATATTCTCAACAAACACCCATGGGAAGAAATAATGGGACAAATAGAGAAGCAGGGATTGGAGAAAAGATCATCCAGAGACTGCCTCACCTGCAGATCCATCCCATATGCAGCCACTATACCCACACACTATTGCTCATGCCAAGTAGTGCTTACTTGCAGGAACATAATATGGATGCCTCCTCAGAGTCTCTGCCAGAGCCATAGTTATACAGAGGAGGATACATGCAGCTAACCATCGGACTGAACACGGGGTGCCCAATCAAGGAACCAGAGAAAGGACTGAAGAAGCTGAAAGGGTCTGCATCCCCATGGAAAGAACAAAATTATCAACTAACCACACCTACCACAGCTTCCAGGGATTAAAACATCAACCAATGAGTTGTTATGGAGATACGCATGCCTACAGGTGCATATGTAGCAGAGGATAGCATTATCTGGCATCAATGAGAGGAGAAGATTTTGGTCCTGTGAAGGGTTCTTTTCACAGTGTATGGAAATGCTGCAGGAGGAGAGGTAGGATGGGAGAGGAAACACCATAGAGGCAATGGGTGGGAAAGAATTATGGGATTGTTGGAAAGAGGATAACACTGGAATTGTAAATACAGAAAATATCCAATTAAATTAATAATTTGGAAAATTCGGGGGAAAACACCATCCTAAACCTCTAGCTGTATTAAAGAGCAATAGTGATCACAACTGTATGTTATTGGTGCAACAAAGGAATAGAATTAAAGATGCAGAAATGAACCTGCCTGTCTATGATGACTTGACTTTTGAAAAAGGAGCTAAAACCATCCATTAAAAAAAGAGAGTTCTTAACAAATGGCGCTACTCCAACTGGGGATCAGCATGTAGAAGAATGCAAATTGATTCACTCTTATTGCCCTATACAAATTTCCAGTACAAGTGAATCAAGGACCTCCACATAAAACCAGATACACTCAAACAAATAGAAGAAAAAGTAGGAATGAACCTTGAAAACATGGGCAATGTGAAAAATTTCTTGAACTGAACACCAATGGCTTATGCTCTAAGATCAAGAATCTACAAATGGGAACACATGAAATTGCAACACTTCTGTAAGACAAAGGACAATGTCATTAGGATAAAATGGCAACTAACAGTGTGGGAAAAGATCTTTGCCTACATCCAATAGAGGGGTAATATATAATATATACAAAAATCTGCAGAGAAACGAACAATCCTATTAAAAAATGGGGGAAGGATCTAAACAAAGAATTCTTAACTGAGAAATATTAAATGGCTGAAAAACACCTAAAGAAGTGTTCAGCATCCTTAGTTATCAAGAAATGCAAATCAAAACAAGCCTGAGATTCCACTTCACATCAGTCAGAATGCCTAAGATAAAACACTCAGGTGACATCAGATGCTGATGAGGATGTGAAGAAAGGGGAACACTTTCATTGTTGGTGGGCTTGCGAGCTGATACAACTACTCTGAAAATCAGTCTGAAGTTTTCTCAGAAAATTGGACATAGTACTACCTGAAGACCCATCTATACCACTCCTGGGCATATACCCACGTGATCATTTAACATATATAAGGCATACACCACTATGTTCACAGCAGCCTTATTTAAAATAACCAAAAGTTAAAAAGAATCCAGATATCTGTTAACAGAGGAATGAATACAGAGAATGTGGTACATTTACACAATGGAGTACTGCTCAACTATTAAAAACAATGACTTTATAAAATTCTTAGCCAAATGGATGGAACTAGAAAATATCACCCAGAGCATGGTAACTCAGTCAAACACAAACACACACACACACACACACACACACACACACACACACACACACACACAGTTTACACTCACTGATAAGTGAATATTATCCAGATTACCCAAGATACAATTCACAGACCACATAAAGCAGAAAGAGAAAAAAGACCAAAGTGTGAATTCTTCAGTTCTTCTTAGAAGGGGGAACAAGAATATTTACAAGAGAAAATACACAGACAATGTTGGAAGCAGAGACTGAAACAAAGCCCATCCAGAGACTGCCCCACCTGGAGGTACAGCAACCAAACAGACAATATTGATGATTGTCAATAAGTACATGCTGACAGGAGCCTGGTATAGCTGTCTCCTGAGAGGCTCTGCCAATTCACGGCAAATACAGAGTTGCATGCTCACAGTCAATCACTGAACAGAGAATGGGATCCCCATTAGGGGAGTTAGATAAAGGACTGAAAGAGATGAAAGGCTTTACAGCTCCCTAAGAACAACAATAGCAACCAACCAGAGCTCCCAGGGACTAAACCACTATCCAAAGAGTACAATTGGATGGACTCATGGCTCCAGATGCACATGTAGCAGAGGATGGACATGTTGGAAATCATTGGGAAGAAAAGCTCTTGGTCCTGCCAAGGCTCAATGCCCCAGTGTATGGGAGAGTCAATGTGGGGATGACTTCATCTGCTTTACTCACCTTCCTTTAATATTTCTGTAAGAAGTAAGAATTTTTTGGTGAATGATATTAAATTTCAATCAGTTTATAACTCATAAACAATTGGCCATTTTATAATAAAAATAAGGAAAGCAATCATGGGAATCAGAGGGAGGGATATGGGTGAGAGAAAAAAATGGGGTTGGATCAAAAGAGAACAAGAGCAGGTATTGTGGGCAGTGGAGAGCAGAGTAACAGGAGTTAAGACTGGAGGTCTAGCAGAATGAATGTAAAAAGGCAGCCTCGAGGAGGTTCGAGTTTGAAGAATCATCTATAATGTACCAGAGACCGGGGAGGTGAGAGACCCTCAGGGTGCAAAGGGTGGGACCTTAAAGTGCACAACTATGGACAGAGGGAATTTGTAGAGTCTACCTGCAGTAGAAAGACTAAAGGGATGATGTTGCCATACCACAGTCAAAAATTCTGACCCAGAATAGTTCCTGTCTGAAAGCACCATGGGGTCAAAAATGAAGAAGACTTTAAGGGAAAATGGTGCAGTGACAGGCCCAAATTGAGATCCAGCTCAAGGGAAGGGCCTAAAGCCTGACCCTATTATTCAGGCTATGACATGCTCACAAAAATGGGCATATCCCCTGTAAGAAGACCAGCAGTCTCAACTAACCTGGACCCCTGAGATCTCTCAGAAACCGAGCCACCAACTAGGCAGCATATACCAGGTAATATGAGGCCCCCAAAACATATACAGCAGAGGACTCCTGGGTCTGGACTCAGAGAAGATACACTTAACCCTCAACAGTCTTAAGACCTCAGGGAGTGGGGAGGTCTGGTTGGTTGGGGGTGGAGGGTTGGAAAATCCTCAGTGAGAGAAGTTGGGGGTAATAGTCATGGGATGTGGAACAGTCAGGAGGTGGTCTAGGAAGGGGATAAAGTCTGGATTGAAAAAATTAAATGATAATAATAATATAACAGATATTCCCAGGTTGTTCAACAGTTCAGACATAATCAGTGACCTGGCCAACTGTAGTTCTTCAATAAATGAATGGTGGTAGTTACTATGCCATGTACAGTATTACAGATTCAAACCAATCCAGGCCTTGGTATGTGTTCATTAGCTCTGAATGCCATCTAATTCACAACTGACAGTTAATCTCAGGTTGCATGCCAAGGACTCTTTATTTTCATTTGTTCTTCAAATCTTATAGGTAACTCGGATTTGCTTTTGGTGAACTTTCAATCATAGTTTGAAAGCATTGTTTTCTCCATAGGTCAAGATCGGCCATAGTGTTATAGTCACTATTTTAACAGTATAATTTAGTCATACTGTTACTCTTATATGAATACTTATTGCATATATACAGAGTACTTAAATAGCTTTAGGCTATGACTTATAAAAATGATTTGAGAAAAAAATGAGAACAATCATGTTTGCTTTCAAAACTTATACTGCTAATAAATTTATTAAAATCCACAAGATAGAAAATTAACTTAAAGGGCACAAGGCGCTCAGAAGAGTAAATGACCTTTGTGCTGGGCATCAGTAAAGGATATCTCTAGGCTCAGCAAAATGTATTATGCACAACTTCTTTGAAGAATTTTCCTAGAAAATTATAGCAACCTACCAAGAGTGGATAGTTATAAAATATGTAAAATATTCAAAATTTCTATAACTGGGTAGATACTTAAAGTCCTATACTGAGATTAGATAAAAGAACATTTATCTTAAAATGGTAGGCCTTATACTTACCTAAATTACATATAGATAAGAATTTGAAAAACTTAAAGGAAAATCAGAGTAAAAAAAAATCTTTTACTGATAAAAGAACAGATAAAACAGGATAAAAATTTTTAATAATGTACTTAGCTTAGATGTTAAAAGAACATCATCATGTATAAAAGAACAATTTCATGTCAAGAACTAACCAAGCCATGATTTGAACTGCAATTTGGAACTGGCATTTCTTACAGTTTTTGCTCTGGTGATATTTTAAATTAAACTTTCTTCCAGCAAAGAAAATGTAGAGTTGTCATGTAATGTATGTGTTAGAGGTATCTATTCCTACCATAGCTCCAAAGCCTTCATTCCTTCACTTTCAGAATAGTACTACTCTGCTGGAGCCACTAAGTCCTAAAGAATGAAGAATCATTTATAAGGGTGGGGTTATCTGTGTATATTTTAGGATGTTCTGCTTAGTAGTTTTAGCCTGTAGATTGTATACTTTGTTTTAATATTATTTTAATTGAACAAATTTATTTTAAAAAACAATGATATATGTACAGATTTTAAGCATTAAGCTCTTCCCAAATATCTCCATCATCATCTTGAGGTTTGATTGCAGGTCTGAGTCTTCTTTTGCTGGAGTGTTTGGCATTCCACTGCTTGCTGTGGTAGGAGAGCTGGGTTCTGATGTTTCCAGGTTGTCTTGGTTACCATTGCTTATGTTCTTTTGAATTCCTCTTGCCATCTTCTTGTCTATGATTATAAGTGGTCTTGTTGTCAGTGATTGGTACCTGTCTCTCCTGTGTACATGAGAGCCCGAGGTTTCAGGAAGAAAACTGATTCTGAGTGTTTGGCTTTTTGTGGGCAAGCAGTGAGTTCTGTTAGCAGTGACTTAGCTCTGTCTTCATGGGCTCAAATGTGTGAGCTCCTGTGAAGCTGTTTTGGTAGCTCTACCCTGTGCCCACAGGTCCTGAGTACTACTGGCAGGGACCTGGCTCTTTCTCTAGGCCACTAAAGACCGTTTTCCCAATAGCACAGTACTTTCTGCTCTCTGAGGACTCCCATTTTGCTCTCCCTGGGCCTAAGTGTCAGACTCCTCTCTGGAAGAGATTTTGTAGAGTTGAACTTTAAGTACTGCCTTTCCTGGGCAAACCCTGGCTACCACTGACAAGGGCTTGTGTCATACTGTGGGTCTGTGTGCCTACACTTTGAGCCAGGGCTTTTTGGGCAAATCCCAAGTCCCAATTCCAGAGTTCCGGCTCCACTGACCCAGAGGGCCCCATTTTTCAGTGTGCTCTGCCTAGAGCCCTCTGTGCTTTGGTTACTCACTGAGCAGTCTCATCAAGCCTGTGTTCCTGAATCTCTGCTGTTCCCTATGGCAAATGGCCTGAGCATTTGGTCCATGTGCAATGGCTTTTAGGGTGGATACCGAGTCCCTATGGCAGAATTCCTGCTCACCTGAACCAACCACCAGAGGGCCATGTTTTCTGTGTGCTCAGCATAGACCTCTCTGCTCTTTGGCTACTCACGGCAAAGTCTCACCAGGCCTGTGTCCCTGGATCTCCGCTGTTCCAGGTGGTAAATGGCCTCAATACTGCAGATTTTCACAGTGTTTTTGTGTCCTACATAAGTCATTGATGCAAAAATCAAAGTTACTCAACTTCTTTTAAGCAATGTCTGCCCTGGACAAAAAAAAAAAAAAAAAAAAAAAAAAAGTGTTACCTTGAGCAAGAAAAGGCAATGAACTTTTAAGGTTTAGTGACAAAAGCTTGAATTGTGTGTCAGTGACAAAATTATAAGTAATGACTCAGCAAATCTCACATACACAGTCTCCAGGCAACTCTGGGATGGAAAATCCTCTCCCGAGCCACAGTTCTTGGGAACTGAACATTGGGAAAAGTCATGTTCCTTTTGGAGTTTCCAGAATCTCACAAATTCCAGGAATTTTCTTTACAAGAAGGAAAGTATCAGTTCTGAATAGATAGATAAAATATAGATAGATAGATAGATAGATACATTGATAGATGATAGACAGACAGACAGAAAAATAGAGAGATGATAGATAGATAAGATACATACCATTTTGTCTCTAGAAGACCACAATGTTTAATTTTATTTTAATTACAGAGCAGATAAAAATTCCAAAAAGTTAAATCAGAGATGTATATTAATGAAACACTTCATGGTAAAAGTAAAAATATTTAATCCATACGGGACAGGTCTCTAGGCTTTAGCACAGAGATGAGTCCTGTTGAATCTACTGAATTTTGTCATCACTGAATGCAAAATCTGTAGATGAAATAGAGGTGAATTATCTTCATTGGATCTCTCAACAAAAGAGTATTTATTGGTAGAATAACAGCTAATTTTGTATATATTTTATATCACATAAATGATTTTAAAATATTCAAATGCTGGCTGCTGGTACATGGTTACTCCAAATATGAGTCTATAAATGCTGTGCTCACAGAAGAGACAAAGGTGATGTCTGTGAGCCTTTACTCAATGTGACAAGTGTAGTGAGGTGATTAGGTGATTTGATTAAGAGACTCCCAAGCTAAAGAAGCAAGGATTGGCAAGTGACAAAGGAAAAATAGCTGTTGATTTCAAGGCATATGCATGTGTGTGTGTGTGTGTGTGTGTGTGTGTGTGTGTGTGTGTCTCAAAATAGAAACCAAAAAATAGAACAAGACGACAGTTAGGTTTAAATTATAAATGTTTTCTGGCCATCCGAAGAAATTACATTTTATTCTATTTTAAGTAACAAGACATAATAATTAACAAATAATAATTTTTAATCAATAAGGCAAACATATTTATGTTGAAGAAGATTCATTTCACAGAGAGATGCTGCAAGACAGTGAGAAAATTCAATTAAATATGAGGAATATCAGCATGGAACTAAGGTGAACTATAGTAAAGAGAGTGGACTCAGATATAACTGAATAACTCAAAAGCCACTGAATTTAGGTTTATAACATATATGTTTATGCCTAAGATTTACTCTCCTGAGGGAGAGCAAAAAGTAGACAGAAAACTAGAAAAGACGGGAGAAATATCAAAAGCAGAACTTGCCAAATTGCTTTCAGTGTATTAAAATCACAACAGAAAATTAAATAATGTGCAACGCACTGCATTTTTGAGGATGCTTTTTGTACAACCATTGTTTCTGGATTGAAAGATTCTCTGTAAGATATAGAAGAGAGGAAGAGAAGGAGAGAGGAAAGAAAGAAACAGGAAGAAAAAAAGGAAGGAAGCAAAGAAGGAAGGAAGGATGGAAGGAAGGAAGGAAGGAAGAAAGGAAAGAGGAACAGGTTTTCCACATCTGCTTGCTTTAGATGTTTAGATGTGTGCTAGAAGCCTTTAGCCATGCTCTCTTCCCCCTTCCCTCTCTCTTTATTCTTTCTATGTTTTCTACTTTCCCTCTTTCCTTTTCACTTCTTGTCCTAACTGTCTAACATTCTGTTTTTTTTTCTCGATTACTTTCTTCCCTCCTTCATTTTTTCATACTATTCAGGCACTCCTGCCTAACTTTTTCTTCCTTTTTTTCTTCCTTTACTTCCGTATTCGCTCCCTTACATTTCTTTTCCTTTGCTTGTATCTTTCTTTATTTTATGCATTGTGAATTATAATGAAATACTTCAAAGAATTCTAGAATCTATGTTTCTCTCCTTTCCTCCTCTCCTGCCCCTCTTTCTCACTATGTGTGTGTAAGGAAATCTGTGTAGAGCACATTTCAATTTTTAGAACAAATTTCACTGTGTTTCTATGTGGTCTAATTCCATGAGTTAGAAACATGAACAGGATTTATTCCACTAACACTCTGAAAATATCTAAAAATTTAATTCAATGTGTTGACTTTACTATGTTCATATTGCTTTGAGTTATTGCTAATGGTTTTTTTTTTAACGGAGACTGACATACAAAGTAAATTGATAGAAAAAGCTGAATATCTGCAATGATCTGTTTATGTTCCACTAGTAAATTCAGTTCAATTCTATGTAGGAATAATCAATAAAGACATTTTTACACAAGTCAAGAGAAAATACAACTCTATGCATATCCCAGATTCATAATTGAGCTTGTGAATACAATTGATTGTATTAAAGAAGCAATACTTAAAATGCATATACACTGCAGGGCTAGGCACATCGTCTTCCACTGTGGACAGGTAAGGCAGTCTATTTAGTCTATTACATATACGCAGGCAACAAACTCAGGAACAGTCCCTGCTCCAGGTGCTGGGGACCTGTATGAAAACCAAGCTGTTCTTCTGCTACAATGTGAAGGGGGCCTAATTCTAGCTGTGCTTGCTCTCTGCGTTATGATTCAGTCTCTTGGACCCCTTAGGGTTTAAGGTAGTTGACTTTGTTGGTTTTTTTGTGGATTTCCTGCTCACTTCTAGTTCCTGATTCCTTTTCCAAACCCTTCTAGAAGTCTCCCAAAGCTCTGTCTCATGTTTGGTACGAGTCTCTGGATCTATTTCAATAGGCTCTTATGTGGAACCTCTCAGAGGATACTTAGGCTAAGTTCTTCTCTGAAATCATATAAGCATATAATTAATAATGTCATAGGTTCTTACCTATGGGTTAAGTCTCAACTTGGAGCAGTCATTGGTTGGCCATTCCTTCATTCTCTGCTCTTTTTTTTCTTGCATATTTTGTAGACAAGGCATATTTTTGGTTTAGGGTTTTATTGGTGGGTTGTTGTCCTTATCTTTCCACCAGGAGTCCTGCCTGGCTATTAGAAGTAGCTGCTTCAGGAACCATGTTTCCTACTACTAGGTTTCTCAGTTAGCATCATGTTCATAAGTCCTGTGGGGCTGCTCCCATTCCAGTTGTCTGGAACATCTGAGTGATCTCCATTACCAACTATCACCCTTCTCTTTCTCCTGCTCTCCCTTTATATAATCTCTCCCAGCACCTGGCCTCTCTCTTCTTCCCCTCTATCACCCACTTCCCTCCATCCATCTACATCTGATATCTATTCCCTTTCCCTTTCTGAGAAAGATTCAGCCATTGTCTCTTGGACCCTTCTTGTTATTTGGCTTATTTGGGTCTGTTGATTATAGCATGTTTATCTTGTACTTGATGTCTAATATCCACTCACAATTGAGTATATACCATTGTCTTAGTCAGGGTTTCTATTCCTGCACAAAATATCATGACCAAGAAGCAAATTGGGGAGGAAAGGGTTTATTCACCTCATGCTTCCATATCCATGTTCATTACTAGAGTAACTCAGGACTGGAACTCAAGCAGGTCAGGAAGCAGGAGCTGATGCAGAGGCCATGGAAGGGTGTTACTTACTGGCTTGCTTCCCATGGCTTGCTCAGCTTGCTTTCTTATAGAATCCAGGTTTACCAGCCCAGGGACTGCACCACGCTCAATGGGCTGGGACCTCCTGCATTGATCACTAGTTGAAAATAATGCCTTACAGTTGTATCTCATGGAGGCATTTCCTCAACTGAGGCTCCTTTCTCTGTGATAACTCCAGTTTGTGTCAAGTTGACAAAAAACCAGAGAGTACAACCATGCATGGTCTTTTGGGTCTATGTTACATCATTCAAGATGATACCGTATAGTTCCATCATTTTGTCTGTGAATTTTGTGATGTTCCATCTGCAATAGAAGACTGTTTCCCTTGCTCCAAAACCTTGCCAGTATGTGCCGTCCCTTCAGTTTTTGATCTTAGCCATTCTAATGGGTTTAAAGTGAAATCTTAGAATTGTTTTGATTTGCATTTTCCTGATGATTAAAAATTTGAACATTTCTTTAGGTGCCTGCATGCCGTTTTGGATTCTTGTTGGGAGAATGATCCGTTTAGCTCTGTACCTCATTTTAATTGGGTTATTTAGATTATTTAGTGTCTAACTCCTTGAGTTCTTTATCACTTTGATATCTCTTAGATCTAAAGTTAGTGAAGATCTTTCCCCAAACTATAGGCTGTCATTTTGTCCTAATAATGGTGTCCTTTGACTAACAGAAACTTTTCGGATTTATGAGGTCCCATTTATTAATTATTAATCTTAGTTTTTGACCCATTTGTGTTCTATTCAGGAACTTATCTCTTATAACAATAAGTTCAAGGCTATTCCTCAATTTCTCTTCTATTATAGTTAATTTTACATTAAGGTCTTTGATCCCCTTGGGCTTGACTCTCATGCAGGGTAACAAATATGCATCTATTTGCATTGTTTTACATGTAGATAACCAGTTAGACCAGCAGCACTGGCTGAAGAAGCTCCCTGTATTACACTGTATCACTTGGCTTCTTTGTCAAAAAATAAGTGTTCATAAATATGTGGGTTTATTTTTAAATCTTTCATTCTATTTCACTAATCCAGCTGTCTGTTTTTATTCCAAAACAATGCATTTATTATTACTATTATGGTAGGATCCTTGTGGGCAGATAGTAACTATTGAGTTCACTCTCTTAAGAGAAGGGGAAGGTGGAATAGGAGGAGGACTTGTATAAAGGGGTATTTGAAGGACAGGAAAGGGTGATAGTAGATTGTAAAGTGAATACAAATTTAAAAAGCATATATAATTACTAAAAATATATTAAATCATTAATTTTGAGTTGAGGAATAACTATGGTTAATGGCATAACTCATTGTTATTATCATTTCATAACATGTTAGAAGCCATAACTCCCAATTTCAGTGAACAAAAAAAAAAATGAAAAGAAAAGAGAAATAAAATGTCAACTTCAGGAAAACTGAATTTTTACAATTTAATTGAGGAAATAAAGATATAATTTCTTCATAGTTCCTGTAAGTTAAACACCTATGAATATAAGTTAAGAAAAAGGTTACATATTGACTTATAATAAGCCAAAATCATACAATTTCCAAGTCCTTTAATTTATATTTTCTGAAAAACCGGTAATTGTGAATTTTATGTGTACATGTGCGCGCGCACACACACACACACACACACACACACATAAATGTATATATAAATATATGCCAATAAATCTTATTAACATATAATGAAAGTATGCATGCCCACCTTGATTAATAGATGTCTATATTTTATTATCAGTACAGATTTCATGGTTTAATTAAAAACAATATACTGATTGTCTCATTTCAGTAGACATATTACCACAAATTTTAATATCTGATTAGAATAAATGAAATTCTTCTAATCTTAATTCAATTTGTCATTTGCCTCAAGATGCATTGAATAACAGCTAATGTGCTGCAATTGTGTATGCCATTATGCCATTATATCACTGAGTTTAATTTTCTTGAATCATTATGAAAAGCAATTTCCAATTTAAATATCAAGAGCTTTATTGGCAGAATATTGCTTGAATGCAGTGTTTTCGAGTCATGATAAAAATTAACTTCAAATAGGTTTATGGCACCTGAGTTATTGTATGCAATGGAAACATTGGTGATCACTGGTCTGAGGAAGCTTCGATAAGAAATTACATACACAATAGGCTTCAGACTCATCTACTACAGCACAGGCACATTCTTCCATCCTCTAACTTTGGGATTCAGAAGTATTTATTGTTAAAGGACAAAGAAGCAAAGACAGTACAATCAAAGGCTAAGTAGTACTTTCACTAATTCTGGGTTACACCCTGTTTTACATGTACTTTTTGCTCATTGTAACTAGTAAGAACTAAATGCAGAATATCAAACCTTAAAAAAAAAAGCCAAGGAATGACAAAAATGTATTCGTATACATTTATTTAAAAATGCTTAAAATTTGTTCTTTTATCTTTGTTTTTTTTTTTTTTAAATAAAGTTAAAAAAAAAAACAAAGGCTAAGTAGTTGGTATTGCTAGGGATAGACAACACATAAAAAATGCTTCTATTTATCTTTGTTCTTTCTTCCTTAATTCTCTCTTAGACAATCCTTTCTTTTCAGTTTTCGGTGCTTAGGGTCAGGGCATTGACCTTGGTATAAAATTACTCCTCCTGACCAACACATTCAACCCTTAGAGTGTTTATTATGTGTCCAGGAACAATAACAGGACCCCTCACTAATATTGTTTCTTTGTTTTTAAATCTTTCTCTCCCCTGTGATATAATTTCATAATTTTCCCCCTTTTTTTTTGTTGCTGTCAAATAATAGTTTTCAACCTTCTCAACCTTTCTAATTGTGACTTTTTAATACAGTTACTCGTGTTGTGCCACACCATTTCTACATAACTATTTTGTTGCTACTACATAATTGCAATTTTCTACTGTTGAAAATTGTACTGTAAATAGGTGATAGCTCATATGCTATCTCAAAGTGGTCTTAACCTACAGGTTGAGACTTCCATTACAAAGTTTCCCATAAATACCATTCTGTCCTTTTGACAACTCACAAATTTTATTTTTCATTAGGTGCTAGAGACATATATGTACACACATGTATGTTTCTAAATAAAAAAATACACTATATTTGGTCCATTTAACAATACTTGCATTTTGTTTTCCCCATCTAGAAGACAATGCTTGTGCTTAAGGTTCAGCGATCATTGTTGAGAAAGGACCCAACGATTCTAAGAACCATAGAATGTGGGAGTTTTCTATGCAATCATGTTTTCCAGGAATAAAAGAAGCTATACACAGTGTTTAAGAACTTTACTGTCGAAACATAAAATATACTTAATAAAAAAGAGATGCCTCAAATCATACTTTAACACCAAACACTTACATACACACACACATGCACACATCACAGGCTATTAAGGGATGCTAAGGTTTAGATAAATACTATTCCCTGGGAAAGTGCTGAACTATGAGTTCTCTTGCTCTCTTTTTAAGCACTTATTAATATGTTATGCATATGAATACATTGTAGCAGTCTTCAGACATACAAGAAAAGAGAATTGGATCACATTACAGCTGGTTGTAAGACACCATGTGATTGCTGGGAAATAAACTCAGAACTTCTGAAAGAACACTCAATGCCCTTAAACCCTGAGCCATTTCCATGGCCAAACTCTGTGTTCTTGATTCTCAACTTAGCCACAGCAGTCAGTTCTTGGAGAAAACAGGTCATGTCTGACACCAGTTAGTAGCCAAATATCAAGGAGGATGACAAGCAAAGAGTAGTTTTTATGACTAGTGGCTGCTGAAAGGAGCTTAATGAACCTAACATAAATAAAAATAAAATAAAAGTGCAAAAGTAGACTATAAGGTCCTTCAGTCACAAATGTGACCTTATAAAGTTGCAAAGCTTTTGTAAGGCAAAGGACACTATCAATAGGGCCAAACAGCAACCAACAGACTGGGGAAAGATCATTCCCAATCCTACATTAGACAGAGAGCTAATAACCAATATATACAAAGAACACAAGGAATTAAACTCCAAAAAAACAAATAATCCTATTTAAAAATGAGGTACAAATCTAAACAAAGAATTCCCAACTAACAAATACTAAATGGCTAAGAAACACACACAACATCACAAGTCATCAGTGAATTGAAAATCTAAACAACCCTGAGATTCTACCACATACCAGTCAGAATGGCTAAGATTAACAATTCAGGTGACAGGGGATACTAGCAAACAAGTGGAGAAGAAGGAACACTTCTCCATCTTTGGTGGATTACAAGGTTGTACAACCACTCTGGAAATCAGTTTGGCAGTTCCTGAGAAAATAAGAATTAGTACTACCTAAGTACCCAGCTATATCACTCCTGGGTATATACCCAAAAGACTCTCTAACATATTACAAGGATACATGCTCCACAATGTTTACTCCAACCTTATGTATAATAACTAGAAGCTGAAAAGAACCCAGATGTCCTTCAACAGAAGAATAGTTACAGAAACTGCTACATTTAAACAATGGAGTACTACTCAGCTATTAAAAACAATGACTTCAAGGAATTCCTAGGCAAATGAATGGAAATAAAAGCTATCATCCTGAGTGAAGTAACCCAGTCCCAAAAGAACATACATGGTATGCACTCACTGAGAAGCAGATATTAACTCAAAAACCTCAGAATAACCAAGAAAAATTTACCAACTTTATTGAGCTACAAAAGATAAAAGGCCGGAATGTGGATGCCTTAGTCCTTCTTAGACAGGAGAACAAAGCACTCATGTACAAATACAGGTACAAATAGAGGAGCAGGGACTGAAGAAAAGATCACACAGGGACTTGCTCACCTAGGGCTCTACCCCATATGCAAACACCAAACTCAAGCACTAATGCCAATGCCAAAAAGTGATTACTAGCAGGAGCCTGCTAGGGATGCCCTGCAGTGGCTTTTCCAGAGTCATACTGATACAGTTGAGGATGCTTGCAGCTAACCATGGACTGAACAAAGGGACCCCAATGAAAAAGATAGAGAAATGACTGAAGGAACAGAAAGAGTTTTCAACCCCATGGGAAGAACAACATTATCAACCAGACAAACCCTCGACAGTTCCCAGGGACTAAAACACCAACCAGTGAGTATATATGGAGAGACCCATGGTTCCAGTTGCATATGTAGCAGAGGATAGCATTGTCTGACATCAATGGCAGGAGAGGCCTTTTGTCCATTAAAGGCTCCCTCCAGCTCCCACCCCCATAGAAGAATGTCAAGAGGCTAAAGTGGGAGAGGGAGCACCTTCAATGCAGAAATGGGAGTGGGAAGGGAATGGGAGTGGAGGGAAAAGGGATAACATTTAAAATGTAAACATGGTGACTATCCAATAAGAATGAAAAACATAGAAAGGGGATGTATCAGTCTAAGAAAAAAAGTAAGGAAGAATTGGGAGGAGTAGAGAAGGTGAGTTAGGATATATTGTGTGGAAAAGTATCTATTTCTAGTAAAAGGGATTAAATAATTTACAGTGTGAAATATCATTTGACCATAATGCATTAAACTATAAATTATGTTGATAAAGAACCAATTCTAACTACATGAAAGTTAAGCAATACAGTTTTTAAGTAACCATTAATTGAACAAAATTTGTTGTTATTGTTGTTGTTGCTGCTGCTGTTGTATTAAAGAATTTACATAGTTCAGATCTTAAGGATTTTCTTTACTTATGTAAAAAGTGACATGTAGAAAAATCCAAATTATGTGAGTGAATCAATAGCATCCTCCATAGAAACCCCCCAGTGTTAAACCAGTGTGTTGCTATTTAGTAAAATCTTGGCTGCAGGGCTAATCACTCAAGAATATCAAATACTCATTGATAAGAGGACACTAGCCCAAAAGCTCAGAATACCCAAGAATTCATAGGCCATATGAAGCTAAAAAAGAAGAGAGAACAAAATGTGTTACTTCAGTTTTTTTTAGAAGGGGGAATAAAATATTTAAGGGAGGAAATACAGGCACAAAGAGTGGAACAGGGACTGAAGTAAAAGTCAACCAAAAACTGCCTCACATGGGGAGCCATCTCAAACACAGCCACTAAACCCAGTCACTATTGCTGATGCCAAGAAGTACTTGTGGAAGGAGCATGGTTTGGATGTCCCTGCAGAGGCTCTGCCAGAGCCATACAGATACAGTTGAGGATGCTTACAGCTAACCATTGGCCTGAGCAGAGACCAAAATGTATGAGCTAAAGAAAGCACTGAAGGAGCTAAAAAGTTTTCCAACATCACGTTTGTTCTATTTTATTTATATGTCTTAATTATTTTATTTTGTGTTTGTATGTGTATATCTCCCTCCGCACTCTGGGTGTTTCTTTGTGTGTGTGTGTTTGTGTTTGTGTGTGTGTGTGTGTGTGTGTGTGTGTGTGTGCATGTGAATATGGTGCCCACATAAGCCAGAGAGAATATAGAACGTTCCTGGAATTAACTCAAACAAATCAGTAGCCTTCCTATACTCAAAGGACAAACATGTGAGAAAAAAAATTAGGTAAAAGGTACCCTTAACAATCATCACAAAAACTATGAAATACCTTGGTGTGACTCTAACTAAGAAAGTGAAGGACCTGTATGACAAGAACTTCAAACCTCTAAAGAAGGAAATTGAGGATGATCGCAGAAAATGGAAAGATCTCCCATGATCATGGATTGGAAAGATCAACATTTTAAAAATGGCCATCCTACCAAAAGCAATCTACAGATTTAATGCAATTCCCATCGAAATTCCAACCCAGTTCTTCATGGAATTGGAAAGATGAATGTGCAATTTCATATGTAATAACAAAAGACCTAGAATAGCGAAATCCATCCTCAACAACAAGAAAACATCTGCAGGAATCACTATCCCTAACTTCAAACTATATTAGAAGGTAATTGTGCTGAAAACTGCATGGTACTGGTACAGAAATAGGCATATGGATCAATGGAATAGAATAGAAGATCCAGAAATGAGCCCTCATGTATATGGTCACCTGATTTTTGAAAAAGGAGCCGTAAACATTCAATGGAAAAAGGACAGCCTATTCAACAAATGGTGCTGATCCAACTGGCACTCAGCATGTAGAAGAATGAAAATAGACCCTTTCTTATCTCCTTGTACAAAGCTCAAGTGTAAGTGGATCAAAGATCTCAACATTAAAACAGATACACTGAAACTATTAGATGACAAAGTAGGGAAAACCTTAGAACACATAGGCACGGGAGAAAATTTTCTGAACAAAACACCACTGGCTCAAGCTCTAAGGTCAAAGATTAACTAGTGGGACTTAATGAGATTGCAAAGTTTCTGTAAGGCTAAGGTAATTGTCAAGAAAACAAAATGGCAGCGAACAGAATGGGAAAAGATCTTTACCAACTTCTCCTCAGATAGAGGCCTAATATCCAAGGTATACAAAGAACTCAAAAAGCTAGACACCAGAGAATCAAATAACCCTATTAAAAAATGGGGTACAGAGCTAAACAAAACGTTCTCAGTTGAGGAATACCGAATGCCTGAGAAATTTCTGAGGAAGTGCTAGACATCCTTAGCCATCAGGGAAATGCAAATCAAAACAACCTTGAGATTCCACCTCACACCAGTCATATAGCCAAGATCCAAAACTCAGATGACAACAGATGCTGTCGAGGTTGCAGAGAAAGAGGAACACTTCTCACCATTGGTGGGGTTGCAAACTAATACAACCACTCTGGAAATCAATCTGGTGATACCTCAGAAAATTGGACATAGTACTACCTGAAGACCCAGATATTCCACTACTGGGCATATACCCCAGAGACACTTTAGTATACAACAAAGATATATGCACAACAATGTTCATAGCAGCTCTATTTATAATAGCCAGAAGCTGGAAAGTACCCAGATGTACTTCAGAAGATGAATAGATACAAAAATTGTGATACATTTACACAATGGAGTACTACTCAGCCACCAGAAACAATGACTTAATTAAATTCTTAAGAAAATGGCAGCATCTAGAGAATATCATCCTGAGTGAGATAACCCAGTCACAAAAGAACAGACATAATATGCAGTCACTGATAATGAGATACTAACCCCAAAAAGCTCTGAACACTCCAGAAACAACTCACAGACTGTGTGAAGCTCAAGAAAAAAAAAAAGAAAGAAAGAAAGAAAGAAAGAAAAGAAAGAAAAGAAAAAAATCATTATGCTCAATCCTTACACACCAAGAAAACGTTGACTAATTCCGGGTTACATCCTGTTTTACATGTACTTTATGCTCATTGTAACTATAAGACCTTAATATACACTATCAAACCTTTGAAAAAAAAGCCAAACATTGACAAAAATGTATTCTTATACTTTTATGCAAAAATCCTTAAAATTTGTACATTTATCTTTGTTTTTTAAAATAAAGTTGTTCAAAAAAAAAAAAAAAAAGAACTTTCCTTGAATTGAATTTACAGAATGTGTTGAGCTACCTCACTTAGGTGTTTTTTACAAAAGTAAAGACACCTTTACTTTTTTTTTTTAAAGGACATTAAACACTCTTAATATCTGAGTCATTTCTCAATCTCCATATGTATGTATATATGTATGTATGTATGTATATATGTATGTATGTATGTATGTATAAATGAGTGTACACTTGCATTTTTCTTATGTATGTCTTTATGTGTGGAGGGGACTTTTGGATAAATGTATCATAAGACCTTGTTAAATATCTAAGTTATCAAAAGAACTGCAATTTTAAAACATAATGGGATATTGCTATCCATCTGCCAAATGGCTTAAATTATGACAGCAATGAATTCTGAAAAGGAGGCAGGATGAAAAATAACCCTTGCATTGTTGAATGCTAAGTGAGAGTATAGGTTTTAGAAATATGGGTTTATTTCAAATGAATTGTTTATATTCGAAAATTTCATTTAACCCTGTAGATTGGTTAGGCTGTTATGTATTTATACCACAGAGAATGTAGCACTAATTCTCAGTAAAAGGGTATTAAATATTGACATTTACAATAGATTGAATGAATTTGAAAGCAATTATGTGACTATCAAGATTTAC